>NC_142374.1:8302500-8635000 GCF_059441005.1 Hippichthys cyanospilos
ACTCGGGGAAAATCCAGCTTGACAGTGCACTTTTGACCCCGTTTTATTGTCAAATACATTTTTTTTTTAACGGCTCTTTTGAAGATTTTATTTTTCATATTCTCTGTGTGACTCATTGTCAGAACTGCACTTGATTTACAAATCTGTTATAGGTGTTGATTCAATAGATTTCGAAAGGATAGGCTAAAACCTATGACAGCTTACTGAACACACTTTGTGCATGTCTAACATCTCTAGAGTTTGTCATCAAAAAGTCAAAATGATGTCAGATTTGAAATCATATTTTAAATAGATTTTTAATTCGAACATATGTTATTGAAAACTAGTTGCCATCTATGAATTTATTTAAGATTAATTGTAATTTTAGCACATTTTTTTTTGTATTGAATTATTAACTTTTTGCATTAACTAGTACTGAGGACTTGGCAACCAATTTCAAATAAGACTTCTTTCTTGGCCCACCATTGCAACTTCAGTTTGTTCAATTCTATGACAATTCTTCGGGTTAGGATTCAATTAGATATCAATTTAAATGCTATGATATAGGTTCATTAAAAAGTAAAAACACACAAAGAGTAAAGTTCACCTATTTTAAAATATTTAACCATGCAATGCAAATGCATGTGGCATGATTTTTTTTTTTGGAAGAAACATCTTGAAATTAAATTACTGCGTGCACGTTTTTTTGCACATATGAAGAACAAAAGTCAAAAGCATTCCTCAGGTAGTTTCAGAGCAGCAGGAAAACCACTTTTTCAAAACATTTAATGTAATTTTTTTCCATCCCTAAGTGTTTTAAAAAATAAAAAAAATAGTGGCTCTGAGATCTGCGGTCAGATATGTTTGAGCTGCAGTATTTCACCTGAGGCAAATAGAATGATGTCATCAACTGGGTGTTATTGTGATTGGTCAGGACAGTCCAAGTCAATATGTTTTGTCATTTATACTATACCACCTCTAAATCACACTGTAGGTACTGTGCACTGCCATGCTATACTACTATAAAATTACTCTTCGAGTAATATTTTTCGCACACCTACACACAATCACAGCATATGCAACGCTTGCGTGCACACATGATGATTTACATTTGTATATAGTAGAGGCCATATTTCTTAATAGATCCATCCATCCATCTATCTATATATCTATCTTCCATCCATCCATCCATCCATCCATCGCTCTTTCTCTTCCCCCCTCCACCTCCCTCCCTAGAAGTTGCAACAGTAAGCAAGCAAGTACGCTCTACTAGTTGCCAGCTGCAGCACTTAAGTGAGCTGAGTGATGAGGATGCATGCTGAAAGCACAGAGAGAGTGACGCTGGGAATATATGAATGGGATATTGGCTCCCTGCATTTCGGAATGATAGAGTTAAATGGCAATCATCAGATTCTCCGTAGATGATGAGATCTTACCCAGTGGGTGTAAAAAGTATACACACTGTTGTTCAAATGCCAGGTTTTTCAGATATAAAATTTAAAAAGTAATAAACCATTTCAAAACCTTTTCCTTCATAAAAGAAGCTATAAATTTTACAACTCAACTACAGAATCAAATAACTGCAGAAATTGTGTGTCAAGGCTGAAATGCAGAATGGAATATATATGACAGAATGTTGAATAATGTGGAATGGTTAAGAATCATCAGAAATCATATGGAATAGTATTTAACTCATTCAGGATAGCTAGTTTCTGACTCTTTTACTGTAACACTTGAACATTTTGAAAGAAATTATACATTAGTACCTTGGTATGAATGTCTGAAAAGGCAAGAAAAACAGTTATAGGGCAGTGATAATGAGGCACTAATATGAGAAAAAGATTCACATTTTAAAATTATTATGGAATGGAAGAATCTATATCCATATGGGGATGATATTGCAAAATATTATGTAGTTTACCACATAATATGCATTCCTGCAATGTACACTGTACAGGATTTGTTAAGCGCATTTGTGCATGCGGTAAAGTGACTGGTGATGGGGCAGATTAGTGCGTGAGAGAATTATTCACAATCCTGATGGCCTGTGGGTAGAAGCTGTTAGACAGCCTTGTTGTCCTGGCCCTCAGTCTCCTGTAGCGTCTGTCTGATGTCAGCAGTTTAAACAGATGTATTGTCCCTGATGAGGTTGTGTGTCGTCCGCAGAACCCTGGTGTGGTAAATGTCCTGCAGTGATAGAAAGGCTGTTTCAGAGGTGCGCTGTGAGGTCTTGATCACACGCTGGAGAGCCTTCCTGTGTTGTGCAGTACAGTTGTCATACCAGACTGTGATGGAGGTGGTGAGGACAATATGAATTGTATATCTGTAGAAATTGCTGAGAATCTTTCTCGGCATTCCAAATTTCTTTAGTCTCCTCAAAAAGTACAGTCTCTGTTGGGACTTTTTGATGGTCTCTGTGTATTATGCGACCAGGTGAGATTCTTGCTGATGTAGCTGCCAAGGAATTCGAAGGTTGTCACCATCTCCATCTCTGTCCCATTGATGAAAAATAGTGGTTTGTTCGGCTTCATCTGCCGCCTTGGGTCAATGATCAGCTCTTTGGTCTTGTCTGCATTGAGGTAAAGATTGTTGCTGCGACACAAGGCCACAAGGTCTGCCACCTCTTGTATCCTGACTCGACCCCACCAGTAGTCAGCATTCTCAGTTTGACCCGACTGACTCGGTTTGTCCACTCCTCGTTCTTCAGCTTCTCCGCCTCTGCCATGTACAAATGCTTGAGGTTTTCCGGGTACTGCTCGTGGTACAGCGATGACGAGGTCGTCCGCGTGTTTGCTCTCTTCTTCTCCTTTCGCAAAAGCTTGTTGTACAGTGACCATAGTGTCATCTGCATACTTAATTATGCTAGTGTTGTTCTGTAGGCGACACATAGTCTCCTGAATCTAATCCAACCTACTTAAAACCTAAAAATATAATACTGTATGATTGGATAGGTAGTATAAAGCAATATTAGGAAGGATAAAGCAATATTTTCTCATGGCTCTGTGAGTAATTTTTAATTTTCAACATGCACGAACCAAAAACTTCCTTTATATAAAAATCCCCATTACATGCAACTTAAATGAACAAGGCAATATTACTCAAGGCACCATCAGTATGTTTCAAACTTGATCACCTACAAGACGTGTCGTCTGGTTGAAGAGTTATTTGTTTAACGTTTCTCTGGGAAATGGCAAAAGTAGGCAACATTTTCTTCAACGAATACATAATATCAGCAACTTTCTATCAGTCCCTCTAGTCAAATACAGTCAGCCCCCGGTTTACGAACTTCCACTTTTACGAACATTTCGACTTACGAGCGTGGATCACGGAGTTTTTCGTCCCCCACTTACGCACAAACTATAAAGAAAATAATTCAATAAATTCTGCGGGTTGGTCTCTGCTCCCCTCCGCCTCCACCCAGCTCAAGTCACGTCGCCCCAAAGGTAAATGTCATTTTTCCTTTGTATATTTATGTTATTTAATTTAACTGTACAGTAGATTATGTCACTAATTTTTAATATGTGTATAAAGTCGTGATGTTTTTACCTAAGGTTTTTGCACGCGTTGCACGCATTCACTAATTAACATAGGTTTGGATTGCCCGTCATATGAGCAGTTCGAGTTACGAGCGTAGCCGCTGAACGGATTAAGTTTGTAACACGGGGGCCCACTGTACTTGTAATACATTATTTAAAAAATAAATTGGTGGTACAGTGGGCCCCCGTGTTACGAACTTAATCCGTTCAGCGGCTACGCTCGTAACTTGAACTGCTCGTATGACGGGCAATCCAAACCTATGTTAAATCGTGAATGCGTGCAACGCGTGCAAAAACCTTAGGTAAAAACATCACGACTTTATACACGTATTAAAAATGAGTAACATAACCTACTGTACTGTTAAATTAAATAACATAAATATACAAAGGAAAAATGACATTTACCTTTGGGGCGACGTGACTTGAGCTGGGTGGAGGCGGAGGGGAGCAGAGACCAACCCGCAGAATTTATTGATTTATTTTCATAAACGGGAACTTTTCTCAAACTAGAACATATCACCAGCGATTTCCTTCTCTTTAATCCATAATAGAAGAAGCCTCTCCATTTTGTTGTCGATCGAGGTCCGTCCCCCGGCAAGAAAAGTCTTGCCCTTAGAAGATTGCCGAGCGGTTACGGCCATACTCACGAGCTAGGTTAACTCTGCATGTGCCTCCTCTGTATTTTTTTTATTATCTCCTGCTTGGTTTCTATTGTCATCATCCTCTTACTTCTTCCTTTACCACCACTAGCAATTTTAGAAGCCACATCTAACAGATAAAGTTTGCAAAGTCTTCACAACATTCCTTCCTTCCGTTTTTCACTGATTTTCTCTCCTTCCTTCCGTCCCGACCAGCTGTGCCATCTGCTTGCAAGCCAGATGAATGCGTTCGACCAATAGCATATCGGCATCTCCGTGACTGACACCGTGACTGAAACAGTGACTGTGACATTGTAAGAGCAATAGCATATCAACGTTACCGTAACATGCGTGAGCGGATGATTTCATTGATGTAGCAAAGCGAAATCAATTGTACGTACACATTGACTGGCAACGCCTGGTGAAATCGTAGTTAAAACTATCACGAATTAACGCACATATCAAAAATTAGTATCATAATCTACTGTACAGTTAAAATAATTAATATGGATATACAAAGGATAAATGACATTTTCCTCTGGGGCGACGTGACTTGAGCTGAGTGGAGATGGAGGTGAGCAGAGACCAACCCGCAGAATGTATTTATTTATTTTCTTAAACAAGAATTTTTCTCAAACTAAAACATATCACCGGTGATTTCCTTCTCTTTAATCCATAATAGAAGAAGCCTCTCCATTTTGTTGTCGAGCGAGGTCCGTCCCCCGGCAAGGAAAGTCTTGTCCTTAGAAGATTGCCGAGCGGTTACGGCCATACTCACGAGCAAGGTTAACTATGCATGCGCCTCCTTTGTATTTTTTTTTATTATCTCCTGCTTGGTTTCTATTGTCACCATCCTCTTACTTCTTCCTTTACTGCCACTTGCAATTTTAGAAGCCATGTCTAACGGATAAAGTTTGCAAAGTCTTCACAACATTCCTTCCTTCCGTTTTTCACTCATTTTCTCTCCTTCCTTCCGTCCCGACCAACTGTGCCATCAAGGTAGATAAAGGCGTTCGGCCAATAGCATATCGGCATTTCTGTGATTGACGTAACGCCGGCCAATAGCATCTCCGTGAGTGAGACCGAGACTGTGACCTTAATCGACCAATAGCATATAGGCATCTCCGTGAGTGACTCCGTGACTGACACCGTGACTGAGACAGTGACTGTGACATTGTAAGAGCAATAGCATTCAACGGTGCTGTGACAGGCATCAACTACTGATTTTGTTGACGTAGCAAAGCGAAAATATATGAACGAATACAATGGCCGGCATGTCGGTTTGTTCGTAAGACGAAAGGTTTGTGCGTAAGTGGGGGACAGAAAACTCCGTGGTCCACGCTCGTAAGTCGAAATGTTCGTAAAAGAGGGTGTTCGTAAACCGGGGGGCGACTGTACTTAATATATATGTAGGGAGACTTTAAATTCAGGAGGTACATTTTAAACAGGGGCACTCAAACGCTGGCCATATATCCTACCTGACAGAATCACCTTTGGCCTTCGTCTATCATACACAGTCCGGTACTTAGGTTCCCCCTGTATACCTGGGATCGGGATCAAACATATCTTCATACAGATCATGTCCTGTAGTTGTGCCATGCATAGGATATAAATCTAAAAACTGTCTGGAGTCCACTGTGTGGATGAAAACTAATATTAAAATGAATGATTTCATCCAGGGGTCATAGAAAATCTGGGCCAGGACTTTGAACCATGTTCTCTATAGGAGGGCTTCACAAACTTTTGGAGTCCGGCACCTCTTTTAGTAAGCAAATCTTCTAAGGACCCCTATTAAAAAATGTTTGTGGAAACAAACAAAAGAAAACATTTAAGCAAAACATAAGTATCCTTTTTATTCAGCAACATATTAAATTTGACAACAATTACTGTATGTTTGTTACTTTTCAGCTATACTGAAGTTTCAAAAATAAAAAAATTGTGGCCAGTGGCAGTGCCAAAAAAACAAAGACTAAGCCAAACAAGGCACAAATCTGTAATGCTGCGTTTACACCGAACGTGATTGAGGCGTAAAAGCGGACAGTTTTTATTGTAGTCAACGGAGTCTGCGCGATGGTGCATCAGGCAACGCGATGGATGCATATGTAGTGACGAGAGACGCAGCGCGCCACGTAATTTTGCCTGTCGTATGAAAAAAATAATACTTTTGTCGCACGCCGCGTCACGACAGCCAATCAGCTTCGGGAACGTTCAGTGTCTCACACGGGGCAGCGATGAATCATGGTGGCTGGTTTGCGGTCACCGGGAGCTATCCAACACGGCCTGCTGAGCTTTCAATACAGAGCCAAGCAAGAGCACTCACCTCACTTGTAGAATGGCAGAGGGGGGAACTTTGGATAACTGGTATGTGGAGCATTTACTTCTTTCTTACTCTTTTTTTTTTTTTTTGTTTTGAACTGTAGTTACTCTGCCAAGACAGCGATAGTGCAGCATTTACAGCACAGTATTTAGCACAGTATCAGCCACTTGATTGCGACGTTGAAACTTTTTTTTTCCGTCAGACAGGTCCTGCGGTAAGTGAAGGACACACAACGTAAAAAAACAAAAAACAAAACAAGAATAAAGGTGCTGTAGGAGATACACATTGGCTCGGCTACATCCCAGAAAAGAGAAAGTTCTCAGCAGGGCTCTCCTTTCCGATGCCACTGTAACGTGCAGAACAATTCCCCACCCACACCTCGTGCAAATATTTGAACAAGTTAAATGCTGGGAGTTAACACATGGTGAAATCCTACCGAATGAGCGCAATTTTTTGCGTACGGTGTGAACGGAGCATAACCGTTAAAAGATAAACTAAATCAGTTCCAAAACACCCAATTTACTTCTTGGACCCCCTGCAGTCATGCCATGGACCCCACTTTGAGAACCACTGCTCTAAAGGGTGGACCCGGTGCTCCACATCTGGGCAAACTAAATTTATCTTACTCACTATAAGTCTGTTCTTTACCTAAAGGGTAGTTAGCAACCAAAACATTAATTTAGAGAAAAAGTTGCGCCAAAGCTGCACTGTGATTTGTTGCGTAGTCCTTTTCTTGAATATTTCATTATTTCAAACATGTTCTCTTCCTATCCTTAAACAAGAGATACTGGATTAGCTGACTCCCCCAACATGCTCCTCAGAATTTGTGAGGAAATTCATGCATAGAAAAGAATCTCAGACATTTTCCACGTGTTGTTTTCTGGGAAGGTCGTGAGGGGAGGGACCGCAGATTGTGTTGGGCGGCGCATGGCACATCCAGGCACCTTTTGGATGCTTGCAGCCATGTAACATAGACATTCAGACGAGTTGACGTTAGCTTGTCAGTTGTTTGAAACTAATGAAAGTGAGTACAACCAAGATGTCAGCTTGCCGGGAGCATTGTAGTAATATCACCCATACAATCAGCACAGATATGTCTTGTCCACCTTGCAGTCAAACCAAACAGTCAAACCAAACATCTGGAAACAGCACAACAGAAAGAAGGCTGGGCACAAAGCTGATGAAATAAATGTGTTGTCACAATGTGGTCCTAAATTGTCATGAAGCGCGCAGTTGAATTTTTTTTTCCACATCATAATCTAAGTTACAAGTCTTTCTCTCGTGTCCCAGTTTGAATGAGAGACAACCAAAAAAATGGGGGGGGGGGGGGGGGGGGGGTGAGACTGCCTTGTCAAGTCATACTATGAGGGAAAATGGGGCCTATATCTCTGCTTGACTGACACTAGATGGCAACGTTTTGCCTTCTTACCTAACCATTCTTCAGTGCGTCCCACATTATTGCCATTTTGCTGCATCAAAGTACGGGGTACGAGCAAGCAAATCTTAAATGTCTTGTTAGGGTGCAATCATAATTAGTTCCATGGCCTGCCACCTTAAAATACATTAACTTCTATTGCAGTTTGTTGGATATCGAAGCTCATTGGCAAATTGTTGTGCTGCTGCATAAACCCTTTTTTCTTTGGTGAGGCCAGTTAAAATGGCATTGTTGTTTCTTTTTAACAGTCTTTCATTTGTGTGACTGATGCTGATGTTTTTCATTTGCAATCATCCATATCAATAACTGTCAAATTCCTAAATGTTATTCACAATAGAATCCTTTCCCTTGAGCTTGAAAAAAAGAAGTTTCCTTGTCTTCAATGAAAGGGACTCATTTTATTGTTTGAATGACACTGAGCATGCAGACACAGACTGTAGAACTGCTAACTGGCCTTTTTCAAAAACAAGACAAGGTTTTTTTCCATTCAGATCTCTTTGCCTTTCTGAACCTTTGTACGGATGACAGCAATTCCTCTGAATTTTCAAGAATACAGTGCCAATTCAATTGTTGATGAGGAAGAATAGACAATGAAAAGGTTTGGACTCCTAACTTAAGCCTTCTGCCGATGTGTTTATCTGGCTAGGAAGGGACTCAGGATGTGGGTGTCCAGCCCGATGCTTTGTGTTACTGATGTCCGGTCTGAACGAAACTGCGGCTCTGCGGAGCAGCCGGCTCAACTGGGAAATGTTGCTTATCTGTGAGGAATTTTATTATTTTCAACTATTTGGATTGCTGTGGCTCCCACTCTCATTCCCTCCCTCTTCTTCCTTTTCACCTAGTCACGCAAACACAGGCTTTCCTCACACAGCCCTGTCTGCCTGCCTGGCTGTCGCTCTGCTTCCTTCCCCTCCCTGGCCTGCCTCACCCTTGCTTATCACATCAATTAGCATGTTTAACTTGTGCTACTTTGCCCTCATTGCCCTCCGTGTTTGGGAAATGTTCACCCTTTATAAGGAGAATAAATTATTACGAAAGGCCTCCTAAAAAAATCGTATTCACACTTTGTTCTAAATTATAATACATATGAAATTTAAGTTAAATCAATATTTAAGATCTATTTTTATAGGAATTTATTACATTTCCTCAATCATCCTATTGATGGAAAATGATATCAACTGGTTGTTTCACAGTAAAGGGAAAGTCAATGTTTTGGGGGGTGTAAGAAGGATATCCAGATGAAAACCACAAGCGTAGTCCAATCTTTACAAAAGGTATACACACGTACATTTCAAGAAACTCATTATACTTAAAAATGGTTTTGTGTGATTCAGAGAGCAAATAAGTTAGTTAGTTATTCCACAGTGTAAATTACTTAATTAGGAAAGAGCACCTTTTAAAAAGTCCCTCAACATCTTGATGCAGAACCTCCAAAACCCTGCAGCTCATCATCCATCCATCCATCCATCCATTCATCCATCCATCATCCATCCATCCATCCATCCATCCATCCATCCATCCATCCATCCATCCATCCATCCATCCATCCATCCATTTTCTATAGCCACTTATCCTCACTCAGCTCACTGACTTTCCCAACTGTCTTCGGGCAGTAGACGGGGGATATCCTGAACTGGTTGTCAGCCAATTGTAGGGCACATAGGCATGAAAAACAATTCACGCACCCAATCACACCTAAGGACAATTTAGAGTGTCCAATATACCTGTCATACATGTTTTTAGAGTGTGCGGGAAAGCCGGAAACATGCAAATTCCACACAGGAAGGCTGGAGCCAGCTGGGGACAACTCGGGACTCTGAACTGTGAGGCAGACGTGCTAACCACTCTTCCACCGAGCCACCCCTTCAGCTAACAGCGAAACATGGCATACAGCACACCATTGTATTTCAGGCTCCGCAAAAAATGAATGTTAAATTAGTTTTCAAACAATTTTATGAACTTGTGCTCTTCCCAAAAAAATTTAGTTATTGATTACCAAGGCTGCAACATCAGCAAATAGCAAGCGGAGAGATGTTTTGGGCTGGAATAATGGCAAGTTAGATAGTTGGCCTCGTGAGGGATGAGCCAAAATAAGTGGCATTTCTAACTGGCCATTTCCTGCCAGCGTACAAAAATTACCTTCTGCAGTAAAATATATATCCTCTGATCTATCCTACCCCATTGACTGCCTGCGAAACGTCCTTAGTCTATCGCACAGCAAAGGTTTGCGAGTGAGTGGTGAATGTTTTTTAATCAGGGTTCGTTCAAGGTCGCAAAGATGGTCGTCAGACCTTTGTCAACAGTTTCAATGGTCGCAGAGACCTTTATTTGAACTTGTTCAAAATTTCTTGGCAACAAGAAAAATGGTTTGCCATCATTAAAACCAACCTGAATATATTTATATATTTTTTTTAATATGACAGTGTTGGCATTTTTGTAATAACATCTATTTAATGCCTGAAATTTCAATTTTTTTTTTTACGTTTTTTCACCCTTTTTTATGTTTAAACTAAAGAAAATGTAGCGTGTTACTGTATGTGACAATTGACAAGTAAGGAATAATAGTGACGTACAATAGGTTTCATTATTTGTTTCATTGAAAACATGACAAAATTACACAGCTAATTGCAAATTACAAACTTCGAATAAATTATAGACTTTACACACAGACTTTTAAGGATTTTTGAGGACGATTATGCCTGCCTACAAGTTTGAAAATAACTGATAACTGACCACGATCAGATACAAAAATGGTACAATATGTCTGTTTAAATGTGTTTACTTACCGCTTATAAATTGGAATACTTTTCAGATAATACAAAGCAAATCATTCAAATCATATTTATAAAGTAAATGATTTTTGCCATGCTTTGAAAATCTTTGCCATGCCCAAAACTGACAAAGATGCACAAATAAAACATCCATAAGGCATTCAAGAACTGGCCAGACATATGAAGGTGAAAGTTGAATCAGGTAAAACAAAAACATCCGATTGGCGCAAAGTCTACTGAAGGATCACTCGATTTTTATTAATCACATTTGGTTACATAATTTCCACTTTGCACTCTCCAGTCTTGTCGGCCTACTGCAGGAGGCGGCAACCCGGAGCCACATGTGGCTCCTTAGCCCCGCCCAACTGGCCTCCTGTAGATTTTTAAAAAATGTATAAAAATATGGAATAAAATGGGGCAGTACAAACATGCCATAAATATTCTTAATATTTTCCTAAGCTATAAACATTCATAGAATTTATATGAAATACAAACATTTCTGTCAACGAAGATTTGCGTCAGAACCTGTGACACACATTTCTTTCAGCCTGGCGTGTGTATGGCAAGCGAATGAGATCTACTACTCCAATCGCTGTTTGTTTTGATGTGCGCCGTACACTGTTTGGAACGTCACTTTTTACACCTAGCGGCATCTGAAGTGTCTGGAAAGCCTCCTAGCGGCGACTGACGTTCATTTTAAAAAAATGCCAGAAGACGTTTGGAACCCCTGATGCCGACTGGCTCTCCATATGCTGGCTGGCATTTTTCAAAACAAACGTCGGTCACTGCTAGGTGTAAAAAGTGGCGTTCTCAATGCGTACGGTGTAACTCAAAACAGATGCAGATGATCATTGTATGATCTCATTCACTATAGGTGTGGTGCCAGCAAAAAAAAAAAAATGGTGGATGTTTGATTGGCCATGGACCGACCCTAAGGGAAAAAGAGAAACATAGCTAAGGAGAACAGGGGGTTTAACAGTTCTTATATAATATCAGTGCTTCTCAATTATACACTTTTTAACGTGAACAAAAGAAAATAGCAAAAAAAATCAACTTTCTACAACTGTTATTTTTTTTACAGAGTTTATCAGGGTTATACAGCTTAGTCTAAAAAAGAAAAAAGAAAAAGAAAAAAGAAAGACAATTCTTATTTTATTGTAATTACACTTCAGATGACAAAAACAAAGCCTTTTCCCTGGGGTCTCGCCCGCCCCCCTATTTGAGAAACACTTTACTTTCATTGCCAATGTAGAAGTACTGCTTGCATGTTTATGTTTTAATGAAAAGTGACATGAGAATACAGTAACATTAAAATTAATATCGTATGGTACGTTCCCAATGATGAAAAGCTGTCCATTGATGTCTGAAAACAAAAGTCAGATTAAATGGGTACGAACACAATCCTCTCATTGGCACATATTGGTAACAAAATTGGCTGTTTTTCGAAAGGAATTCCTGAATTTGTCAGTATCTTATTTAGAAAGACATACAGGGATAATCTGTTTTGTTGCTCAGGTTTGAGAATGGAGTTCCATTTTCTTATTTATTTATTTATTTATTTATTTTTTAATTCTCCAAATAAAATTGTATGTATCATTGTATTTCTATACATTTCATTATTGCAATAAAACATAATACATTAACAATTTTATGGAAGTTAGCAACATTGTACAGCAGAATAGTCACGTGGTGCGTCATTCCCTCCAGGATGCATGAGCTGCAGGGAAAATAAACATTCAATCATGAAGGCTCATTATTATTATCTCTCATTATTATCGCTCGTTATTAACCTACTTAGTCATTTAGATAATAGGCTAATAAAGCTAATATTGACATTTATGACATGTTTCCTTCATTATAAGGAATTGTATAAGGCTTTCGATCCGGGGTGGGGGGGTCAAATATGGCTCTTTCAACATTGTTGGGTTGCTGAACCCTGGACTTCTGTATTTCTTTGTGTGGAAGGAGTGGGCTGCTACTTTAATTAGTGTGTTTCCATTTTGTAAAAAAGTGTGTGGAAGAAAATTGGTGCTGGGTCCAATAAACTAAAATGCTTTTCCTGGCAATCAAGCTTTGCTGAAAGCGCTCATTTTTCCTTGTTTGTTCTGATTTTCGAAAGCTTGCATATTGTTGCTCCGTACATGTAGGTTTCAGAAGAGCTCTGTGTACAGCAAGGATAAATTCATCAAAGTTTTCAAATGCTGAGTTTGTTTTAACAGCTTTCAGTTGTCAGAACAATTTTACATCTGTATTTATCTTGATATCAAATCACCAATGGCATTATTGTCATTTTTGTTTTATTTATAGCATCCAAACAAAAAATATCTAAACAATTGGAGGCCTTGTAGTACCAATGAAATCAGTATTAATAACTTCTTCCATAGAGGACAAAACACATCTTTACAAGTCAAATGTCCTTACCTCTGAATTCTTCTTGTTTTCAACAAGCGATCCTTACTTTGTCTCTCATCCACTAGCATCTTCTGTCACCTTTGCTCATTTCCTCTCATTTAGATAGCCATGGCAACACACATGCACAAATGCTCGTAACCTTTGTTGATTACCAATGACCTCCTGACCTATAATGACACAGCAGTCACTTTGATCAGCCAATCAGCATATGGCGCCACCCAGGTTCTCAGTTGGGCTGCCACTGGCCTGATAATGTCCTCTGATACGCCCCTGCTGATGCTTTTCCTGTTTTGCTATGCCTTTTTTTATTTTTTCCACCAGCTGGCCATGCATTCCTGAGTTTCGAAGTGGGGGCAGGGGCATTGCCTGGATGTTTACGTTGCATATGCTTGTAGGGGTTTGTGTTTTTGTGCAGGCGTCTTAGTGTGCGTGTACATATTTGGTAGCCTAGATAGTTCAAGCTGGGGTTCTAGGCGGAGGTGATTGAAATGGAGAGGGTGGGGCTATTGTTTACATGAGTACTTGGGGGAGAAATGGGGTGCATTGTGGGGGTTGGGGGTGACATAGATGGAAGGGATAATGATAACAAACAGCTGTTAATGTGTGTTTATCTGGGTGTCATGGGGGTTCACAAGGTTTAGGTGCGAGGTGTAAACGTGGGCGGCAGTTCAAGACAATCTGATTCACAGCTTGTTGTTCATCTCATCCAACATGGGAATAGAGTATTTGCTGGCGTTGTTTCGAGTTGTTGTTATCAGTCTCATGTCCACTTCAACACCAGATGGATGTCAGCATCTTTGTGGGTGGTTGGGTGTGTATTTAGATGGTGATCATCCTTTTCCTGAGAGCTCTGTTACAAAGATCCAATGTCTCCAGTAGCAGGCTGGGAGCAGACATACCCAAACATGAAAATGCGCACACACACACATTTATAGTTTTTGCCATTGACTGGATGGACTCGAGAAATTTAGAGTCAGTTAGGTCTTCCCTCTGCTGTTTCCAGAGGTTTCTGGGGATGGATCTCTGCTGATATCAGTGGATCTGTATCCAAATCCACTCATCTGCTGAATCCACATGCAGACACCACCACTTCCTCATTTTCACATCTGTCCCTCACTCATCTGTTTTTGGATTGTCGGACTTAGGTCTGGATTGAGAAGAAACAATAGTGAAGAGATATTGTAAGTGTGGATGACTTTCCCTGTCATTGACAAAGTAGGAGTGAGTGTGTGGGCCACCCAGAGGCCTGGCTGCTGAAGCTGTTTACAGCCATCTGGCCACATTTCTTCAACTTTTGCATCTTCTTTCCTGCCTGTATAACTCTTTCAGTCATTTTCTGTGATTATAGATGCAAAAAGAAAAAAAAAACATGATATGCAACCTACAGAATGAAGGTCAACAAGGAGCACTGTGTATATGGTACTTTAGAGGTAGATATACTGTATATCCACATTTTGTTTGGCAGGCCTCACAATCTGTGTTGTCAATACTACAGTATTACTACAACAACAACAAATTGTACTACTACTATGATTGTTAATAGTACCTACAGTACATTAAAAATACTTCCCGGTAAAATTTAAACTCATGTTTATTTCATTTAAAAAGTATATGAATAATTTTGAGCCCACTGTATTGATAGCCAGTCACACATGCGTTTTGTGGTGATGTGGGAGGAAGGCAGACTACCTGGAGAAAATCCACAAAAGCACACGGAGAACATACAGTGGTACCTCGGTCCTCGAATGCCTCTATACTCGACCAAATCGGTGCTCGACCAAAAAATTCAAGTAGGTAATGCATCGGACCTCGATCAGATTTTCGGTTCTCGACTAGCCGAGCCTAGCCGAGCCGAGCCGAGCCGACCCGAACGCGCTCCTCGGCCCTTCTCGGCCAGCAGGTAAGCGCCAGTTCAACTCAGACCGCCAGCGGAGTAAGACGTTTGTTCGAGTATTTCTTCCCGGATTTAAACTTTTTCGTGTTGCTCTAGCCCTTAATAATGGGTCCAAAGAAAGACAGTGATAAGGGGAAGGCAAAGAGGAAAACAATGAGGACCACTATTGAACCGAAGAAGGAAATTATAGCAAAATATGAACGCGGTGTACCTCGCGTCGCAGTTAGCTAGCGTCATCATGGAAGGAGTAACTCCCTCCCGTCCTCTCCACATCCATTCCTGTATGCCATCAACCACTCTCCAAAACGTAAGTAAATTATACAAAATGGTTTATAATGCTTTATTTATCTTTATCTTTATCATGTACTGCTTGTGCACATTTACTTGTGCACACATACTTTCCATTATTTCTTATGGGAAAATTGCTTTCGGTGTTCGAACAAATCGGTGCTCGACCACCACCTCAGAACGGATTATGGTCGAGTACCGAGGTACCACTGTACTCAATGAATGTTGAATACTGTTGTGAAACTAATAGTAGTTATACTACACATGCAACTGTGAATTCAAACAGTCCACGAATAAGTAGATACTGCAAATGTGAATTTGAAAATCAGCAAGAATAGTCTGCAACATGGTACAGTCGGCCCCCGGTTTCCGAACATTTCGACTTACGAGCGTGGACCGCTGAGTTTTTTGTCCCCCACTTACGCACAAACCTTCCGTCTTACGAACAATACGATATGCTGGCCATTGTATTCGTACATTTATTATCGCTTTGCTACGTGAACTAAATCAGAAGTTGAAGCTCATCTTAGCAACGTCGAACGCTATTGCTCTTACAATGTCACAGTCACTGTCTCAGTCACGGTGTCAGTCACGGAGATGTCAGTCACGGAGATGCCAATATGCTATTGGTCGATTAGGGTTACAGTGCCGGTGTCACTCACGGAGATGCTATTGTCCGGCGTCACGTCAATCACAGAAATGCCGATATGCTATTGGCCGAACGCCTTTATCTAGCTTGATGGCACAGCTGGTCGAGATGGAAGGAAGGAGAGAAAATGAGTGAAAAACGGAAGGAAGGAATGTTGTGAAGACTTTGCAAACTTTATCTGTTAGTAATGGCTTCTAAAATTGCAAGTGGCGGTAAAGGAAGAAGTAAGAGGATGATGACAATAGAAACCAAGCAGGAGATAATAAAAAAAGTCGAAGGAGGCGCACGCATAGTTAACCTTTCTCGTGAGTATGGACGTAACCGCTCGGCAATCTTCTAAGGGCAAGACTTTCCTTGCCGGGGGATGGACCTCGCTCGACAACAAAATGGAGAGGCTTCTTCTATTATGTATTAACGAGAAGGAAATCACCGGTAATATGTTTTAGTTTGAGAAAAGTTCTTGTTTAAGAAAATAAATAAATAAATTTTGCGGGTTGGTCTCTGCTCACCTCCGTCTCCACTCAGCTCAAGTCACGTCGCCCCAGAGGAAAATGTTATTTCAAGTCACGTCGCCCCAGAGGAAAATGTTATTTATCCCTTGTGTATCCATGTTAATTAAATTAACTGTACAGTAGATTATGGTACTAATTTTAAATATGTGTGTAAATACGTGATAGTTTTATCTATGATTTCACCACGCGTTGCCAGTCAACATGTAAGTACAGTTGATCTCGTTTTACAACTTTGACATCATCTGCTCACGCATGACACGGTAATGCAGATATGCTATTGCTCTTACAATGTCACAGTCACTGTTTCAATCACGGTGTCAGTCACGGAGATGCCGATATGCTATTGGTCGAACGCCTTCATCTACCTTGATGGCACACCTGGTCGGGACGGAAGGAAGGAGAGAAAATGAGTAAAAAACGGAAGGAAGGAATGTTGTTAAGACTTTGCAAACTTTATCTGTTAGATGTGGCTTCTAAAATTGCTAGTGGTGGTAAAGGAAGAAGTAAGAGGATGATGACAATAGAAACCAAGCAGGAGATAATTAAAAAAAAAATACGAAGGAGGCGCACGCATGGTTAACCTTGCTCGTGAGTTTAGCCGTAACCGCTCGGCAATCTTCTAAGGGCAAGACTTTCCTTGCCGGGGGACGGACCTTGATCGACAACCAAATTGAGAGGCTTCTTCTATTATGGATTAAAAAGAAGGAAATCGCCGGTGATTTGTTCTAGTTTGAGAAAAGTTCCCGTTTAAGAAAATAAATAAATACATTCTGCGGGTTGGTCTCTGCTCCCCTCCGCCTCCACCCAGCTCAAGTCACGTCGCCCCAAAGGTAAATGTCATTTTTCCTTTGTATATGTCATTTAATTTAACTGTACAGTAGATTATGTTACTCATTTTTAATATGTGTATAAAGTCGTGATGTTTTTACCTAAGGTTTTTGCGCGCGTAGCACGCATTCACTAATTAACATAGGTTTGGATTGCCCGTCATACGAGCAGTTCAAGTTACGAGCGTAGCCGCTGAACGGATTAAGTTCGTAACACGGGGGCCCACTGTATTTGAAATCGTATGTATCAATAGATTCATATACACACATTTGAGAGAGGAATAAAAGCCAAGAATATGAAATTATCAACATTGACTACTCTTACATGATTAAACACATTCATTCTTTTATTATTTCTATTAATTCCCCCGTATTAATTCTTTATCTTTTTTGCATATAATAATGGTTATTTTACATATATAGATTAGCAGTTGTGAATTTGCTGTTGAATCATGCTTACAGTCAACTGATGATTGATGACTGTCACTGCTCCTGTAAGTGGTCATAGGCACTACAATACTTGTCCGATAAATGTATCAATAGACAGTAGTCATGGATATCAGTTTTGAGTTATTGGTGGTTCAGAGTCCCGAGTTCAAATGAACTAATGTTGCAATAATAAAAATGAAGTTTCAATTCTTTTATATTTTTGACACAGCTGAATATTAATTTGTTGAAAAGCCCTAAAAGTCATCATCACTATCTGACGCGCCAAATAGCGCCTCCTATCTCCTCGTCAATTGTTCAAACGCCCTCGTTACTCTTCTACAAGTAGTCATCTTCGGACCCATCAAATATGTTTGAAATGGAGGTCTTCGGAGATGATTTACTTGGGGAAAGAAAGCTTGGTATAATATCCCAAGTGCCGACTGTTGTGAGATCAGAGCGTGGAACATTGCCCTTTGCTGTTTCTCCCTCCACCTGCCTACTTCCATGCCGACTTGTTCAAGCATACGTCCAAGGGCTGAAGGAGACAAGTCAAGCTGTCTTTTCCTTTTCATAATGCATCAAAGCCCGTGAAAAAAAATATCCACGCAGCCTCGTTGTTGAGAGGCAAATAGCTGGCGCTTGAGTAAAGAGCATTTTTGCTATGTTCTGTGCAAACGCTATAAAACTGACGCATACTGTATTGAATTACAGGTATATAAAATCATTTTGAGCCTTGTAAATGACATGATATACTAATTTCACATTTGAATTAATGTTATTCAAACACAGATACGTATGTGGAAACGTATGTGGGCTGAAAATGGGGGGGGGGGTACAATGTACTCTGAGAAATACGGTACTTTATTTACAGCTCGGCTGTTAGCACATATTGCCAATTTATTTGACGTTATGACTTCTGATAGTGAGGTTTTTTTTTTTTTTAGACATATATAGTTACATGGGTGACACCCAGTGTCTAAAGTAAGACACTACAGCCCCATGTTATTCTGTTCTAGTCTTGGCAGTTTACAAAGTTGTACAACCACAGAATTTGATTGGGTCATTTTCCTTCCTCTGGATATTTGTTTTTCATTGTATTTTTTTAATCATTATCTACAAAATATGTATTTTTTAACCAATGTAAAAAATATTATAAACATTTTCCTGGAAAATGCTATATTGTGATACAGATACTCAAAAAGAAGTTGACGTTTTTTTTATTTTGAACATTTGTGTTTTTTAATTTTGATAATATATTTAGAGTTAACCCCTGCTATTTGGGAGCTATTTGGCTCCAGGTCAGTGTGCAGAGCAAAAATCTACACATATATAGCATCCGGCCCGCTTGAGGATAGGTTTTCCTTTGTGCGGACCCTGACCGAAAATGAATTTGACATGCCTTTTGTAAAGTCTCTCTCCCCAATTAAACATGCAACTAATATTTTTTTTTAAGCCCTGCAAAATTAATGTGCTAAATTGAGAGAAAAAAATCAACCCAAAACCATTAAAATGTAATCAAAATGTATTTTCTTTATTTTCCCAAATGTGTTTTAGATATGATTTCCATGGTATATCAAATGGCATAGCATGTTAGAATTGACATAAAATATTTGATACAAATTTCCCATTGCGATAATTTGACATTAAAAACCCAATTAGCAAAATTAAAACAAGCAAAGTGGCAGATGTATAATAAATTGTAAACTTTATGAAGAGGTTGTTTTGGGGTTGAGGCCAAAGGACCGTTTTTGACCAACTTCATCTGTAGAGATGTTAAAGTTCCTCAGATTTTTAAGTGTTCTCAGATGATGTCCTTACCTGCTATTGGAATATACTTTGTTATCTTTCGCTCTTTTTTCTTACTTAATACTGTATAACAATGATACTCCAGACTACGACGTAATGTTACTCTTTATTAGCATAGCACATAGTCGTAACAAGCGGTAGAACACAACATGGAGCCGGGGTTACCCACCATGCGCTGTGTGACAAAACTACAAGTAGCATTACAGCTCAAAATACACCAAATACACCACACTCTCCAGTGGTCATTTAAGACTTCCTGAAAGTTTCAGGTCAATATTTTTTTCCTAAGGTACTGATTGCCATGGACATTTGAACGGTAATGTGTGCCAAAACCTAACACTTTTTTTCTCAAAACTAAGGCTTTCAATTTGGCAACTTTCAAATTGCTGTAATGTCATCCATTTTTCTTAGCTACCGCCATATCTTATAGTGTATCATTTTAAAGGGCGATTGTGTAGAATTAGAATGTATCAATTTATCTATTTGAATTTTAAAGGCAGTTTGTGTAGAATTAGAATGTATCGAAATGTCAATTTGAATTTTCGCATATGTAAGCCTGGTTCTGTGAAAATGCATCACATATATAGCCTTACAAAGCAAACAACATACAATAAGAATGTCACATTATATATATATATATATATATATATATATATATATATATATATATATATATATATATATATATATATATATTGACCTTTACTCATTTGTCTGATTTGTCTCTGTCAGATTTAGCGTTTTATGTCCTTGAGCAGTTGTGTCTGTTTTTACGATGTTTTTATTTCTCTTTGGTCACCTGTGGTTGTTTTAAAGTGCTTAACAAATAAAGTTGGATTTTATGAAATGTACTTTTATTATAATTTTATTACAATTATGATAAAATATAATTGTTAGGCCAGCAGTTAAGGCTTTGCTGGCTCTGATGCCCACCAAGTTTGAAAAATAATTTGTTAAATTGATTCATATTACTTTTTCTTTTGTTAATGTTAAAACAGTCAGCATGTCGAGTGAGGGGGTGCGAAAAGTTTTCTCATTTCTTGGGAGGGCGGCTTGGCAAAATATATTTGTGAAGCACTGCCTGAAATCAACCAAAGAGATTTCTTTTTTTCACCTGTGGTCAAGCCCAAGAAAGCTGACTTGCAAATATGTCATGTCCTTATTGCTGTCCTTTTTTGCGTGTGGCACTATTCTCTCATTGATGGTCAGAAGTCAAAAATAAGAAACTGTGTCTACATTTCATTTTCAGTCATCGCTTCTTTAGGAGGAGCAGGATCCACGCTCAGTTAACGCAAGATGAATAGGTTTCCTCCACGCAGGCACGGACGGAGTCACGCATACCCCGAGGCACTCACACAGGCACTCGTTGAGACAGAGGTGCACCCCCCCCCCCAAAAGCGCTAATCCTTGTAACCTCACCACTGTGGTCTCCCTCTGTAGACGGCCAGACTCTCCTACGGTGTGGTGAAAACTGGATTAAGCCACAACTTGAATACCTTCTGTCGCCCTCACTCACACACATAAATACAGCATACTCCCGCACACTCAATCACTTGTCAAATTTCTACTCTGGTATGATACATCCTACCACACAGCCACCACGGCCACAAGATCCGCTGCCTCAAGAGATTTCTCGCTGTGTTCGTCAACACCTCTGTTTCAGCGTGCAAATATGGTTATAGTTAAAAGTCTGACCACCAACATTTGGTTGCATTTATTTAATGAACCGACTTGTGGATGCAATTTCTCGCGAGGCTTTTGGATTATCGACCCCCAACAATTGATATAAAACCAGTTGCATTGTCAGACTGTTTAAAGCCTTTTTAAGACTCTGACCTCAGTGAGAGTTCCTCTTTTCGGTCATGTGCGGTCACCCAAGAAACTGGAGTGCATAACCGCACCCCTTATTCACATTTGATTGAGCTCAAGAAGTACTCAGAAATTTTGAGACGCCACAAAGGAAAGGCTGATCTCAGTCTATGAAAGCATTCTATTTTAAATGCATTTGGTTTTATTGCCTTAGATTACCCAAGCCCCTGTCATCATTTGCTCTCAAGTGGTTTTGCAGATGTCCAACTTTCATAGAAGCCATAAATGTGAATTTGCATATCTATTGGGTTTTTTTTTTTTAAAGACATTTGACAATGTTTTCTTGATGAGGCACGGTCATACATTGTAGCTCGTTCAATATCTGACACTGGTGTTACCTCTACCTCTCTTTTTTTCAATGAGGGTTAGTCAAGCTTTTGTACTCTCAACAAACAGGTGAGTTACGTGCCATAATGTTCTATTCAGACAAAAACCGGCAAAGAGACATGCATGGGCACCGTCCTCATTTTATCAAGGACATTTTAAAGCATAAAGTCTGAACAACTATGTCTTCCATATTTCATACTTAAATCTCAGCCTATGAATTATAGAGGACTCACCCTGCTCACAGTTTCCCCATATTGATTTTGCATGCATTACAAGCCAACGGACACACAGCATATTCTTTTCTTTTTTAATAAGGAAAAAATATAGACTTGAATACTTTTTACTCCCCCAAATTATTTTTGTTTTTTGTGGTCATTTTGTGGGAAATGAGAAGTAAAGGTCAAACAGAACAAAGCTCTTCTTTGTGTGTGCCTTACCAACCTCAGTATGCTACCAAAGGTTGTATGCTTTCTATATTCACAACAGGAAAAGATGCAACCATGAAGTTGTATTTCTGAGTTTGAAAAGACATTTGCTGTTTTGGACACTCAGAAGATACAGTAACCCCCCCCTTTCAAAAATGACAGAGGGTCGTCAAACATGTTTTGACATTATGAAAGGGATGCAATGACCTAGTTTGTGCAGTGGCATTAGACTATTATACTCAGCAGCACAGACACACACTAGTTGGCACTCCACTGACCGTTTTTCATCGTATACTATTTATTTATTGGGTATTTTTCATACATATATTTACTGTCAGAGTTATTGCTTTATTACTGTTAGTCTAAATTTTGTGATGGGCTATGGCTTATTCCAAAGTACAAAAGTTGTTGCTGCTGTAGGAACAACACTTCATTGTCCAAGGAAAATATTTGAAGTGCATCCACGGTTTTAGACTTTGTTTTTATTTATAAATAAACATTGTTTTGACAAGTATGCATGAGAACTTGTACTACTTTGTGTAATTAAGTTTTCTTAAAGAAAAAGAAGAACCCTGGCCAAATTGTGTTAATTGTATTATAGTATGTGATGGCCTGCCTTCGTTGTTCTTTATAATGTATTCAATTTACTCCTCGTCTTATTCATTCATACACACACACAAACACACTTCCTATGTTTCACACAGACAAATACACAAGACGAGAGAAGCAGACAGTCACACAGGGCAGAATGTTTCCGTTGGGAGCAGTTGGAAGCTGTGGGGGGACACGGGTTAAGTCCTGCTGTAATGTGGTGAATATTTTCAAACAGATTGCAACAGCTTTCTTAGAGCACCCTCTCCGACTGCAGAAATATGTCTCGTGAACTTTTAACATGCATACACAATCAGGATCAGGCCTGCAGCCAACAATAAGACTTGTATGGACTACAGTGTCACTGGTTAGTTTCTTTATGGATCTCACTTCGCAAGGCAGATTCAGTTTTGTCGGTGTCCTTAACTGCTCTCTGCCACTGGAAATTATTAGGTGACGACATTCAATTCGGTCTGTGAGAAGTCTAATTTTGCCTCATGTGTCGTCGTCGTTTGTTCTCTCAACACGTGTTGAGGACTAGCCTTAGAGTAAGGGTTGTACAAGAAGCCACAGGAAGCCAAAGACAAAAGTTAAACGTGCAAAGTTAATATATTACTGTATGTTTCAGACTATATGGTACAGCAGATGATAGGCACAGTCTCAATGAAGAGGTCTTTTTTGGGAGGGATTTTTTATTTATTTATAGGCTACGGTGTATACGGTGCGTTTGGAAAACAAAACAGTACATCAAATGAGTCAAAGTTAGTTTAACTTCAATTTGATCCCGATACATAAAGCACACCGCACTGTCGACGCTTCAGGAGATGAAAGGATTTTAATGTGCCCCTTAAAGTCTGAAAAGTATGGCAATACTTTGATGCTGATGAATTGCAAACAGCATTGCGTTGATGATCCTCATTAGGGCCACGGGTAAGCTTGAAAATGTTTCCCCGATATCCTTGGTCGAGAGGCATGGTACACGCTGGAATGGTCGCCAGCCATTCTAGGGCAAAACATATAGAACCAAAACCCCTTCACAATCCAATTTTTTTCCGATGAACTAATTAGTCTTCAACTTGCTTACCATGAACGTTTTTGGAACGTGGGTAAAAGCCCGTAGAAAACCCATGCAAGTACTTAAGCAAACTGTCAAACGCTAAACCTTGGATCTTTTGACTGTGATTCAGATGCGCTAGCTCCACTTACACTTTATTGTGGTTCTGTTATGGCACATATAATTATATACTTTATAATGTTAGTCATTTATACTTTTTAAACTTTAAAGTAGTCAGCAATTTACAGGAGATGGGACTGTCTTTGAGAGAGGCAATGGACAATGGAATTAATAATTAATTTTTTTTTTATTATTATTAATAATTTAGTAATAATTTAGTAATATTGATGTGACAGTCAGTAGTACCTAGCAACGTCAATCGGCATTTGGTGATTTTAAACCATGCATGACTGTGTCTCAGAGAGATTGTACTTGGTAAGCCTATGACCAATTTCTTCAGAGAGAGAGAGAGGGAGATACAATCCACCATTGGTTTCAGTGGAGAATCGTGCAAAATCTCCAAAACCTGCACAAACATACTTCAACAAGGGCTCTTTACCGGAAGGGGCCGCTTATTTGCAGTTTGTTTGTATAGATCCCCATTAGATGATTTCAAGGTAGCAACTAGTCTTCCTGGGATCAATGACTTAAAAATACAAATACACATGAGGCTAAAAAACAAACAAAAAAAAAACAAATTAAAAATAAAACAATACAGAGACAGATCAAAAATGTAATATACAGGGTGTTCCAAAATGGTTGACCCCATTCTAAATGCCCATATCTCGAAAACTACTTTATGGATCTTAATGAAACTAAATACACTTTATGTTAAAAGGTCATAGGTTTTATTGGTTAAATTTACAACGAAAAGTACAAATATTTGTTGGTTCTATGACCGATTTTCATAAATGTTCAATATGAGCGCCACCTGTGACTCTGCACACGTTGATGGCCGTCCTGGCGATTTAGGTATGCATAAGCTGCCCTTTTCTTGAAATTTATGCTGCCAAGTCCTCATTTGTTTTGTAGTTGGTGTCTTTGCAAAATTTGTGAAGGCATGCTGCACTGTCTTCGGTGACTGAGTCTGAGCATACTCTAACACGCAGAGTACGAAGTAGCTTATTGTAGTGAGTAGCTGCCCCATATAACTGCTTTCTCTGCATTGCACATGTTCTAAAACCAGGAACAATTGTCTTTTTTTTTTTTTGTCATGTGGTCATGGCTGTCAGGACTAAAATCATTTTAGAGTGTAAAGTTAGAGGCTTCTTGTGATGATGCTATGTCGTGGACAACGCTGGGCTAGAAGCTGTAATATTTAACGTTTAGGAATCTCTCTTTTTTTTTTTTTTTTTTTTTTTTTTTTAAGCACATGACCAAACCACTGAGCCATTGTCAAGATGAGATAATAGTAGTAGGATCTTGTACTTAAGGCTTTGTCATAAAACAAGCACATCTTTTAACAGTAGGCACAGCCCTATTCTACTATTTATACTAAAACCTGCCATTAAAATACACATTTTATGTTAGGTAGCTCTCCATTCATTTCACTTTGATCAGTTGTTAGTGACTCAGTGACTCCTTGTTGGCAAGTAACTGCCAATGTGATGCATGGACACTTATTTTCTCCAAACGCAACAAGGATAAGTAAGAGGCATACTCGTTTTGGAGCCATTCTTTATCATTTTTCTCTGCAAACACAAATGCACCCTTACCAGACAAGTAGAAAGAAGGTGCGGGCAGCACACCAACAACAACTTGGACATGCCGAAAAGATTCATTACTGGCGCGCGCTGAATCACGGTTGCCCCGAGCGTCCACGGACGCAACAAGGGAGCCACAAATGCTGAACACTATGAACTCAATAGCAAACATCCAACAGTTTCCAGGTCACATTTCTTTTTTTCTTTTTTTTTTTTTTAAGCTCAGCTCTTTCCAGAGCGC
Organism: Hippichthys cyanospilos; assembly: GCF_059441005.1. NCBI lineage: Eukaryota > Metazoa > Chordata > Actinopteri > Syngnathiformes > Syngnathidae > Hippichthys > Hippichthys cyanospilos. The sequence continues at coordinate 8,328,204 of NC_142374.1, forward strand.
CAAGGTAAATTCTTGCCGCATCGCAATTTCTTCGCGCAGGGGATTTTCTTTTGTGTGCGGTGGGCGACTTTAAATGTGTAGAATAACTGTGGTCATCCAAAAACCCTAATCGATCGTCATGCCCCATGTGATATTTTCAAATGCTTTCTACGTGGACCAGAGCTCTCCTCTTCCTTCTCCTTTTATTCATCATTAGCATTCGAACCTTCAAAGATGGTGGTGAAACATGGCGGACTCCTGCCTGAGCGAGCCCCACAAATTATAGTAAGCAGTTACTAGACCTACTTATATTTAAAAAAATGTTGCTTTGATAGAGCAAATTCATTTGAATTATTGAAGTGTATAGTGGGGTTTTAAAATGAATATCTTTTTTTATTCATCACTACACAAATATTACTGACAGTCCCTTTAATAAAACGTGTCAGGACTTGAACAGTTCTTTGAAACACGGACACATTTGCAATATTCGCTGCCTTGAAAAAACACATTCTTTGATGCTAGTTGGGATCGGGACTTAACATGTTTTGCAGAACTGCTCGTTTTTCAATCATCGAATCTATTGGCGTCACATCCTGTTTAGCTTGCGTGAGCTGACATCATCATGAATTGATTACAGTTGAATGCCGTTCGGTTTTTATTTGTATGCAAAGTTGAGTCACCGTTGTTTCTCCATGAAGTCACTGATAACAGCGGAGGTAAACCAAGCAGCCGGTGACTATTAGTCTCATATCAACTCAGAAGGAAACGTGTACACACGTACTTGCACCTGGTCACATACGTAATGAACCGGCATAAACATGCAATGATATGACCAGTGAAAGCTCCCACTTCATTCTCCCATTTTTAAAGGTTTTGGAAGCCCACTCCGCTCTGCCTCTTGGGACTCAAACCAAACTATGCGGTAATGAAAGGCTTGTCTCTCGGTATTTGGGGTGGAGGAGCGTGCGGTGTGGGGGGGTTGGAAACGGACAATGTAACATTCACATCAGTCAGCCCATTCTTTTATGCCTACTCACTGAACCCAAACTAAATACTTGACATATTTAAACAGAATATTTGATATACAGTGCTGGCAGTTTACTTCATGATCTTGGAGCTCGATAATTAAAGTGGATTTGTCAAGGCTCTTGCTGGTGTGAACAGCGCTTGCGAGCAAAGATCACCTTGGGGGATGGATTTATGATGATGAATGGTTTTCCCGGGATCCAAACGGTGATCGCTGCTTACGATTTGGCTGTGCCTGTGGTGGATTCATTTCAAGACTGCAATGATCTGGCTCCAGTTGAAAGACTCTGCCAGGTGTCCGTTGGAGAGGGTAAAGACAGACGGCGTTGGATGCGTGCATGCTGCACCCACTGACCTGTGTGTGTGCGTGCAAGCGTGCGTGCACTGTACTGTACTGCACACCAGCCTGACAGACTGGTGGGCTAGTGATGCATTAGCTATGGCCAGAGATTGGTATGGAATAAATAATGGATACCATCCTTTACTTCTGAATAAATCAGGACAAGAGAAATGGAGAGAGACAGGAGATTCCATCCAGAAGTGAGATCGAGAAATTGAAAGTCAGTGTGCAACAGAAGAATAGTGTCGCTGTGTAAAATGCTGTCCTGCTTTCTGAATCTGCATCATTCAAACGTCTTAAGTGGTTTTCGGTAGCTCATTTCCTGTTTTCCTCAATAATTTCTTTGCTCTGTTGTTGACTTTGAATTTCAGGCTGAAGGCCAAACATTTGCGTTCCCTGATATTTTCCCGGCAAAGAACAGCACGCCAGCAGAGGGTTCCATGGAAGAGATGCAGGAGAAGTTCATGGAGGATGAGAAGCAGAGGCAGAAACCTGACCCGAGGAGAGGAGGGGTCACCGAGTGGTTCGGACTCTGAGACGTCTCACCTTCCGGGAACCGTGTGTGTGGCCGAGTCTGAGGCTGTCTGTTGAAATATGTTGAGGAAGCAAATGTTGGGATGCCATTTCTATTTTGGCACACAAAGCTCACAAGTGTGCACATGTCTGCATCTGTCTCTATTTCTGTGCATGTGTTTTAATGCGAGACCTCAGTAACTGGAGCCAGAACAGAATCCCCGGAGGCGGTCAATGGCCCGGCCTCTGGGTTTCATGAATCTATCCCACCCTACAGAACCTCAATCACCTCAGATGACCTACTGAGCTTTGTTTCTCCCGCCTCCTCCATTTGGGCCACTTCCCACTCCCCTAATCATGTTTGCATGGAAGGCTCATTTAAAGTGAATAAATAGTGCATTAACACTTGAGTAGCTGTGCGGGCTATGTTTAGTTATTTGTTGATATTTGTTCAGTTGCAAATGTGAAGAGAAACATTAAAATTTAAACATACAATTCAAGATTTCAAGATACACTTTATCTTTAAACTGCAAAGGTACAGGGCAACACAATTGACTTCACTGGCTCGAGCTGTCCAAGAAACATTAAGACAGACTTACAAGGTATACAGGTCAACAAGGGCAGTCGGATATTCCACAGGAGTAGCGTTCCAAGAAGAAAGAAAACACGAGGGAGGGTAAGGGAGGAGTACTTGACCGTCCTTTGTGTGAAGATCACACGCGGTGAGGACGAAAGCTTTGGAAAGCTGCTACCTTTTGCAATAAATTTGATTTTCAAGCATAACCTCTGCTCGTTCTCATGTTTGGTCAGCTACAGGCTCCACTCTCGTTCTACTTCACAGATTTCACTTATTGCGGAGGGTTTTCGGTCCACATTAATAGTGAAAAACGAGGGAACGCTCCCTGTGTGTGTATATGTGTGTGCGTGTGTGTGTGTATATACAGTGTATACAGTAATACCACTATAAAACGAAACCTGTATGTGCAAAAATACCCATACATTAAACACTTTACCTCTTTAATAATTCCCCATACAATGAAAAATCCTCTTGTTGCATAATACGAAATGTTTTTCTTTGCATGTGCATGGCTCTGAAATTCGCCATAGCAAAAGCAAGACTGCGGCAAAAGTGTAGCTTAGTTAATTCCCTACTGAGGGTAGCCTAGCCTAGGCTAGCTTAGCCTTCTTTATATTTCTTGAATATATCCAGCTGCGTTACCATCGTAATCATCTTATTACTTCTCTCTTTAACATCACTAGCCATCTTGGGACCCATTGTTAACCAATTCAAGTTTGAATTAAGCACTAAAATGCACAATAAATACATTATTGATAGCACTCATGCAAAATAAAGTCTTTGGGCAGCCATCTTTGTGACCCCGTGCGCTGACCAATAGCAAACCAGCATCAGACCCGTAACGCCGACCAATAGTAGACCAGTATCTTTGGGATTCGTGACACCAACCAATAGCAGACCAGTATTGTAGTAATGTAAGCAGTGACACATGAGCGTGTTGCCCCGAGGTATGACCCCCCAGGTTTGAGAAGAGGTTGTGTTTTTTTTTTTTTTTTTTTTTTGTCATAAAGCAAACAAAATTGCGTAAAGAGTTGACGAAAAAAATGTTTCGGTTCACATTGTAAGGTGAAATAAATGTAAGGCAGGGACGTCGTAAACCAGGGGTCCACTGTGTGCGTGTGTGTGTGTGTGTGTGTGTGTGAGTGAGTGTGTGAGTGTGTATATATATATATATATATATATATATATATATATATATATATATATATATATATATATATATATATATATATATAATATACAGTATTCCACTGTTCTTTTTACCTAAAACCTTAAATATGGCAGCTGAATCACTTCTTTGGCAAAGCCAAAAGGCAAGGTCATCTCCAGTGTTAGCACAGTTCTAGGAGGAGCTAGCTGTGATGCATGTTTTGCTCCTGCATTATTTTATGATATTAATGTGCAGCTAAATTGATGATGCCAGTATGGGAGCTATAAAGCCTCTTTTCACCTCCAAGGTATTTTGTTTGTTTTTGTCAAATACTACGGCCTTTGTGAGATTCACTGCAATTTCATTCCATTCTCGCATTGTCCATTTTTTCCTCTATGAGTTTTTCTCCACTGGTCTTCCCCTGACACATCAATAACAGAACTGGTGTGGTATCCCTTACAGCTTTGAGTTCCAGCCAGCTGGAAGAGAGCACCAGGACAACCCACATCCTTTTCGTTTTATGGGTTTGCCTTGGATTAATTGACCAATTTAGGTAAACAACATTTGAGATGTTTCAGCAAAGCGACCTCATGGAGTGTTTCATTATTTAGCTATAGCACCTCTTACCATAAGTTGAGAAAATCTGTCTAATTGTTACTGCTTGTTGCAATAAGAAGCAATAAACAGTCACTTGTCCAAAAGTGGTGCGCTTGCTTTTTCTTGCTCTTCCCGCCTCATCTCCCTTGACTGCTGCACTCAACAACCGGCTCTCCTAGATGTAGCTCCCCACACGAGCTGGCCTGCTAACGTGCCAACGTGGTCTGGTAGCTGTTTTGACAAAGTAATGATCTGTGATTGAATCGGGCCACCGAAGGACTGAGCTCTCTTACGGTAAAAAGGCCCATAAAGGGGAAGGACCCCCTCCCAGGCCCGCTCAGACCCTCCATTATGCCTGTGGGCCAAGGTTACAGTAAGTGTCCCTCAGCCGTGACCACAAAATGTTGGCTCACACAGAAGGTCCGGTCCCTGACCCGTAGCGAGCCAATTCTGCTATCACTAAGGAGAATGTCAATATTGATCCTGTTGGTCCATTGTCTGCTGCCTGGAACCACTAACCCCCTGTGCTGCTTTAAAGCAAGCTGATTTTCAACAGCGCAATCGACTTATTCCTCAGTTTATGAATGCTTGCTTTGACCCTCCACCGACCCCACCCCCAAGTTATTGTCTTTTTGCAGTGTCCAAGTCCTCTTGCTGTCCTTCCAGTCTGATCCATCAAGATAACCTTTTAGTTGACATGGAGCCATATTTTGGAAGGTCTTCGAGTCATGATGGAAACCAGTTTAAGATTTATGATAAGGATGTTTAAAAACACAATGGATTAATATTATGTGTTAGTAGGTATCTTAAGAAGAGTTCAACAATTGAGCCACTGTAATATGTTTTAACATATATGTGCCTGAAATATGCACTTCTCCCTGTCTTCACTGTAAAATGTGTTTGTGCCATTTTTTCTCTGTTCATGGGTCTTGTTATTGACACTTGAACTTATGTCAAAATAGGTAGTTTTTAATCACAACTTTAACAATTTCCTTAACTTTTCAGTGAATTATGCAAAGATTCAAATGATGACGTTGGGCCAAGATGACTTTGTGAGATACAGCACCATGAAGGGGCACATAGTGAGAGGTGTGGCTTCAGTCAATGAAATTTCACTTCCTAGTTAAGAAATCCTGCCATGCATGTTTCTGGGAACGTGGGAGGAAACCCACACAGGCACGGGGCGAACATGCTAACTCCATACAGGAAGGCCGAAGCCAGAATTGACCCTGCAACCTCCGCACTGTGAGGCTGATGTTCTAACCACTCTCACGCCGTCCCTCCCATAAGAAATATAATGTGCAACAACAATGACGCTATTGTTGTATTTGTGTGTGCGTGTGTATGTATGGAATAATCTGTGTTTCAGATTTTCCACGGAGAGGTATTTTTTTTTTCAGTGCCCAACCGTTGGATCCAATTTAACTTGCTTACAGCATTTTAAATAGTTGCAAATGGAGACTATTTGGTCAAATTAGAATAATCTCTCTTAGCCAGGTTAATAATCATCAAGTTAGCTCAAAACTGTCCTGAGTGATTTTAAAAAGTTTGCTTTATGACTGTGTTTTGTGATTTTAATTGATTTAAATTGCATTGCCTCATCTTTTTCACAGGTGCTAATCTGTTGATCATCTGTCACCGGGTTGTCTCTGAACACATTTGGATGATGACACACGCGATGATTTGAACCTTGTTTCTCACAACATCTTCAGGCAGTCAGTTGATGAGATCACTGTTGCTCTCCCTGATGAGTAAGTCAGTGAACAAAATCAAACTAAGGCTGCAGGAGGTGCTAAACAATTGAATGACTCACCGGTGGTCGAGACGTACTCGAGCTGCAACGGCCTGATGTCTGTTTTTAATTTGAGGGAATGCTTGGAGTTCCATAACGATGTTAAAGTAATGATATGTTCACATTTTTACTCATAATCATAGGGTTTTACTTGGAATGTAATAATGAGTACAGTTTGAGATATGAAATGAAATACTTTTGAAAAACATATTTTGAATATTAAGATTTGGGAATTCAGCCCAAATTGCATAGTTTCTGGTTGCGAATAAACCAGAAGACAGGTAATCTTGCCAGAAAAGAGCACGGGGGTCGACCGTTAAATGCAACATTTACACTCAAGTTCATACAGCCGGAAAATTGTCATTTATATAACATGTATATATCATGCTCCCCCAACATATAGGAGACAGCTTTATTCGTCCATGGTAAGCTTCGGTTACCATTGCCATAACCCTCGCTTGTTTTGAGCTGATGAGTAGAGGAGCAGGCTGAGTCATCAAACCGTTAAGCAGCCCATGCCAGCCCAAGACTCAAGTCCTAACAAACTCAAATTTGCCGATCTTTACAGGAGAACTTGAGTGGGCCTTGTCTAAATATTTAAACCCACACGTCTTACTGTTCAGAGTTTCTATTTTCAAACAAGGAGGTGCACAAATGAAAAGAAATGGCTTACGCGTGAATCAAATTGCTATTACAACAATATATTCTTAGACAGAGGTGTCCACCGAGCTTAGGCTGTCATTAGCAGGTTACAACGGAGGTACCGACAGACCGGAAGGGTCACAGAAAGACAGAGAAACGGACAAACTTGGGGGGTGGGGGTGGTTGTAAATGTTGACATTTGCTTCCTCGTTAGGGAACAGCAGGTTGTGCAAAGGGTATTGAAACAAGGAACAATATGTACATTCAGAGAGAGGGGGTCAAATTAAATTAACCTGGAACAGTAATAGTCCTGATTTTTTTTTCCTGAAAGCCTCATATGCCTAACCTTTGTGAACAGTTCATCATTCCCCTGCTGATTTTATAAGTTAGACCCCTCAAATGCACGGTAGCTTAAGAGGCAACCATATTCAACATTTAACTCAGAAAGAATGAGTGTGCTGGTATTTCTTCAGGCAGCGTGCCATATTTTGTCTGTTTTAATCTAAAAAACAAGTTGAAGTCGAGAAAACAGAACCGGTGATTCAGTGATGACGGGGTGATAATGCATGCCCTGGTGTCATTCCTTAGTGTCGCCCTCAGTTCCCAAGGGACACACTGTATTTGCTTTTCATCAAGGGTGCACTATTATTGTGCTTGGTTGTGTTCACCGATGTTTCAAGATTTTTTTTAATTTTTTTTTTATCTTTAGGGATAGGCTTCACATGCATGCCACCCTCACGAGGACATATATTTACTTCTATACAATGATCCAGAAGTTTTGGCGCTTGCTGTAATGTGTCACAGTGAGACGTGGTTACAGCAAGCATAAATTTGAGTCTCCTTTCAGCCATCAACTTGTCATGTGTGCTCTGCACATGTCAAAAGAAACACTCTTGGTTTTGCCACAACAACCCACATGCATGGCCCAGAGCAGTGGACACAAATCTACACAGGCATCATTAAAAATGAAGACGCACTAGTTTTTACACTTGACCGCAGCTACACCATCTATAGCCCAGAAATTCCAGGATGGACACAATGATGCAATGCCATTTTCTCTGATAAGCATCCAGTCAGATTAGTATGATGTCATTCTTATACTGCTCACAGCCCCTAGGGGGCATATTTGCATGCCATCTGGAGATTTTCATATACAGTACTGTACAGCACACATGTACTGTTGTGTACCGTACAATACATGAATATAGCCAAAATTATAGTCCTTGGCCACTTTTGCTCTTCTGCATTTTAGTCCTGCAGCAGATTACGTTAGCAAATTTATTATTTACTACTTCTAAAGAAGCAGCAATTTCTAGTCTTGGAATACAATTTTGCATACGTTACCTGGCTCCTTGTTTGATTTTCTTGACGGACAATATGTAAATCATATTACTCAGTGCGACGGGCTGATACTGGGTGACATCAGGAACTGCAACTCTGAATCTTACATTGACAGCGCTGTGGTTTTAAGTGATAGCTGAGTGGAGAACCTGGCTTCTACCCAAAAGGTAGTGTTCCTTAAAAGTGCAAAGTGTTGCTCTCCTGTTCCTTTGAAATGACCTTGTTATAGACAAACCAGTGTGTCAGCCTCCGACTTACTGCGAGCATCAGCAAGAAGTGCCTTAATTATAATGTGAGGCAATTTGTGACAATAAGCCCCTTGACGTTTAATGAGCTCTGCAGAGAAAGGTCATACATGGTGGATGCAGATTGTGACGTGGTGGTGTAGAATAGATGCATAACCAAGACAAACGCGGCAGGCCTTTTGACTTTGAGGTTAGAACTAGAACACTGTACATATGAAGGACATGTGAATGGTTAATTATAAAAGTATGTGCATCAGCAAGAGATGCTGCCGTAGCTGTGATCTTTCCCCAGGAAATAATTGCAGGTCGCAAAATAATGTGTCCGGGAGAAAGTGACCCCCCAATGTAATGTAGCTATTTTGACGGTTCTCTGTATCACAGATGTTCACCTATTGTATGAGGGTTTGGAATGTATTCCCTGCAATTAATGGCGTCTCACTCCCGTGGGAGGCCAAGACGTGTGACAGTAAAAAGACAAAGGGCACATCAAGCTAACACCAAACTTGAAACTGGAAGCCGTCCAGCAGCTCGGGACTGCCAAGATTGTGAGACTCCGGTTTTACACCGCTGGGTCCAAAAAAGGTCTGTTAAGAGATGGTCTCTATGGAACTATCAAACAAGGATTCTTGCAACAGATGGTATGGACTCCACCGATTCCTGATTTAAACCTAGTCCATTCAAACAGGATAGACATGTCATCCCAATAGACACAACCGAAACACTTAGCTGGGAACAACTCTCCTGCCAAGGACTATAAAAAAAGTGTCGAAAAGAGAGGAACTGGTGCTCTTTTACAGAACACCCAAAACAAATAAGTCTGACCAAAAACGTGTCAATGTATTTTTAAGTACCTCTAAAGTTGTATGCCTTCAAGTCACAATTTACAATTTAGCAATCAGTTTGGAGTTCTAACATCATCAATCCATTCTGGGAGGGGGGGGGGGGGGGGGTTTAGTTGCTCAGAAACTTCCTATGAGACTTCAACCGAGTGAGCATTTCAGGCAGGATTCCCCAGTAAGCACAGTCCAGTCCAGACCTGGTCCCAGATGCCTTTCTTTATGGACCCCGGGCTATTATTGGGTGCTTTGAGGTAGTATGCTTGCAATTTAACTAGCACAACTTTTGGAGGATTTATGGTCCTCTTTTGTGGTCATTACTGTCATCCAGCGGTCACTAACCTGTGAAACTGAAAGCTACTTTGTGCCTCTTTCCACAAAAGATGATTCAGTTCTCGATGCATGTGATATGATAGGGGTCAAGAATTAAAGATTTTAAAAAGTACAGATTCGGATGGCGCCAATCATCTGCCAAAGGAAAACTTTTGTTATGACTTTCGTAACAATGCATGGTATGTCTCCCTAGTGGACATGATTGCTCATTGCAATCTAGTGCCAAGAGAAGACACACTCGGCTTTGAGTTTTGTTTAAGTCCAAGCTGTAGAGAGAAATCAAATTATTTGTACTTTTTAGTAGGATGAAAGAGTTTTTTTTTTTGGGGGGGGGGTTGTATTGATGATATGAATGAGCGACAGACACACAAGGGGAACAATGGATTGACAATATCGATTGAAAAAAAATGGCGGACCAACGATGTCGAAAGGGGGGGACAGGGCACCAACAACTGAGAAAATGTAAAATGTCCACCTCTAATAATTACAGAGAAATTCACAAACAGTTTCTTATCATCCCTAATCAGCAATTGGGGGTGTTTTTTAAACGTGGTGGGTTGATATAGTAGGAACATGGTGTGACTACATAAAGATGGAGTTGCAAGAAGAAGTAAAATTAGCTGATAGCAACAACCGCTGCAAAGACTAACTTCAAACTAAAAAAAAGACATTGTGTCGATGTCCACAAATTATTTTGTGTGTTTATTCTGAAGTCGGCTTTTGTAGCAGACCGATGGCGATGATGCATGCCATTTTATCTTGTAAGAGAGATTGTTGACTTTCATGCTGAATGATTATCCGTGACTTTGCACACCTCTCACCTGCTTTGTGTGTTGCATAAACAAAAACAAAAAACTTCAAAGGGGGCAAGGCAAAACTAGAAATATATTGAATGGAATTGGATGGAAAGCAAAGGAAGGACGTGGTGAAGAAAGGGAAGAGGTTGGCCTCGGAGTGAAAAGAGATGACATCACTGGGAAAATGCTGAGCTGGATTTAAGGGCCACTGGCTGAAAGAGGTCTACTTCCACGCCTTTCACTTTGATGAGCTATACAGTGCAGGTCGTGTTCTCATCCGTACATGGTTGGTTAATGGAAGGGAGGTTGAATATTTTAAGCAGCCCCGCCGCTCTTCTACTTTTTCTTCTCTACTCTGCTCTCTTCCTTTCCTCTCTTGAGGTGTGCATTAGTCAAGTGCACACCTGACCCTGTTTCTGCTACTGCAGTTCACATTTGAAACCTGCATGACATCATACTGTATATTTGAGGATGGGTTGCATACAGCGCAATATCAAAGGGTGAATACTATCCATTCTGGTTGACCTTCGATGTGTCCAATTTTCATTACGATTGAGAGATAGGAAATCTGCTTCATGGTCATAAAATAAAATGCACAAAATCCATAAACAATAAAAAAGAAGGTAATCAACACGTCTAACGAACTTTACTCCTTACCATTTTCAATTTTCACAGAACGGTAAAACATAAATGAAGATCTTTCATTCTTAACACTTGACAGGTAATTCCACTTTATATCTTCTTATATGTTCTAGATTCTAAATACATTTTTATTGTTGCATCTTCTTTTCCTCAGTGATGACATTATTGGTATTGGAAATTCTTGAATCAAAAATATCAGCGCGCTGCTGTTTTTTACATCTGCAACATAAATCCACATTTATGAGCACAGTTTTCGGATTAATAATGAATATCAATTACAACCGAAGCTTTTTGAATTTTAAAAATGGCAGCACTTTACTTGATTCTCATCCTGATATCAAATTAATGTGGCGAATTTGTGACTGTTGTATAGCCACTTAGTAAAAACATTGGTGTTCATGTGGAGGACCAAAACTATATACTATACTATACTATACTATACTATACTATACTATACTATACTATACTATACTATACTATATATATAGTATAGTATATATATATATATATATATATATATATATATATATATATATATATATATATATATATATATATATATATATATATAATTTTTTTTTTTCACATTTATACATTTATTCGAGGCCCTTTTTGTCCTGCGTACAATCGGCCCTCACGCTAGCCTGAAGGCAAAAGTGTTATATACACGACATTGTCACGATTAATCTCCAACTGACTGTAAAAATTAAAGACACTCATAGATATACAATTACAGCCCTGACCATCATTTAGTACAGAAGCATACTCCCACACACTCACACTTGTGCTCACTAAGACAACCAGGATATCCTGCTGAGGATTCTGAAGGCCTCTCTTGGACTCGTGCCATACACATTCCTCCTTCCCCAGGTTGCCATTGGTTCATCAGAGCTCAGCCAGTGCACTCTGTCACCCCATAAGTGTGTGTGTGTTTTCTGTGTGTGAGTTTGCGCGTGCATGCACATTTGTGTACGTGTTTGCAAGTGTGTGTGAAACATTCACCGATAAAACGTACCCTAATGCGGCCCCATAGGGCCCACACAATACATATACAGTCTTACTGTACTCTATACACTTGTAATCTATACACTTATTGGCTGAGAGCCAGGAGCAACAACTGAGGAAGGACACACTGAAATGAATGTAGGCTGGCTATTTATTGTTACTTGGATTACAAAGAAGCGCTGCGCTCTGCCATGAAAAACTATTAAAATCTATTCAGTTTTGGAGCGTAAAAAAGTGCAAATCTGTTGTTGACATTGCAATTGTACATGTCAGCTAGTGAAGGACATTTGCTCCACCCCAACCAGCTGTAATGTCAAGATATTAAGCTCCTTGAACAGAAGAAATTGGACCTGTTTTCATAATAAGAACTGATTCGCTGCTACTATGTTTTGTTTGACTTGCCTGGATATTGTTTTTTTGTTTTTTTTAACCACTTTGGCTTCCGATTCGTTCAAACATAGCTGGTTATTCTGGTTTCTACTTATCCACTGCGCTTATAATGGTAATACTGGTTTTGAGCAGATAAAACTGAATTGTTTGCACCTCTAATTTAATGCAATGCGTCACCATTATGTAAATCTGAAATATTAAGCTGCCGCATGCTGGCCTATGTATATTTTTTTAAATAATGGTAATGTATAGAATATACTGCAGGAGCAAACAATTATCCTCAAAAAACCTTATATGACAGTTGTAAGTAGAATTGCAGCATACGCAACTGCGTGCTGATATAAATTGTAGCTCAACAATCTTAAAATATGAATGAAACATGCGTTACAGATGCACCTCGCAACTTTCATTCATCCAACTGTAAAAACAAGTTGATAAAAGTAAAATTTCACAAAAGCTTACCTTAACTTTGAAAATTTGACTTATACTAGGATGTCCTTCTTATTTAATACGCCTTGCCGAGGGTACTCATTTTGACAAAGTGTTTTAAAACTGTTGTAATCTTTGATGATTACTGAATCGGGGCCAGTTTGCATTCTTGATAAGCCGTTTTTATGCACGACAGCAGTTACATATGAAAACATTGAGCGTACAGTTTCCCTCTTTGACTTTAGCGATTCCGCTGTACATAGTATATGACATTATATATTTAAATTAAAACAAAAAACATGTACAAACAAGTACAAAGGCCCCAAGATTTTGTAAGATGCATGACAAGTGAATGACTAGTTAGTGCACATGTGTCAAACTCAAGGCCCGGGGGCCAGAACCGGCCCGCCACATCATTTTATGTGGCCCGCCAAATGCTGATTTGATTTCAAGTTTCTAGCTAAACTTGCAGATTGTCTTCAAAAATAACCATTTTCTGTTCCCGATCTATCTTTTGAACTCTTTTGAACTCTGTTTTCAAAACTAGTTACAGATGTAAACCAGCAAAAATGGTGTTTATTAGACACATGTTTTTCTATTTTTAAGTCCTAAATTTTCAGGATTTTAGAGAAATTAAAGTGGTACGTTAAAATTGAAACTTTTTTAGACTATTTTTAGATTTATTCCGATCCTCTAACAGACACTTTAAGTACAATGTGGCCCACGATAAAAATCAGTTTGACAACCTTGAGTTAGTGTGATCCAATTTTACATTCAAAATGAAAATAATGACAGCCCTGGAAAGAAATTTGAGGAGGTACATTATGCTTAAAAGGTGTCTAGTCTTAAATGTGCAGTATATCTTCACCGCATGTCAATAACGACTCAGAGGCCCATCTCACAAATCATCAGATAAGAAACGAATAACTATCGCTCCCCATACAAAATGCACAAAATAATCAGCTACATAAAAACCACCAGATAATCAGCTACCATCATTAAAGAGTCAGCCATTGTTTTACCATTGTTTTACAACATTTCCAGGGCAATAAATATGAATTCAAAGATCGCTTGCACCACTTGAATTATTCACTCACATTCTACCAATTAGCGTGTGCATTAGAATGCACTAATAAATTTAGGCTTAAAAGACTAAAAATGGGGACTTTTAGTCCAAATCACACTCCTATTAAAATGCATGCAAAAGGCAGTGGCGCTTTGTGATTAGGGAACCATGCGACGCACATCTAGCATCATGAAAGGCAAGCAAAAACCAAATACTCAGAGCTTCCGTTGTTCCTGGAGTTTGTCTCGCCACCTAGCAAGAGCGCGATTCGCTATTGCTTCTCGACTAGATTGTTTGTTAGCAATAAGTTGTGGTACATTCACATGCTCTTTTTACACTTGTTAAATAAAGGATGACTGAAAATTTCGACCCTGGGTAAATCTTACACCATATTTAAGTATGCTTCAAACCATGGCACATATTGGAGCCACTTTGCAGAAAAAAGAACATGACACATTTTTTCAGCGTGGGCTTGGTTTACCATGGGTGAAAGTAGATAGGTACACAAATGCGCAAAGTGAAGCACTCAACGATTTCTATCACGCATGCATACCTTATGTGCACCCTGTATAGATAGATAGATAGATAGATAGATAGATAGATAGATAGATAGATAGATAGATAGATAGATAGATAGATAGATATACAGTATACATGTGTGTGTGTGCGTGTGTGTGTATGTGTGTGAGATGGCAAAAGTAAACTGATAAAATGCAGCTTAAGTAGTATTATTGGACTTGTCGACTCGACAGATCTCATGTTGATATCTTCATTGTTGCAACGCTCCTCTGTCTAGCACATGGCTACGACTTTGCCCTCGCAGTTGTTTGATATTTGCATCCCGAGCAACTTAATGACAGCAATACAATTGTATTGGATGAAAGCGGTGCTGGCTGATGTACAGTGTACGTGTGTGCGTGCCTTCAGAGGCAAAAAGAGTAAGACTCAATGGTTCAAATGGGTTCAATTACCATAAGAGAATAACAGAAATCAACTGTGGCCTGGCCACCCATCTGGGTTGCAGAGCACATAGCCTGGTCTAGAATATGAAGATGCTCAAGGGAGCACACATGCACGCACAAACACACACACACACACACACACAAACATGCACTCTCAAAGTCAGTGGAGACCTTACTGGTGGAATCGTACTGGCTGGAGACTATGCCAAGTCAATAACACAGAATTATCCCTGATGCTGAACTTCCTGGAAGTGCTGTCTGGTCTCAGCACTTCATGTACCTGTTATTCGGCTACTGCCTGGCTGAATGGTGGTCTGGATGGAGATCAGGGGGTTAATCACTTCTCAGTATCTGACTGCGACTTACTCCAACTTCAAACATAAAGGCTCTCCAAGGTTGGGGAAATTATTTTTGCTCCGTGCAATGAGATCGTGTGTACGCGAGTCGTTTTTCATCATATATAATCAAACATTATTAATTTTTTCATCTCACCTGCAGAGCTGAGACTCAATACCGATTATCCCGTGTCCAATGGAGACAAGGCATAGCTTCGTGTGTGCAGTGATCATAGAGCGTGTATGCGGATAATGGCAAAACCAGCTAACCGGTTCTTTCTCTAGGGAATGCTTTGAGGTCGGCGTATGACCCTGGGTATCACTGTTATTTTCAAATTGTACCAATGCGGAGACAATAACATTTTCTGAAACATGAAGTGCCCATTAAAAACCTCACGAATGCCTAAATTACCCAAAAAGAACATTGAGTTCGGAACCATCTGTGTTCATATATTAACAGTAACCCAGTTGATGGAAGAATTCTATCACTCTAGAATCTCATTGGGCAAATTGCCTTAACTGGTCGTGTGCACGTTTCCCAACAAGAGCAAACAATTAGAAAATGACTAAGAGCTAGCAGATTACTTCTTGGTTAATGGAGGATGCCAAAACGTGATTTAAAAACAAAAAAACATGATGCCATGTTGACACCAACAGCAAAATTTAAACCCAAGCGCACACAACTACCAAAACCAACCATGAACAACCTTACCGATGTGTTCGAGTGCCATGATCAACATTTTTGTACCACCTTATCAATATGTTTGAGCGGCTTTTCAGTACATTCAAAAACATTGCCCAGTTGCCCACATGAACACATTTGGGGATTTTGGTGGCCCCGAACCTTTGCTTCGAATACAATAAGTTTTTCGTTTCTGTAGTAGCTGGTTTACCAAAATACAATTGTATGTTGCTTGCCCTTTGCATTTGCATATTTGGTGATGCATGAAAAGAGAGCAAACCGGAATTTACTTTAAAAGTTCAAGTGCTTTGAAGTGTCAAGCAACGTTTTTTGGGATTTCTTAGGATAGATGGAGTAAGACAACTGGGCTAACTTATCTTGGGGTTAAATGGCTTCTGGTCTCCTGCCTTACATTTCATTTGACTGCCAACCCTCAGCTGCACACCACTTACGTCAGAGAATCCCTCTGTTATCCAACACGTAGCCAACCCAATGACAGACGTGTTCACTCAGCCAAAAATAGATCAATCTTTTCTGGGCAAATTTCAACGAGCATGAGTGGACTTTTGTGACCTGGATTTATCTGACAAGTTTTCAACTTCTCCGTCCTACGTGTGACCATCGGGGCTTGATTAGAAAGGCCTGGCGTGCTCGCTGGCTGCGATTCAACGAGCCATAGTCAACTAGCGTGACCTTGATTTGACTGCTTGGCTGCCATTAATGCGGCCTGTCTTCAGTCGATAGAGCCCAACTTGGATGGCCTGAGTGTAGCAGATGGAGCCCCAACTTTTTTGGGCCGCGGCCTGTAAGACAGGGCTCAACTAGTGTGGCCTTGGCGAATGCGGGGGCCTCTGGGTGATTAAGGATGTGTTTGTTTCCCAGGCAGCAAGCAGGCAAGGTGGCGACATTGCTCCTGCGCAGCAAGGACTTAGTGTCGGGGTAGAGCTCGCCAAAACAAACTTCTGTGATTGCCTCCCATACGCTCTTCTGACCTTTGTGTTTCAATTGCCAGGCAAAGTCAAGAAAAAAGGGAGTGGGAAGGGAAGAGGTGGTTTTGGAGGTCTGAGGGAGAAATGGAAACCGGAGATTTAGTTTTGAGATGAAAGGTGGGCTCAAGGGCAGGAGAAGTCAGCATAAAAGGTCTTTATCGTGATCTTTGACCTCAAAATGGCATTTGTGTGAGTAGTGCAAAAAAAGTCTTAGAATTACTTCTTTTGTCTCCGTCCTGTCCAAATAGCAGGACCGTCACGGTCAGCAAAGGTTTTGCTCAAAAGTTCGAGAACTCATTTCCGCAAAACTTACAGTAAAGTCGCTTTGGTTTTGACTATGATTTGGAGAAGGATGGGAAAACAGGAATTTCTTGTATGGGTCACTGACCGTCATGTATCAATACTGTGCTTCTGATCACTGATGATTTTTAGCGATGAAAATGCAAGATGTCCAAAAAAAAAAAAAAAAAAGAGGAAAGATTAAGTAAGAGAAACAGACAGAAGTGAAAGGGAGTCTTGTCGTCTGAGAGGTAGTGTGGTTCGGGTTAGGTTGTGGTCGAAGCCTTGAGAGAGCGATGGGGGACGTGGTAGCGGTGGGTGGGGGCACGGGGCGAGCAAGGCAACGCATACCCGCAGCATTCAAATGGAGCTCCCATTGGGAGGTTTTACGCTTCAAAACGGTTTCCTGTGACGTGAATTGTGTGTTTGATTTGAGCTTTGAAGGGTTTGTGTTATTCTCGGGAGGGGAGAATCTAGCACGCTCTCATTTCCGCACTAGCAACAGCCAGCAGAAAGTTGGCAAGCCGAAAAAGGGGATTGGAAAGCCAGATTTCTCTCTCTCTCCTCGTAAGAACCGCATTTTTTTTCTGTCTTTCCTTCACTTTTGCTTCCCCCCCCCCATGTTTTTGTGCTGAGTCTGCTCCAGGGGTCGCTCTGCATTTTGATGGATTGTTAGCAATAATTGGACCTCCCCGGGCCCTTGAACATCTATGGGTTTCCTCGACTGCCTAGTTTTCCTCTCAGCATAAAATGTTTGGGAATTTCTCCAAAAATGTACACTACGGCTAGAGCACATGTTCGTGCCGTCAAACTCCACAGGGTAGCAGAGGCGGCGCTGAGGAGCGATACCTGGCCAAGAGCGAACGATTACAAGTGCGGTGGATCTCACAGTATGCAGACGAGAGGTCCAGGGGTCATGACAGAGGAAGGGGAGGCCCATACGCTGAGGCAGCTGGAAGCCACCTTTCAGCCCGTGACAACAAGTCATACAAACCACCAGCGATCTTACTGTCCTGCCAACTACTGTATTTGACTGAGCCAAGAAAATGACAAAAATCAACAGTGGATGTGTTTGTGTTAGGGGAAAATGCGTGGAACCCCACTCACTTTCCTGCTCAGCACTTTTTTCCTTTCTTTCTCCTTCATTTTCCCCTCTTTCTCTCTTTTTCCTTTGCTCCCCCTCACATAACCCTGTCTTTATTTTCTTACTGTAAATACTGTACTATAGGTCTTCGGCTCGTGCAAGAGAACAATTATTGGAACAGCGTGTCTTCTGTGTGGCGCTCATGGAAAACGCTAACTCCTGGAGGCCAATTTTCTCTATGAGTTATGTAAATAGTTTGGATGGAATGAATGGGCTTTCCCGAGTGTGTGCGTGTTTTTTTATTTTTTTGTGGGTGACGGGTTCCACTGACATCCAAATACTGTGTCTATAAGTCACCCATCCGCGTATCACTAACGCCTTTGTTGTACGTGAGATGGAACCTTCTGCTTCATTCACAGCTACCGACGAATATCCGATGAGCATTACTATTTATTTGTTTTGAATTTCCATTTTCTTTTCCATCTACTGTTTGTGTTTGTTTAGTGCCGTGCTTCTCAATTATATTTTGCCAGGAAAACTTTGCACCACTCGGCGCTCTGACTATAAATAAGATTATTTTTGATCAAAAAGTCTACCTAAACCCCGTATCCTTCTTAACATTAACAAAAGAAAAAAAAAAACAACTTTCAACAACTGAATTATTTCTTATGGCTTTTATATGACTTACAGCTTAATCTATAACAGAAAAAAATAACCACAGTGCATCAATGTGCCTGAAACTAAATAAAAAAAAAGAAAATTTATTGCAATTACACTTCGCAAGACGAAAACAAAGCCTCTTCCCTGGGATCATGTGCACCCCCCTGGCATCATCTCGTGCCCTGCCCACCCCACCCTGCCCCACTATTTGAAAAAAAACCTGCTTTAGGGTGAATCACTTTCATACAGCATGTATCCTGTATTCCAACAGTACAGTGCTTTTCAAGACAGTTTATAGACTGTAAATTTGCCTTACCTGATTAACAAGTATCCACCCACTTTCAAACTGCCAAATGACAATGACAAATGACAAATTTGACAAACTCGCCTTACTTTCAGATTTCATTTTACAAAAATGTACCAGAAGGCGAGTAAAAGCGGCAGATTCCCCCAAGTCACACAAAAATTGAATTTACCAAAAGGTCGAGTAAAAATGCATACAGTACATTCCAAACCACCGTCATGCATGCCTTCAGCAAATTTCACAAGACTCAGCTCAGCATCTAAGAGATTAACTCCATACATGTGTTTTTATTTTTCTTTGGCTTTTCTGTGATATCACCACAGATGGAGACCAATGATGGTGAAAATGAGAAATGAGATCAACCAGAAATGGAACACACTGTGACAAGGGAACACAGATGTGGTAGGCAATTTTTCTGCTGCACATTCATTACTGCACTCATCACTTATCCAAAAAACAACATGTACTGTATTTTCAGCCTATAAGGCTGAAAAGGCACACTATAAGGCACACTGGGTTTTAAGGCAACGCACTACGTATAAAGGCGAATTACTGCCAACTGAACGAAACAAATTCGTACAATGAACAAGTCCAACTTTACTCAAGTTTATTTCGACATCCATATTTAAGGCACACGTGATTACGGTGCCCCGTTGTTAATTTTTGAGAAATGTCCACCATTGATAGCGGACAAACAAAGCTGAGGTAGAGACCAAACCAACTGGGCAGTATTGAGCAATGTCCTAGTAATTAAGCAAGGTGTCAATAAGCTTCTCAGCTCTTATGGAAATTTTACTCTTGTTCTTTTTTTCTGGATGGGTCAAGATTAAAGTACATTTGTGCTGATCATGCACCACACAGCTAAATGTTGAGCTAATGCACAAGACACTGCTGAGCCACATGCATTTTGTAAAGTTCCACTTGAAAGAACATGGAGGAATATTGACAAATATCCCATCATCTGGTATGGACCATCTTAAAGTAGATTTTGGAATTTCAATAGGTGCTGGAATAAATATTCAACGTTGGCTCCAAGGAACCATGCAAAAATATCTTCACGAGCCAGCATCAATGATGTTGCGCTCCTGTTATTAGATTGTGAACAAAGCAACACTGACCTCAGACGTTTTCGTTATTGTCTATATATTTTGATTTATCTATGGAAAACAACAAAGCACGCATTCCAATGAAATGAATAACTGACTACGGCATTAGCCTCCCTACAGCCCTAACAGGAACAGAATGCCTTTTAGGTCAGTTTGTGGACACAATTGAGTCGCCATGAGGCATGGCTATGTGGTAGCGTGGTCATCTCCCAACTAAGAAGGTGTGATTTTGACACCTGACTATTGGTACCATGTCAAAGTGTCCTTAAGCGAGACACTGAAGCACCAGTTACTTCTGATGCTGCAAGAAGCCGTTTATTCGCGTATACTGTAAGTATACCTTTTTTATTAGATCCTAAAATGGAAATTTCGCACTTTACGGTTTACCTTACTCCTAATGCTTCAACAAGCAGTTTATTGAAGTAAACTGTAAGTATACAATTTTTAAAAAAATACTAAAACGGAGGTAAGGTTTACTTTACTAAGGTTTTCTATCTTTTAAATTTTACCTTGTGTACAGGAGGTAAATATCTTTCTATCTGAGTTAGACATCAGTTTCTCCATAAGGTATACACTATCTCGGTTGATGCCGCACGACGAGAAGTGAAACGGTTGTCCGACTCTGACTTTCTGCCTGAGGGAAGACTAAGAAAAAGACACATTGGCTGATCTTCCACCCCACCCCTTAGCAAATTGGCTCTTGATTGTCCACAGGCATCAGTGTTGGTGCTCCCCTGTACTAATAAAGCACAGCACAGAGAAAAGCGCAGCCCCTCCAGGTCTTGTTTTTGCAATTTTTGGCAGGTAGTCCCGGTCTCAGCATGAAAAACAACAATAACAACATCAGCCCACAGCTCTGGGACCTGGACCCAAGTCAGAAGCAGTCAGAGAGGGAGGTGCTTGCCCAGTTAACGTTGCATTCGGCAGATCCAGTCTGACTCGCATCTACTGTAGTTTCTGAAGTGCAAGCTTTGTTCAGTATCACCTTTTTGGGTTACCACTCAAAAGTACGCCGGATGCAGATGTACTCATGCGTTACAAAGATGTTTCTTTCCTCAGGAACAGAGTCTCCATTGCATAGAGGGATTCCTGGGTCTCCTAAAGACAAACAACCGGAGGGGAATCCGCACAAGTTTCTAAACAATATATTGAAGTAGTTTATACAAAGACCACACAACGTTCCGGTTGGCTCAAGCTCCTTGTAATTAAAACGTTTGCTCTGAGATGTCTTCAATAACATATCCATCTTGCCTTGGTGTGTTGTGATGATGGCTGGTTTTGTTTTTGCCGTGCAACTTCTGTCCTCACTTTTTTTCTCTAATAATGTGTGGGCGTGCACGTGTGTGTATGTGTGAAATCTCTCTATTGTATCGACAACATCTTGAGGCCTCTCATCACTGACTACATCAAGACTCGTAAAGGAACCTATTGTGTCTCTGACCATCTGTTCGTTCAGCAATTCATGTCTTTTTGAACCAACAGTTATTTATATCTGCTCGTTGTATTAAAGCAGGCTTATAAAAGCTGTGGATATTATATTTGGTGATACGAGTTTAGTTCAGCTCTCTTTGCCAAGTTGAGTATTCCAAACTGAGGGTGTTTTATTTCATCATGCTCCCAGCGCAACCGACAATTTGGTGGCTGAAAGTAGACAAAGCATTACGCCCGCTGCAAAGCCATCACAATGTTCATGCTGGGAGTGTAACAGAATCTTTGTCAGTTTGGTCGAGGTGCAGGCAGACAGATTCTAAGCTCCGTGGACGGGTCAAGTATTTCACCCAATAATTGCAAAAGTCAAGTCAATGATTACCATCAATCTTTTTTTTCATTTTTATTTCATATTTTCAAATTCCCTCTGGATGTGGCACAGAATATACGGCAGTCTCCAACTGCCACAAAAGCCACAAATGCACGTGAAAAAACTCCATAGATATTGAGAAAATAATGCCACTGGTGCTGAGCTTTTTTTTCTCACCAATCATTTATGACATAATGTCAACGTTTGGTTATCATTTTAATGTCGTAAGGACACATACAGCCGTTGGGCAGTTGGTGAGCGTATACAGGACAGATGTGACATTATCACAAATCAGCACAAGTGGCACAATTGATAGGAGTATCAGTGGAGCCAAGATATGTACAAAAAAGTTGTGAATCCTTTCTGACGTAAGCACATAGGAGTTTACAAACGGAGCGTTCTAAATCTATTTTGGTTCTAAATCTATTTTATTATCAGTTGTTTTCATATGACTTCTGTTGTCAATCATTGAAGCTTTTTTGTCGTCTTTTGGGCACATACCACTTTTATTATCAATCATTGAAATACCATAAAAAAAGAAAAAAAAACAAACAAAACAATTGGATTGAACTGTGAGGAATGCCAATGCTACAAGCACACGGAACACAATCCAGGACTAACCCTAACCCTAACCCTAGCAAACATCCATGTCGGAATCATTTGGTTTGGGCCTAGGAAACATTTGAGGAAAAAAAGGGAACGGCATTCTCAACAGAATAGCAGTGGTTCTCAAAGTGGGTCCGTGGCCTGACTGCAGGCGGTCCGGTATATAATTTGGGTTATTGATAAACAATATATATATATATATATATATATATATATATATATATATATATATATATATATATATATATATATATATATATATACAATATATGTGTTAATTTCATTTTATATTAAATTGTGAGTGTATTCATGACTCTTAAATAAAGCAATAAATTCAACCAGTTTAAGATACTTTTTAAAATTAATAATTTTGAATTTTGTCAAAGACTCACATCATCATCAAAGAGCTTAATTATTTAGTCGCTAAATATTTGGTAGCAACCTGGTGGGGGAAATTGACCCAGTTTGTTATGAGGAAGCATGCATTGCATAATTTTTATTTTGTAAACTTCAGTTTGGCAGAAAAGTAACAAGAATACAGTACTTGTTGTCAGATTAAATAAAAAGGGCACTTATGTTTGTCTTAAATGATATTTTTTGTTTTGTTTCCGCAAACGTTTGCAATGGGGATCCTTGGAAAAATTGCTCTCCTAAAAGGGGTCCCTGACTCCAAAAAGTTTGAGAACTCCTGCTCTATAGCTCGTACAGTATGTGACCCGAACAGCACACGCCTTATTGAAAATTGCCAGCATTTATGATTACCTGAATTCCATATTTGACGTGAAATTTTTCTTTGACACACAGTTGCTTTGAAAGCCAAGGGAGAAAGAAGCTTTACAAAAGAACGATGAGATGGATGAAAAGAACTGGAAGCCACAGGCGAGTTCAGGTGACTCAGCTTTCCCTTTCCCCTGGAAGCTAAAATATGGGAGCTGTGGGTTTGAACCCCCCAAAGTTTTATTAGAACAAGGTTTTTAAAAGGAGGGAAAAACAATGTTATAGCAGCTTCCTGCACCGGAGAGTTCCTCAGCAGTACCTATAATAGGGATTGTGTTATAATGATATGATCTGGCATCAGGTGACCGTAGTAGTTTTTATCCTCCCCGCAGTCAGCCATAGACCTCTCCTGTGCTGTATCAAATTCTATTGTACTTTCTCACCAAAAAAGTGAATAAACAGCTGTCTCTATCTTTACTTTACATTTAGTCCACAACTGTGTTACATCGGCGCCTGTTTAACGCCTCACGTTTTTGTCCATATAGGTTTTGAGGAATCTGTGGCATATGCAATTTTCTCAGAAGACTTTTTTTTTTTTAACATTCACGCACGATTCCATAGCTTCAGATGGAATGTCGTAGTCATGTGTTTATGACCCACGTAGCGCAGTTTGCAAGCCTCGTTTATAACACAAAGAAGCTCTGTCAGCTCTGCACTATGAATCAGAATGCAGGGGAGCTGAACGTGTGACAGTAGCAGCAAAAACAAACAGAATTTCTCCACTCTGGAAAAATCTAACACTATGAAATGTCAGTGATGGGAACGGATCCACGTTAAGTTTCCAAACTGTGTTGTGGTTGACGACCAAGGAAAATGGCAACGGGGTAAAACAACATATCTGTAGAGACACGGTGACCAGCCAGCAGTTTACTCTATGTACTGCATGTGTGCGTGAGGTTTAAAAACACAGGTGCATGTTCGTGAGAACATGATGTATACGATGTTTTTTACAGCATGTTGGCTCATTAAATATATATGTGGGTCTTAATGGGATTCGCTTCCCGTTTATGAAATCATTCATTTGCGATTACGGCGCATAAAGGCCATGAAGCAGACATGAAACATTACGCAATATTGCGCTTCATTAGCCTGCAGATATATGATCTGTTTTGCAAATTGGTGACAGGACACACGGTGCCTGCTTAAGCACACATAAACGGCTAAGTAAATGAATGGATGGCGTGTGTAAATTTCTTCTCAACCATATGCAACGGATCGCCCGCACTCCACCTCATGTGATTGTTTTGGATGACGTGGACAGAGTTCCATCCAAGTTGAAGGCGGTGGGTTATTTGTGTATGGTGTGTTTTCACAACATTGTATGTACAAAACATTGTAGATTAAGTAAAGGGTCTCGGGCAGGATCAGTTCATCTCATCTCTGAAACCTCCGGATGAGCGCTGTGAAAGCATGCTTACATTCAGCCGTCATGAATCATATCGTGAGTACATTTGGGTATGTGAGTAATACAGAAAGTGGGCCCGTGCACATCATCGTTCACTGTTTGTGTTTTTGTCCAGAGAAATGCACACGTGCCACCCTGGGAGCATATTGCAATAACTAAATTAAATGACATAATGTCATCCGTGGAGAGGTCTAATAAATTCACGTCATATAATAAGTGATTAACTGTGCTCACGACACTTGAAAAACAACATTAGCATCGGATTACAGTAAATACCGTAATTGTCGTGTTGCGGTTGATCATCCACCGAAACAAAAATGTCCCCTGATCATGATCCTCAAGTGATGAGGCACTTTGCCAAATGTTCTCTGATTTTGTTGGATGACTGGAATTCTGGAGTTTGGACACTAAGGAATTTTATGTTATACAAGAACAGCAGGATCTTGTCTTGATAGTCCAATTCCAAGGAATAACAAAACCTCCCATAGACTCCTCAGAAAATGACCTCATCTCTGGCCACCTTAGTAATAATTGACGTATCATGTAGGACCTCCTTTACCCAAAATGAAATCACTTCCACCCACTCAAAGGTCTGGCTAAGCACTTGCACCATATCTGTCTCAAAATGGACTCACAGTCTTCGGCATGTGTACGTAACATTAATGCGCTTCTGTATTTGACAACAGGAAGTTGAAAGTAAAGTTACTCTCTTGTGAGTCTTTGGCGACAATAAGTGAACCATCATCTCTTACACATTTCAGGCTAACAAAAGGGAAAAAGCCTCAGGATTGGCAAACATTTTCCTTTATGATGGCCCAACTCCTGATTATTGCAACAAGAGCGATAATGACTTCACCTTTTAAAGTCGTACACCGACTGTTACCATTAAAGAACAATGCAATTATTCCCATTTGTGCCTCCCCTAATGAAAAAGTGTTTTTCCAAACTAGGTGCTAGACTTTCTACCACTTTTTCGGTGTGATGCTGAAGCTGGCAGCACGTTGGTGCGTTGTTTAGAAAAGAGATTACTAACACTGATGGCTACCTTCCTCCAGGTACTATAAATATTCATGCTCACTTGTACGAAGGGCACCGAGTTATATGATTCCGCCAGAGAGGTATGTTCTCCAACTGTCAAAGTCCATGGTCAGAAGAAATATCTTTGAGGGTGAGGTCTTTGAGACAAGCCTTTTTCTCCATAAAGATCAGTTAGAATACATAACAAGGATTCCTTTTTTTTTTTTTTTTAACATCGGTTTCTCACAGGATCAGTCGGAGGGGACACTACATCCTGTTCCACGCCACAATGCTCTGTCTGTGCATGTGTGTCTAAGTTGTGGTAGCTTCTGTTCAAGTGGATCTGGGTGTTTAAGGAGAAGCCATTCAGACACAAAGCAGAGCCATCCGTGGTGGGATGGTGACCTTAAATGGCTTTGTGTTTGGCAGAACTCAAGGGACATACTCATATCGTACATACACACAAATACAGGGAGGGCTCCTCGGAACAGATTTAACTACATTTATAGTAGTGTGTGTATGTGTGTGTGTGACACTCGTGGGGGTTTTTAGCTGTGTGTCCTCATTTTAACTCTAGTGTTGGGTGGACCATCTTTCAGTGCACTTCCATTAATCAAATACACACATTCAGGCAGAGGTAATTTTCAATGCAGCGCTTACATTATGTAACCAAGAGGAAAGCTGGCACATGCAAACCGTTATGAGAAATGAATGTTATATAGCCTCTTAGTTGAAAGACACATTTGGCTATTTATTTATTTATATATTTTTTTATGAGATACACCGTACTGGATATGCAAAATGATTTGGCCCCCACAGAGAGTGAAATTGGAAGTTGTGGACTTGATCCCAACTTTTGTGGCAACAATACCTTCCTCTGGAAGACTTTGTGAGGAGTATATGTGGAAATTTGTGTCCATTTGCACAGACAAAGATTTGTAATGCATCATCCACACATGCATTCACAATACTGTATAGACGTTGCCGTGTCACTGTGGCACCATTAGGCCGGACAGAAAAGGATCTTTCCCTGCGTGTTTCCATGAAGATGGAAGCATAAAATTCAGCGGGTGATCCTTTCTTTAACAAGTGTGTCTGAAAACTTTAGATTTATGTATAATGTATTTTCGTTACAGCGTCTAGGTTATAATCTAATATGCCTGTCTAGCCCCAGATAGGATGAAATCTTAAAAAGAAATATTATCCTGGGAATTGCTTTTGGCTGACGGCCAGTTCGGGATGTTCATCGCCTCTCGCAAAGTAAACTAGGATTGCCTAAACCTGACCCACACTCTTAGTGTCAACTAGATGTATATAACATGGGTGGATGGTATCATAATGTGGTGTTGTAGGATCCAGAAGCAACTTCTGGCTCGTAGTTCATTTCTATTATTTATGAACAAAAACAAAGCAGGATTGGAGTGCAAACATTCAAAGCAAACATGTCTAGGAGTGTACTAATCTGACAAAGATTTCACAAAAGGAATTCAATTTATATACTGGACAAAATAAAGGAGTTGAAGACAGATTGTGACATGCATTCCTAGATAACATTGAATATCAAGGCTTACTGACATCCAAGCCTTAATGAGCTTTTGCCATGCGAAGAAAAGCACTATGACGTCTCAAAAACTTTTTTTGACGCAAATTTTGACAGGTGTGTTTATGACAGATGGATGGACATCCTTAATGGCCATACAAATGTGAAAAGAGTACTATTCGGAAAACTCATTCGCACCTGATTACAAATGACAAAAGCGTAATTTGTAGGTCAGTTGTGAAGCACATTCTTCATAGTAAAACAACAAACCATTAGACTGTAATGATAATTGACAGTGATGGTGAAATTGCAGCAACATGTCATTTCTCTCTTCAACGCTTTTTTTAGGCTGCTTCATCCAATCGGTTATTTTACAAATAAAAGCAAAGAAAAAAACAAAACACGCGTATTGAATGTATTTTAACTGAGGATCGTGAGGCACGTTGATGTATCACACAAGACTCTCACCTTATGTGGCGTCACCATTGTGACTTTTGTCTCTCCAAATTGTTTGACATCAAAAGTTGGATTCTATTCTTGATTGTGGGGATAAAAAATAAATATAGAAACTTTTACATTTTCTGGACTCGTCCAAAGTTATTCGCTGATTTTCAGATAGTCGGTGTATAGAAAGGTGTACAGACCATTGCAGGATTTTATTTTTTCCATGGAACTGTTCCACTTGCCCTAGAATACCAATGGTCGTACAACTATTCCCTATATTGTACGTCATTCTCCACGAAGCAGAAAGCAGCCTGCTGTAATTGATGGACACACACAAATACCGTATGGCATTTGAAGATTTTTCCACTTTAGAGCAGGGATTTTTTTTTTCCACAAGGTGCAGCTAAAAGAATTTCTCGCACTCTCACACACGTTCTTTCAGGGCCTTAACAGCCTGCTAAAAGTCAGAGACCTCTAATGCAACAAGATCTGCCTGTGAGACCTCCTGTTGCTTTTGCATAGAATTTCCATTTTGCAGACATCTATTAGGTTAGGGCTGCACCAGTGGTCAGAAACCCACCTTGAAACCAGCTGGATCAGCCCTTTCTCTCTCGCATCCTGGGAAAGCTTTGCAGGGTGACACACTGAAACCAAGCTGCCTCTGGTTTGATGCGCTGTCCTTCAGCGGTTTAAACTGAGGAATGACGTTTATTTTATTGTGTTGTAATGTGCTTTTAAAGTGCTGTATTCCTCCTAAAGTGGGAGGGTATTGTCTTTTCCAGAAGCTTGTGTACCTTGACTTTAGATCGATAGTCACATATTTAGACAAGGGTAAGTCATCAAATGCAATTGAACTGCCAAGGATAGGTGTGAAGTTTCTTTTCACGCTGAAGTTGGGTTGGGTTGATGCCTCTGTGGAGCGCAAAACAACAACTTCACTTGCTGCAGCCCAGGCTCGATCTCGGCTCAATTCTCGGTTATTTTAACCAACGGTTAAGTCTGAACTGCAGGTTAAACTGGTCGAGGTAAAAGAAAAATGGACCAATAAGACTTGATAGTAGGAAACCAAATTCAATTCAAGCCACTCCATAGACATCATGTGTGACTGCGAATTTTAACTGTGTCCTAGATTCTGATGGCCGCTAGAAAGTTTGTAAGTAGATGTATAAATCCTAAAAATACCCGCATTACAGTTTAAATGTTTCTTCTCTCGCCTCTGAATTGGCATCACGAAGCATTAGTGGCGGTCCTTTAATGTCAAGATAAGTTAACCCGGATATAAACGACAAGATAACGGTGCAGTTAAAGTTGATGGTAAGTTAAATCAACTATCCACTGGTTAGAAAAATCGCCGTCTTTAGAAGAACCCGCGTCGAGTTAACTTAATTTGAGTTTGACTAAACCTTTCCACTGATTTTCTCATATTTGCAATGGCCAGTTCTGTTCAGAACTGCCATGTCCAACCTCAGCCCGCTATTGCTGAACTACTTCTATTTAACTGTAATTGTGAGCATTTGAAATGTTTTCCAACTCGATTGACTATAAAGCAATCACTGTGATGTGTCCCTTGGCTCCGTCCCAAGTCCAACATTACTGCCTGTTGTCCCCCAATTTCCAGCTATTCCTGTCTTTCCACAAATGATCAAAAACAGAAGGAAAATGCCAGAAAAAAAAATCACAAGCCAAATGTAAATGTTGAAACTTTTCCATTCAATATCCAAATTAGCCAAGACTGGCACAGAGCTGAAAAACAGCAGCAGTCCTGAATAAGTCTCATCTAAGTGAATCCCAGTTGCTGTGTTATGGTGTGAGCCTTGACATTCAAATAATGAACATCCCCTGTGTTACACGGGCACACACACACGCACACGCACGCGCATGCGCACACGCCGCCTTCAGCACAGAAACATCACAGCCACCGGGGACACCCTCTGGAAAAAACACACATCTTTCTCTCCTTGTTGAGTTGGCCTGGTGTGACTGGATAGTGGCAGGGGTGCTCGAAGTTGGGCTTGTTTTTACAGGAACCACATGTTTTGGGGATGAATGGTGACTGCGGAGGATCTGTTAACGCGGCTCCCTTCTGACAGCAGCCTCCAGTGGCCACATCAGGACCCTGTGACTTGTACTTTCCCTGATACAGTCCTTGTTTTTCTCCTGAAAGTTCGTGGAATTCCGAACCCCCTCCCCTTACCAGCAAGCTGAGCTGTACAATCTAAGCTGTGCCCCCCACTTCCCTTCTCTTCCCTTCCCTCCATGAGCTCTCAATAACTCATAAATACTTTCATGGGACCTCATAAGCCATACATTTCCAGAACATTGCAAGCACGTATGAACTCAGCAGAGGTTAAAATCCACTTTTTCTTGCCTCTGCAGACTTGTTTAATGGGGCTTTGGTAAAAATAAACAAATAAATAAATAAATACAACATTTATGAGGATCAGCACATGTTGAAGCGCCTGTTGTTATACATTTGTGATGCATTGAATTAAAAAACAAAAAAACTTGACAAAAAAAACAACTTGAGCTATGTAAAGTGATACCATAAAGGAAACCAATTGAATTTGGCCTTCTTACTCATTACATTATAGCCCAGTGGAAAATGTTTCCATATTCAGAACATATTTGGGGGGTGAGTAAATTGCCCGCAGTCCCTTAAACACTGCAAATCTGTTGATGGTATTGCTACTCAGGATTATCTGCCATGGAAATAATGCTGATGGGAAGTCAACAAGGATCCTTTGTTGTGGTGAAATACTTTGAAATCCAAAATACTGTTATGTTGTTAGGCACTGGTAAAATCATCAATTTACCAACAAGTGTGCTTGAGTCACTTTTTAATTAGAATTGTAAATCTTTATCAGTGATGTACAGTGTTGCATTATGTCAGCCGGGCCCAGTCTGTCACTGCTTCGTCGTTATTTGCAGTGTGCTTCCTTCATCGCTGAATAACATTCATCACCACTATTTTAGGACCACCGGTGAAAAAAAAAAGAGTTTTTTTTTCTTTTTCTTGCCAATTCACATGCCTGCTCTTACTCCCGGGAACGGGAAGTGTCCAGCAAGGTTTGAACAGACAAACACAGGGTCATTTTAGAGTACGTATTACCAGTATTGTTCAACAGACCTATTGCTAATATAAATAGAACCGCGATGAACTGTTTCTTAGTTGCTGTAGTTGTAGTGTGCTGCATCCTAGTGTTTTTCCAGAGTGACTTTCTCCCCTTGTACCTCTCCGGATGTGCGCTAAGTGTCTTATCAGGCAGGATTGCTCCCTCCAGCTCACCCGTATCATCCCAGACACAGCAGGCCTTGC
Source organism: Hippichthys cyanospilos (assembly GCF_059441005.1). NCBI lineage: Eukaryota > Metazoa > Chordata > Actinopteri > Syngnathiformes > Syngnathidae > Hippichthys > Hippichthys cyanospilos. Next base: position 8,359,208 of record NC_142374.1, read on the forward strand.
AGGGAGGCCTTCAGCCCCCTCGCGGCCTTACCCCAGAGGGGTTTCTGCAGGGCACTTGCAGACTACTGTTGCTGGATACCGTATCTATGGTTGGCATGCCTGGGAAAACTGAGTGAGTCAGATGAGAAGATGGTGGAGAAAGAAAGGAACAAAAAGAAAGCAAGCAAGAAAGAAAGAGAGAAAGAAAGAGAGAAAGAAAGAAAATCACAGATAAAGTTGGAAACAGTGAGGCAGAAAATGTGGGGAATCACAGAAGGGACTGAGTAAGGGAGGCTCATTCAGGGGGCAGATACAGTTCTCCCTTTCCCTCTTGTTTTTGACGGGCCAGTTGATGTTTTTTTTTCTTCCTTTCCCTTCTTTTTTTGACACAGGCAGTGGAGACTGGATCTCCCGAGTGAAACCACCTGGTGTGTTGCCCTCCCTTCCTACCCCGTTTTCCACCCGTACAGTATATGCACTCAATGACCATCTCTATCCCTGGCTGCAAGCCAGGTCACCTTGGCAACCCCACCCCCGTTACAATACGAGAGGAAATATTTTGCCCATTTTTATTATCTCTTTATTTGCTGCTGACTGTGCTCTTTGCTAATGTCTCTGTGTGTGTTCAAGCATGTTTGTATTTTGCTCAGCTCGCCCCATATCCATTTTTGAGTCTTGGAGCTTAACTTAATGTGTGTTCCCCCGTTCAGATCAGTGCCAGAGAGCGGTGAGAGTGAGCAGCTTGCTTTAAGTGGAACTTTAAGAGTCACACAACATGCAGCTGGTCTTTATTACTTCCCCTTCGGTTCATTGAAGCATAATTACATTCTGACTTCATCCCAACCTTAGCATGACCTCTGCTCTCCTGTCAGACACACTGGCTGCCTCCCACATACAAATACACACACAATCATATGTGCCCGCCGGCACGCTAACGCATTTTGCGCATCCGCGTGAACCTGATATGCGAGCGCGCTCACGGACAGGCAGCAGATCCTCGCCTACAAACAGAGGTTTAGCCTCAGTCTGAGCTGAGATCATAACGCGCGATGTAATAGCGTAAGTGAGCCCAAACACAAATTGGGCTCCTGCTGAAAAACCCTGCTCCGTGCAAAGACTTGTGTGTGTGTGTGTGTGTGTGTGTGTGTGTGTGTGTGTGTGTGTGTGTGTGTTCGTCTCAGTGGGTGTGTGAGGCTCGCCGGATGGAATTGAGCCCCGGCGACCCCTTTCCTCCCCGCCTCTGTTTTTCCTGTCGTCCGCCGCTCTAATTGGAAACGGTCGCCAATCAGTCACAAACAATGACTTTTTACTATCACTTTTCCATCCTCTGCTTCTTTGTGTCCTCCCCGTCACTTTCCTTTGGAAAGAAGGGGTGCTTGCTTTCTCTGTTTCCCGCTGCTTGGAGGGTTGATGTTATGGGTTTTCCAGTCATTAATGGGTGTTGTTTTTTCCTTATTTTCTAATCGTCAAACAGGGTTTTCCTCACATCAAAACAGCTGAGCTATGTTCATCAGAAGGGCGACACTAAGCAGCTCCTCACCTGCAACAACTCAGTCAAGGTGGGAATGTGCAATTGAGGTTACAAAAGGTTGCGCCGAGCCGCGTCTCTGTTTTTGTTACCTTAAAACAACGTGCCGCACAAGCGGGTTAAGTGGGTGTCGGGTTCTCCGGCGTTGCAAAGTAGTTGGACATGGGACCGAGGGTCGACCAGGGTTGTTTATGGGGTGATGCTGGACTGAGTGGGCTTGTTAAATATCATTAGGACTTCCTGACGTCACTGGCCGAGTGTTTGGGAAACACAACTTGTCCCTGTGATGTACCAATGCCATGCAACTCAGCTAACAGCAAATATTTACCAGCAAAAAGCCGCACTGCTGGCAATGCCAAGGCAACACCAAGCCAAGTAATCTGCTTGATTATTCTTGGTTTATTCCATAAGAGCCATGACAAAGATGTTCCTCCCTTCATCATTTCGTGGGAGGAAAAGCAGCCATGTGGCATCAGTACTGTACTGTATATAAAGTAAGACATATGTGCGTTCTGATTGTCCTTTAGCTTCAAGGAGCCATGCGTTGACATCACGTGGCATCTTGTGTTTCCAGAAAATAACGTCACTCCGCGTTATGAGATCATATCGTATATGGCAAAGATGTGGGGGTACCCTGCCACTGTTCCAATACATCCATCAGGGTTTTCCTCCATTTGGAAATGAGGTCACTTTTTAAATGGTAACATGAGTCAAATGTTAAAGCTGGTTGGGTCAACTGCAGCAAATATCACCCGGTCTGAAATCACTTAGTCTATGCGTGTGTGTGTGTGTGTGTGTGTGTGTGTGTGTGTGTGTGAGTGTGTGTGTGTGTGTGTGTATGCGTGCGTGTGTGTGTGTGTGTGTGATTGCACACGGCAGTACAAAAGAGTGAGTGTATGTAAGTTAAAATAGAGTGTGAGACCATCACATAGTCCAAATAAAACAGTTATGAGAGTGTGGAATGGAAAAGCCTCTGTGAGTGATGTCAGATGCATTTTACACAGGACTGACTTGGAAGGTCATTGCTTCAGTCATGGAACAGACTTGGAGCTCAAAAACATTTTAGCATCTCAGTTCCCCTCCCAATTGATATTTCAGACAAGCGAGACTTCTGCCCCCTTCCTTTTCGGTTATTTTAACGAAGAAGGATTCATATTCATGAGGCTCTCTTGTCGTCACCTCCACCTGATGGCTTCGTGAAGATGCTACATACTGTGTCAGTGACCACTGCACGCACGTCCAAATTTAGCCCGTCACGGTTGGCTGATCATTTTTGATGGCGCTTTGTTACTGCTGCTGGTTACTATCAGAGGGGAGCAAAGCCACCTTGGGCCGCTAAATGCATCTGTCACCACTGAATGCTGCCTCTTGCTTGTGTTATCTCTTTTTAGCCTCTTTGCCTCTTCTATTTCAAGCTGCTTACCACAGCTGAGGCCCAGTACTGGGAGAGATTGTGAAGGCAGATTTATTTGTCTGCGTCAGGGTGATGCAGGAGCAGGAGCTTTGAGTGGAAGCTTTGGCGCTATTGTGTAAGAACAAGTGAGTGACCAGGCCGAATTTATTCAGTATTTTCTTGTAAAACTTGGCCCTTGTATAGGATTCAATTTTGATTTGTGATTAAAGATATTCCTAATGAACTGAGAGTCACGGGAGGAGAAGAATTTGGACCAGGAGGCATACAGGACACAGAAGCAGAGACGTAGTAGTCTTCATATGCAAAATAAAATCTTGACCCGGAAGGAAACCAAAAGACAACTTGACATGACAGCTTCATGATCTGACACAGAGACTGAGCTTAAACACTGTACTGTCAGACATTGATTCTAAATGACATCATTAAACAAACTAAATGTAGCACCTGCATGGCAATGGATACATCCTGTCCATAGCAACTGATTTTTCAACATTGAAGCAAGCTTTGGCATAAAAAATAGACCAAAAAATAAAAAAGTGCACTAGGGAAGTGGTCACAAACCACCAGTCTGTAAACCAGCCATGGCCCAATTGGAACTGGGAAGCACTGACAGACCCCCCCCCCCCCCCCCCAACCCGATTGTTTACCTTCCGAAGGGCAACACGAGCAAGGCCGGTTAACCTCATTTTGGCCTCTCTGTGGAGTTTGCATGTTCTCCCTGAGCCTGCGTGGGTTCTCTCCGGGCACTCTGGCTTCCTCCTACACTCCAAAACCATGCATGCCAGTTGTATTGGACATACTAACTTGTCCCTTGGTGTGATTGGGTGCGTGAATGGTTGTTTGTCTCTGTGTGCCTTGCAATTGGCTGGCAACCGGTTCAGGATGTCCCCTGCCAATTGCCTGAGACCCGTGTGAGGATAAGCGGTTCTAGAAAGTGAAATTGGACCCCCTACCCCACTCCACCGCCCTTACTTCAGTGAACAGTTGCAAGTCCACGAAAATAATCGACTTGTCTCAGCCGGTCCGTGACACAAAAAAATGGTTGGAGACTGCTGTTGTAGGGTGATAGATCGAGTCATAGATAATATTAGGACTCACCGTTCCAGTTGCTTGAACACCGCAAAAAAAACATTTATAGAAACCAAAACAGTCATTTTACATGGAACAACTTTCAAATACAAATCATTGACATTTATGGCAACAATGTTGTTTAGAACAGAGCAAGCGTATTTCTTGCTCAAAACTGGGCTCATGTGGGACTAGCTGTTCTGTTCTGTTTAATTTCTGTTACCTTTCACTTGAAAGTTGAATATGTTTAACAAAGAGTGTTACGTTTAAAGTTTTATTTATTTAATTTTTAAACGGCATAGTACTCTCAGAACCAATAAAGACAGCATGTGGCAGGTTGGAGTTTCTCGGTTGGAGAGTGCTTTCCAAAGCACAATGGTCATGTAACGAACTACATTTTAGTAAGTAAAACCACTGTAAAATTTGAACAAGACTCATTTGGACACCCCCCCCCCCCCCCCTCCCTCTTATTTTTTGTTCGAGTGGCACATGCAGCAACCACCTACCAAACATCTACACACATACTAGCATTCTCATCACTCTTCATAATCAAAGTCAACTTTAAGCATATACAGTATTTCTTTGTTTTAAACAGATATGCCAAAGATACCCTGGAAAATAAAATTGGCATAATTACTGAGGACGAAAACACCCTGTTTTGAGAAACTACTCCTGCATTGGCTACTTGCATCACAATATCCAGATGAGGGTGTGTGCATGTTGGAGAAAATTTATAGCTTTTCCTATTAAATTGATTCATGAACCTTCACTAAATTTGACAGATTTATCAATTCAAAATTACAACTCGCTCTATTTAATGTGTTAAATTTTCCGACGTTGAGACTCTTCCTACAGCAACGATTTGTGCCAATAAAACTCGACATTAACCTCCACATCTGCTGCTGCGCATCTAAGAGTCCAACGGATCTCATGCGAGAAAGTATCTACCCCTACCAACCGGTCTCCGCACGTGGGTGTGTCGTACAGGCTGCAGGTTGAGGCGCCGTGCAGGGAACCGTACTCGGATCCAAAAAGAATGGGCCATTATGTAAGTGCTTACAACATAGAGAAATTATGTAAATGGATCCGTTGCTACACAGCAATGCTCCCCCCTGTCAAAACATAAACAGGATTTCATAAATGACCAAACTTTCGCAGTCAAAACACGATGATATCTGGCCATTGGCGGTTAACATTATATTCCCCACCCGGATGAACATTGAAACCATCCCCGGCATTAAGATTTTCATCTTTGAATTATCAGGCTTTCCCAAACGGTTTGCGTCGATGAAGGTGCCGGTGAAGTAATCCTCAAGTAGTCCAGTTGTAATTGGGACTGCGACTGTTTGAGGTGGTGCGGCCTGGAGGTCCAGCTGTGAGCTATCACCGAACACGGCATTATCCCACCTCATGCACCCTTTATGCGTCACTAGCTGTTTGAACCTCTCAGGCTGTTTTTATTTGGTTATGCATCTAAATCATCAGGGGTCAAATAAACTGCTCTGGTGGAGGTAAACAGCCTGAGGGATAGGCTTTTTTCTCAAGGGGCCTCCAGCAGCTGAGCTTCACGCATACACACAAATCCGTGCGCACGCACATACACACACCCTCCAATCTGGGTAGAGACCGACACGCTCGCGCCCGTTTGGCACTTATCGTGCTCAAATGCGCGTTCATCCTGAAACCTCCTCGGCGGCTCGGGATGAGCAACAGAGAAAGCCGGGCAGAGTGAGAGAGCGGATCAAAGCTGGTGAGTGGGATGGATTCTCTGAAATGAATAGTGCTGGGGGATATTGCTTTAACCTTTGTCCAAAGCACTGTGCTCAGGGACCTCCCTGTGTGTTTTAATGGCTCAGAGTTGGAAGATTCTCTGTAGCAGCAGAAAGAATTCAGACTAACGAGACAATCACTACCTCCAAGTGGGTGTCTCATGTCACCAGAGGTCAGCCATTCTGCGCACAGTCTGTGTCTGCCGCTCTGGCTGTTTTAAGGCATTATCTCCGATAGGATCTGAGATCCTCGAAATCCCCCTCGAAAACACTGTATTCATACATCTATAGGAACTAGGTCAGCAATGCAGCGGTGCGCTGTAACAAAGTACAAATTCTTTGTGACTGTACTGTACTTTACTGCCATTGATGGCCATGTCAAAGGGCCATGCCAACTGGGAAGGCTGGCTTGAACCAGAGTGGATTTTGTAGGTGTCTGTATTTGTAAATGAGCAATCAGCTTTTTGATGACTTTTTTTTTTACTCTCCCTACAACTGGGTACTTTAGCCGCTAATAGGGCACTCATTGAAATACTATGAGATTTAAAATAATATTTTAGAGCGTTATTGGGGGACATAACCACAGTTTTTTTTCTGTTTTCAACATTTTAAACAATTTCCAATGTGTGGCTGAATGCCAAAGTAAACAAGGTTAATATTTGGTTCCTTGTCCTATATTAAAAAAAATCTATTAATCATATACACAGTGGGGAAGGAAGGAGCATGTGGGAACATGAGGAGAATGAATTGTGAATGTCAACAGATTAATTAAGATCCTTAATCAATTGAACTAATTAATCTCCTTCTAATCTCATCAAACATTTCTGAGAAAACCCCTTCTTTGACAGATCAAAAGACTGACACCTCAACCAAAACTTGTGTCAGTCATTTATATTCTTTAACAGACTTAACAAATCTAGCAACTTGTAACCATTTACCATCTGCTCTAATTGAGGCTAGTTCCTCGTGCTGGTTGCAACCTTAGATTGTGTCCATCGGGAGGAATACTGCTGTTTTCTTTTGTCAGTTGCCAAACACATAGAAAATAACATTGAATTTAGACATTGTCCATCCTGCTCATTGCAAACTTGCTCAAGTGTGAGGCGTAATTTGGCAAAGAGTTCTTTGCCATGACTCACTACATCAGTGTCATTGTTGCTATCATTAGATGTGGCTGGGGTTGCAGCTGGGTGCTTGGCATTTATGTGGTAGACTAAACGTGTGCTGCCTTCGTGGTAAGCAAGCTCCTTCTTACAAAGAATGCGTATCACTTTACCATCCTCTAAGGATCCGTCACGGCGTAAATATACCATTCATCAGACTGCCATTTCTCACATACTTCTCCTTTTTTACTTCAACCTTCTGCTCTTGTCCTCTCATGCACAACAGGTGGCTATACGATTATGTCAAACACAACGTCAGCCAATCAGTGTTCATTTCAGGCTGTGATTAACATTTGTTTTCCAAACCCCAACAACTCAAGCACGAGATGCCCGCTGCATAAAAAATAGATGTAACCATCTAACCATCGATGTAGTTATGACTGTAATTAATTAATCACAATGAATCTGTTATTTTGACACCCATAAAAATGATACATTATATACAGTACATTATGAAGCTGTTTGAAGACTATGAAACATCTTTGATGACATCAGGGCCTGTGGCAGGGGAGGCTAGCACTACAATCCTTTTCTTTCTCTTGACATGAAACATCTGGGCAGAAAAATCATCTTTTTCCCTATGCCCTGGTATGGAAAAGTCAATCTTGGCTGGTCTGAGTTACTCTTTTTGCTGCTTAGCAGCTAGGCTTGTCCTAGTCTTCTTTTAGAGATTTCTCTGACACCTCCCATATTCCAAAAACATGCATAGCAGGTGCAATTGCATGCATAGCAAGTGCCTACAATGGCCCGGCAACCAGTGTCCTCTGCCTAATGCCCGAAATCAGCTGGACCAGTGACCGGGTGAATAATTTCACCCTTTCTACATGTCATCCACAGACAGCACAAAGGTCATCACTGAGCTCAACGAATCATCTATAAAATATGCCTTTCATCAGCCTACTATGAGCCTCTTTTTCTGACTCGAGTGGAAAAAAATCGAGTGCACTTACTGCTGATTGGTGGAATGCCACGGTCATGTGAACTCTGATGGAGGATGATCATTTCTGAATGACTGAGGCTCAGTTCTTGAGCTCACTGATGAACAGGAGGGTGGGCAATTTACGAAAAACGTGGCCCAAAATAGGGACTTCCCCTATAAAGCTTTAATATAGCTTGGTGTACAGCCATTTCAGGCTGTACCCCGCCTTCTGCCCAGAGGCAGATGGGCTGGACACCAGCAAGCCCGCGACCCTAGTGAGTGTACACGGCTGAGGAAATGGATGGATGAACTGGTGCCTTTTATCAGGTCAAGTGATATTCTTGGCAACGTGAAGCAGTTTGACAGTTCGCTGAGGCAGATGTAAAAAAAAAAAAAAAAAAAAGTGTTTAATTTCAGGGGTAGATCAAAAGTCTCTTCACGCTGAGTCCAACCACATCTAGGATTATGTGAGGATTTATTTATGTTAGGCCTATCCACTTCACAGGGAGGCCCAGCCATCAACAAATCCTCTCCACCACTCCCTGTTTTGATCAAAATCTACACTTGAATCTGGATTCTGGATGCACATCAAACTGCTCAGGTCAGTTATGCACTTATCACCGTGGGCGCAGCTCTGTTCTCCGCTGGCGTTGAAAGGTCCCATTGTACTGCATCGGAGCCGGCCGCTGGCAGATGTTGGCTAGTTATGGCCGATGTTTCCTGTCCTCTCATCACCGTCTGTGTCACTGCCCTCCGTTCCCATTCAGACCATTGTAAGGATGTTGTGAAAGCACACCGTCACATATGTACGCACGCAAGCCTGCGATCGTTTGCCGGACCAGATGCTTCATTTGGAGGGATTTCATGTTTGGAACTAGAGTAAGCAATACTTTAGCTTCCTCTCACCGCTTTGTTCAGAATCATCTCACATGCCCTGCAAACCGTCCTCAAAACTCGACAGAGTTTTTTTTCTCATGTGGTAAACAGCAGCTGACCCCTGTAGCATAAAAAAAATGGAGGCAAGGAATAGGACGGTGGGTGGGGATGTTAGCGTGAGTGGGTGGTTGGAAAAACAAGCTCAAAGGCCAACTCTTTTTGACTTGTTCAGAGTTCTCTCTTGCCGTCCTACTAATAATCAGCCTGTTCCCTGCCCCTTTCTGCTGGGCCCCCCTCCATCAGTACACGCACAGCTGCACTGTAGCACCCATCAGGCAGGCTGGGACCAGGCGGGGCTGCGAGAGGATGAACAAAAGCATTTAAGCAAAGGAAGGCAGATCCTGGATGAGAACAGGCCTATAGTGAGAAGATAAAATACTGCTACTTGATGACAAGTAGAGCTGCCATTTTATGAGCGGCAATTACAGCCAGTATATGAGTATGCACAGCTCATTCGCACACTTCCTCCCCCTTAAGTCTTGGAGGAGACAGCTCATGCCTGCGGTCATGACTTTGATGATGATGGTTTCGCCTGAATGGGAGATGATTTGTGGCTGATGTTTCCCTTAGCTCCATAACACGCATTAGGCAAACACCCTGAATATGAATAGCAGCGCATCATTCATACCTACAGTTAGCCTCTCAGTGCATCATACAAAGTGTATATGCTCACGCGAGGGATGGCCGCAGTATTGGTTATGAGCAAAAGGGCTGATTATTCATCTCTTTTCATTTGGAATGTATTACTTTGAATAAAAATAAATTAATACATAAAAAGAGAGCAAGAGAGAAAGAGAGTGAAATGAGTGGCAGAGAAGGAGACTCAACTGAAAACGTTGTAAAAAAACAAAGATTTTATGATGAAATGCAGACAAGCTGATGATCATCATCATTATTTGTTTACAAATTTGTGTGCAAATATTCTCTCTTTTTGAATTTGATGCTTGCGATACATTCCAAAAAGCCAGTACAAGGGCAACAAAACAGTTGGAACAAGTGAACAGGCCAATTGGAAACAGGTGAATGTAATAACTGGGTATCAAAGGAGCATCCTCAAAAGGCCCTGGACTGTTTAGCGACTGAAGCTGTACATCAATCAACAATTGGGAAAGAGTTCCACTGCCAAAACTTCAACAACTAGTGTCCTCACTTCCCAAACGCTCATTGAGAGTTGTTTTGTTGCTTTCGGTCTCACGTTGCAAACTGTTTCACTATGATCTCACACAGTTGTTTTCAAAGTGGATGACATCCCCCTCATCCTTGCGAACAAATACATATTTCTTGGATGCCCCTTTCAGCATCCTAAAAAAGGAATCGAGTTGAATGGCGAAGTTCCTGTCCATCATCGTCAGACCCTCATTTATCAAGCATAACCAAAATGTGATGGTTAGTCCGTCATTGTTATTTTAACCTCGATTCAGACATTGCTTCTGTCAGTAAATTTCCCTGGTCCATCAATCATCAGTTTGTAAAAAAAAAAAAAAAATTCTGTAGTCCAACAGATGAAAAGGCCAATTGATTACGATGGTAAATGAAGTACATTACTATAAATGTCTGTGTATCTACGTCAAGAAAATAGATGGATGGATCTACATCATACAATTGCTGCTCAAACAGCAAGTTTCACCGTTAGAACAATCCAAATTGGTCACACTGCTCCTGTTTTCTTTCTTCTCCTATATAAATACGTATATTCATGATTGTCTTTGATTTATCTTCTTTTTCATCTGTTATTTGACGGTTGGCAAAAATGTTTTTGGTGCATTACAGCCAACTTCCAAGATGGAGTATACACAAACTTCCATCCATCCATTTTCTATAGCCGCTTATCCTAACAAGGATTGCAGGCTTGCTGGTGCATATCCCAGCTGATCCCGAGCAGCAGGCAAGAGACACCCTCTGGAAGATCGCCAGGTGTTCCCAGGTCAGCTGAGGGACAACATTTCTCCGACGAGTCCTGCGTCATCCCTTGGGCCTACTCCCATCCTTGAGATCTCCTAACCAGATGCCCGAACCAACCCAACCGACTACTCTCAACGCGGAGGAGTGGCGGCTTGACACTGATCCCCTCCCGGATGAGCAAGCTTCTCACCCTGTCTCTTGTTCTTTCGGTGACGACCCACAGCTCGTGACCATCGGTGAGCGCTGGAATGTAGATCGACCTGTAAAAAGAGAGCTTCACCTTTCGGCTCAGCTCTTTCTTTACCATGACAGGCGTCAGATGCTGCACCGATCCGCCCGTCGATCTCCCGTTCCATCCTACCTTCACTCATGAACAAGACTCAAGATACTTAAAGTCCTCTACTTGGGACAGGATGTCATCCCTGACGCGGCGAGGCCACTCCTTTTTTGACGGAGGATGAAGATGCTGATTTTCATCCCAGCCTTGGCTGCGCACCTCTTCAGTGAGAGTTGAAGGTCACGGCCTGAAGAAGCCAACAGCACCACGTCATCCACAAATAGCAGACATACAATGCTGGGAACCCCAAAACAGAGCTGCTCAATGCTTTGGCTGCACCTAGAAATTCTGTCCATAAAAGTAATGAACAGAAGAGGAAGGGTAGCCTTGGTGGAGTCCAAACCTCACCAGTGAAGAATTTGACTTACTCCCAGAAATGCGGAACAAACTCTGACATCAGTGGTATAAGGAGCGAACAGCCTGTATTAGAGCTTCCTTAACCCATACTCCCAAAGCACCCCCCACAGAACTCCCCAAGGGACACGGTCAAACTTCTTCTCTAAGTCTACAAAGCACATGTAGATTGGTTAGGTGAACTCCCACGTACCCTCGAGGATCCTACCGAGTGTCTAGAGCTGTTCCACAGGTCCAGGACGAAAAACACACAGCCTTTTCTGAAACTTAGGTTCAAGTTCCTGATGGACCCTCCTCTCCAGCACCCCTGAATAGACCTCACGAGTGAAGCTGAGGAGTGTGATCAATCTGTAATTGGAACACATAATCTGGCCCCCCTTCTTGTAAAGGGGGACACCACCTGATCTGCCAATTCCCAGGGGCACTGTCCCGATTATCCACGCGATGATGCAGAGGAGTGTTGGCCGGGACAGCCCTACAACATCCGGAGCCTTTAGCACTAGAATGCCAAGTGCCATTTGGCTTCGCTACCTGTAAAGACTACCGGAAGAGCCAATCGTCAGGAAGGACTTTAGCGTTCATCCTAAATTGTGTGTGAACAGCTAATTTTGTTGTGTAAATAAGGTACACCAAGGGTTGAGCTGAAGTTGCACAACAACTTTATCTTCAAGCAATTCCGCAGGTGCTAAAATCTTTCCCGCCAATCGGCTCTCCGGTGGTCTAAGCCATATACTGGACATTCTAGTGGTAGGAACTTTTGACCACCTCGGTGACTTCAGCCCCAGAGATGTGAGAGCCTACCTCGGAATTTCCAGACTCTGTTTCATCAAAAGAAGATGTGTTGGTGGAATTAAGAAGGTCTTTGATGTTTTCTGTCCGCCGGCTCATGACGTCCTGAGTTAGGGTCAGTAGTGCCCCATCTCCACTGTACATAGCATTTAAGGTGCACTGCTTTGCTCTCTTGGGATGCTAGATGGTGGACCAAAATGTCTTCAAAGCCGTCTGAAAGTCATTTCCATCACTTCACTGAGCTCCTCCCGTATCCAAGTTTTTGCCTCTGTGACCATCGAACCTCTACTCCGCTTGGCCAGTACCTGTCAGCTGCCTCCGGAATGCCACAGGCCAAAACAGCCCGATAGTACTCCTTCAGCTTGACAGCATCCATTACAGCTGGTGTCCACCGGCGGGTTAGGGGATTGCGGCCACGACAGGCACTGACCACGTTCCAGCCACAACTCCGACTAGCCGACTCAACAATGGAGGCGCGGAACATGGTCCACTAGGACTCACCTTTCCTGAGAAGTAGTACAAATTCTGCCAGAGGGAAGGCAATGAAAGTCCTTCTGAAAGGGGAGTCTGCCAGATGTTCCCCGCAGTCCCTGACAATACGTTTGCGTCTGCCAGGTCTGACCAACATCCTTGCCCACCATTGGAGCCAAACACACCAGGTGGTGTTCAGCTGACAGTTCCACCCTGTCTTCACGCAAGTGTCCAAAACATGTGGCCGCAAATCTGATTATAAGACTACAAAGTAGATCATCAAACTGAGGCCTAGGGTGACCTGGTGCCAAGTGCACATATGGATACTCTTATGTTGGAGCACAGACGTAAAATAACAACGCACCACTTGGGTTCAGATCAGCCGTTCCCCACAACCGCACCCCTCCTGGTTTCACCGTCATTGCCCATGTGAGAAATGAAGTCCTTCAGCAGAATGAGGGAGTCACCGGAGGGAGCGTTCTCCAGCACATTCTCCAAGGGCTCCAAAAAAGGTGGGCACTTGGAGCTGTTGTTTGGTCCATAGGCAAAAACAACAATCAGTACCCCCACCCACGGGCAAAGGGAGGCTACTCTCGTGTTCTGGGGTGAACCCCAATATACAGGCGCTGAGCCGGGAGGCAATAAGTATTCTCACACCTGCTCTGCTTCTCTCACTGTGGGCAACTCGAGTGGAAGAGAGTCATACCCATCTCAAGAAGACTGGTACCAGAGCCCTAGCTGTGTGTGGAGGCAAGTCTGGCAATAGCAGGAACTTCTTGCACATCAGCTCAGAGTCTTTCGCTGCTAGGGAGGTGACGTTTCCTGTTCCTGTAGCCGGGGATCCACGCGCCAAGGTTCGCGCCGTTGCCTGGCGCCTAGCTCTTTTCGCATCGACTCCTACGGCCCCTTCCACAGTTGGTGAGCTCGTGGGAGGGTCTGAAATCACATTCGATTGCCAATTTGGGGTGCTAATATTTTTTAAAAGTTTCATTACGCTGGCATTTTATTGTACAATGTCTGTTGTTTATATGACTGTACTTGGCTAAAAGCTTCCCTGGATCATTTAACTTTGACCCCACTACTCCTATCCTCTGCTCCCTACGATGGCTCCCCAGTGCACATTCCTATTGATTTTAAAATTATGTTGTTTTCTTTGAAATATCTCAATTGTTTTTGCACCACAGTACTTGCCAACTTTCTGCTTAGCTCTGATATCTGCAGAGCTACCTCTTCTTGCGACTCCAAAAACTTAAAGCTAAAAGGTGATTGACCTTTTCAGCGGCTGCGCCGAGACTGGTATGATCTCCCTCTTAATATTGGACAGGCCAATTCATTTCCTGTTTTTTAGTCACTGCTAAGAACTCATTCATGCTCATTTAGCATTCAACTTGGCTTGAGAGTTGACTCATCTCTGTCCTTTGTGCCTTTTTATTGATTCATTATTTTATCATTTTGATATACATGCATTTTTTTTAACTGACTGTTGTAGCCTGTTCAAATTGGGTATAGCATTTTGGTTGTTTTAAAGTGAACTATAAATAAGTTGGATGGGATTGTAAAAAGCCATGCACACTTCTTTGCATTTGTGATTTTCTTTTCCCCGTTACGTCATCATGATTCCTACAGTCCAGTAGTCCCTGTAGGTAAATCTACACTTATTGTGACTTCCTGGCTAATCTGTGTTTCTATTGCAGCGTGCTACTAAAGTGCTTGAAAGTTTTACAAATGGCCACTTTCTGAAAACTACATGGTAATATCGGTATTATTTTCAAGAATTTTATTTTAGTAACATTATGGTGCTAGACTGCACCCTATTTACTGCCATCTGCTACCTTATCTGTGCAACACAGTGCTTCAATTTGATAAAGCCACTTGCCACACTGTAAAAATCAAAACCACTAAAAGCAAAAGTTAAAACTGGTTGACTGCTCTCTGGCAAAGTAATAACTTGCAGGTCTCACTTGCCTTTAAAAAAACAACACTACAAGACCACATCAAGGGAATCTTTGAGAGGAAATGAGAAAGAGAGAGAGAGAGAGAGAGAGAGAGAGAGAGAGAGAGAGAGAGAGAGAGAGAGAGAGAGAGAGAGAGAGAGAGAGAGAGAGAGGCTAACAACAGGAGCTGGAGAAGTCCCATTTGTTTTTCAAAGAAATCCAAACAGTCTGTGAGGATTAAGAAGAAGGAGTTAAGGAATAAGGAATCAGGTAGTTGATCTCTCCCTGTACATTTTTTGGGTTGGGCTGACATGTCAACATGAGAGAGATGGGTGAAAAAAAATCTCAAGCAGAGGTTATATACAGTACAAAACTAAAAGCTGAATGAAACGCTATCTTTATAGCAGAGCTATAGCAAGTACTGGAAGTGCTGCTTTGGCTGTAGCTAAAAAAACATCCTCAGCTCTGAGCATGTCTTTTTCATTCAGACTTTTGTTTTCTTACAGTTAAAAGCAAGCTCCCCTGCCCAGTCAGCTGGCTAGTGGTGGACACACAGTCACACGATGTCCAGCCACTTCCAAAACACACAGCAACACTCTCATGTCCTGTCTGCCTGCCTGCTTGCAAGTATACCATGCTCATTTTCACAACATTATCAAACAAGGACAAGACAAGGCCCGAGTGCAATGCAAACAATGTCATGCGGAAGGAGCGGGTGATGTGGTAGTAAATAGTCTGGAGTTGTTTCAACAATAACATTGTTCTGAATTCAGAGTGATAACAACAACCCCCCTAGATTTCCCTCATTGAGGGGATGTTTTTCTCGTCGGCCCTTTGGGAAACACTATTGTAGTGATGGGATAAGTTGTCGCATTAAGCCAGTTGTGTACAACACGGAGGTCCATCTTGCATCAATTAAAAGCTCCAAGGCGTCTGGTTTTGATTAGGTTCCTAGCAAAACCAAGTTGATTCCTTTCTTAATGAAAACCACCAGAGAGAGGTTGAGCAGTGCTAAAACGTGTTTAACAAAGAATAATAGCTGAACAGGGAAGGTATCCTGCTCTCTCATCCGCTTACCCCCGTCATTGACTTTCTCCGCATACCAGAGAGGGGGCCCAACCTTGGAGGGCGGCAAAGGGTGATGAGGTGAAGGGTTAAGGAAATCAATCTAGTAAAACGTACCACATTTTTATTTCTGCCTCTTTCTTTCTCCCTGCTTGCTTTTGCCGTCCCTCATCTTTGTTGTGTTTCCCTGCTAAGGGGCCGAACTTTTACCATTTTGAAACGTCACTTCCTCTTGCTTGCTTACTTCTGCACAACATCTTGTTATGTGACTTTCATATTGATTTATTGTGACCACAGAAGCTTATTTAAAACAATTACAAACTTCCTTATTAGTGTGACAAAACTATTGAGAGTAAGACAGGTCAAAGTTGGTTTTTATAAAGCACATATAAAAAACATCCTCAAAGGGATGACCAAAGGGCTGTAGAGTTTCCAAAATACCAAATAAATTATCAAGCACAAACATAGAAATCAATCAAAAGAGTAACCAAAACCATTCTAGAATAAAGGGTAGAACAGCTACAGCCAAGATTACCGTCCTCGCATGGAGTGAACGCTAGGGAGAAAAGATTTTCAAAGTTATAAAATGTACAACAGACTGTGCAGCTTCAACCTGGAAAGGTAGGCAGTTCCACAGCTTTGGGGGGGGGGCACATAAAAAGCTCAGTCCCCAGGAGCAGCGAGCCTGGACTGAGAAACTTCCTGGAGCACCCAGTTTGATGACCTAAGTGCCCTGATAGTGGTGTGAGGATGAACAAGCTCCAGTAGATACCAAAACCATTAGGTACCAAACCATTTAAGCATTTAAAAAGAAGTAATACAATTTTAAATTGCATCTTAAAATTTATGGGCATGCAGTACCAGAATGCAAGGACAGCGCTAAGGTGAGCATGCTTTTTTTTCTAGTCAATCAATCAATCAATCAATCAATCAATCAAATTTGATTTGTATAGCCCTGACTTACCGAAGTCTCAAAGGGCTTCACAGGTGGAAAAAAAGGTTATGTCTTTTGAAAAAACAAGGTTCCTTGCAGGAAAATTAAATAAGAGTACCAATAGCACTATCGCAGTCATCCAGGAGGCTTTGTTGGCCAAATAAAATGATCTCAGTTTTATTTTGTTTAAGGAAAGAAAGTGTCCTTCAATCCAAGACCAAATGTCATTGACGTCATTGCTCACTCATATTTTTTTTTTAACGGCAGGTAAATTTGAACATCATTCACACAACAAGGAAACGAGACATTGTGCTTTCTAAAGAGATCCCAATGGTAAAACATTTATTGAAAAAAAGGAGAGGGCGCAAAATGGAACCCTGAAGCACCCCACAGCCTGTCAGAGGAATCTTGCTGAAGCTTGACAGAAAATCATCTGTCTGAGAAGATTGAAACCCATTCAGAACAGTACCAATAACGCCCACACAAATATTCTAGCATGACGAGAACATTACGATCAACTGTATCAAAAGCAGCTGTAAGTAGTAAGACAAGCGGGAACAAGGTGACCAATTAACGCTGACAGTGGCACCTCTTTACTGCTGCCTTCATCGCAAAATATTCCAACAGGCTGACAACATCTTGAAGATTCTTACAAATGAGCTGGTCACCAAGAGTGCAGGAATGAAACGGACGTCGTAATCAGGCAAAACCCTCTAGATGGGAACGACTTACACTATCATGATTTGGGGCGTATCTGAAGACATTGGCTGATGTAATGTGCGACTCAGCTGGTGACGCAGCTTTCACCTTCTTTCATCTGAGCCATTTTCTTATCTTTGCCTACCCTTCAATGCGTCATCTCTGTGATCAGATCTTCTATGGGGCAGCATATCTGTGTGTCATCCTCTTGTGATTTGAAGCAGAGGCCTTGAAGAGGCCAACAGTAAAATATAACCAAGAAGACTGGTTGTCTCGATCTGATAAAGCTCAACACATTTGCATACGATTACCCCATACTTTTGAGGAAGAAGTTGTAAAGACCCGCAAGTTATTATTTTTGCGAGCGCAGACATTTTAATTTAGCTTCTTTGTTGTACTGTATATGGTGTACCCGTGCTTTATGGGTAAATTACAGTACATGACATACCGAGTGTATTTGCTGCCAAAACAAAAGCAGAAATGCACATGCAGCCCCAGGGCTTGTCAAAGTCCTCTCAATAATTAGAAAAAAGGCTGCTTGGGGTGGGAATGAACTGTTCCTTCTTATATGAGTTGTGTTGTAAAGCATCCTGGCTGCTTCTAAAATTTCACTCTGATGGATAGGTATTTGCCTCAAAATTCCCTCTTTAAAAAAAGACCTTCTAACCTAAATATGTATTGCTTTAAGTGCTTGTGTGTGTCTCAGACATGAGTCTGGCCCAACGTACATGCAAATGAGGTTTCGTGTGAAATCATGTTTTTGAGCAGCTTGCTTCTTGGTTCCAGCAAACTTCATTTTCTCCACTCACGCTTGCAACGCCTTAATTACATCTATGCTTTAGGTCATAAGGTGTCCTTCAGTCCTGGAATATAACGTTTCCAGCAGCATACAAACTAATTAGGTTGTGCAACTGCGTAAGGGTAAGTGGTCATGTGGCACAGATTCTGTCTCTCTCCACCAGGACACAGGTGCGATGTTCATTTTATTTTTTTCTGTGTTAAAAGTCTAAACATAAAGCCATAGCAAAACACACACACACAAAACACAGACCACCTGTCAATCAAGTAATAGATGCGGGATGTTTCCAGAGACATTTACTCTACCATAAACAGTGCTTGACGTGGCATTAAACACGATCTGGATTCGTTAATTTTCTTACGGAAACAACTTATTTCTTTTTTACTGCAATCAGAATATTATGGAAACAAAAATATACTTCCATACGTTCCTTTTTGCACACTAGTCAATATCTGGAAATTGATGACATTTATTTCCATGTTTTCCCCCAAAATATTAAATCACATCATTCGTAATTTGGTGGCACAACGCTTCGATAATTTTGTTCTGATTCTGTGTCTGAACTTTCTCCAGCTACCACCCTCAAAGAAACTTTTTTACAACCACCCCATTCATTGCTGGAAGGCAAAACATAAATCTGACTGCTTTATCGGACCTGCAGGGCAGCAAGAAGACGAAAACTGCGGGAAGCCTGAGAAAATAAATAATCAAGACAAATAGTTGAGCAAAAGGTATGCAAACGGGTTTTGGAACCTTTTTTTATTTCCCTTTTTGCATACGAGTGACAGCGGCTTGCACAGGAAGAATAAAGAATTGATTTGGCATGCAGGAAAAGGCCGCTGCGCTCCAGGGGAAGGGAGAAAGGTTCCTGATGAAATATTGAAGAAAACGGGAGATGGGACCAGAGCATGTGAATGTCCTGCCTCCGTTGCTGCTAAAGCAGCCAACAATGTGCGTGCGCCGTTGAGGAATTCAGCTTGACAGCTAAGGTGAGCGGGTTCCTGGGAGAGTGTGGCCAACTCTCTGTCCAATAGCACATGGCGAGCTGTATTTTTAAGAGTGGGTGTAGAAAGAACCTGACTATAATCCCCAGAAATGCGATGTGAAGAAAGAGTAAATTAACTCAATGCATATAAAATGTTATATGACAGCCGGTGCGTGATGTTTATGCACCCATTAAAAGTACATATATATATATATATATATATATATATATATATATATATATATATATATATATATATATATATATATAGCCTGTCACAACAAACAATTACTTCAATACTAGATTATTCAGCGATTAATTTCCTGATTATTTTTTCGACTATTTTTTCTTTTCTTTTTCCTGATGCATGTTGCAAATAACCTCACGAACCCTTCATTATGAGAAATATCCATCCATCCATCCATCCATCCATCCATCCATCCATCCATCCATCCACCTGTCTGTCCATTTTCTGTAGCCGCTCATCCTCATCAGGGTCACAGGCCTGCTGGTGCCTATCCCAGCTGTGTATGGGCAGTAGGTGGGGGACACCCTGAACTGGTTGCCAGCCAATTGCAGGGCGCGCATATACGAACAACCATTAATGCACCCAAACACACTTAAGGACAATTTAGAGTGTCTAATTCACCTGCCATGCATGATTTTGGAATGTGGGAGGAAGCCCCAAGTCAACCCACACAGGCTCGGGTAGAACATGCAAATGCTGCACAGGAAGGCCTGAGCTAGTTGGATTTAAACTCTGGTCCCCGAACTGTGATGTACTAACCACTCGAGCTGCCCTAGGGACAATATAGTATATTTAAAAACACACACATAACTTAAGAACTTGCACATGTTTATTCAATACAAAATAAAATAAAATGTAAATAAATTAATAAAATAAAAGTGAATAAATCACATAAATGAAAATGATTACAATAAAAGCGCACCCTATTGATCAATCTATCTAATCTGTATTTGTAGGTAGGTACCAGTCCAGTAGTATAAATTCACAGTCCTCCACCATTTTCTTATCACTGTCTCCGAGCAGCGTCCAGCGAGTTCGATAGCTCTGTCCGGCAATCTTGCTCACCAACGACCACACATAACAATAAAAATGCTGGGTGGGTACAGTGTTAGCTTTAGTCTATGCCCTCAACCCGATGCGTTCAAACGTTCACAGGCTTCTGACGGGAATTTCATGTAAAAGTCAAGCTGTTCTGCATGAACAGACCACACGCTAGCAGAAATTCTTTGCTAGCTTGTACACTTTGAGGAGGAACTGAAGCGTTGTGTTGCTGGTGACATGTTGGACTTGAGCGGTGTTTTGTTCTTGGACTTCTGTGCTCGTCACGGATTGTCCATAACGAACACCATGTTCATACACAAGGGTGTCCACATGTGACACCCTAGGCCTCAGTTCAATGGTCTATCTTGGGGTTGTATCATCGGACTTGCGGCAGCATGATTTGGGCACCCGGGTGAAGAGGGGGCGGAGCTGTCAACTGATCACCACCTGGTGGTGTGTTGGCTTCAATGGTGGCGGAGGATGCCCGTCAGACTTGGAAGACCCAAACGTACGTGTATATTTGTATGTGTGTGTTGATGACTAAAATGTAAATTCACTTTCGTTTCCCAGCAGCCAAAAAATGTTATTTGAAATGCTTGAAAATAACAAATTAGCAGATGATGCGCAGCGCTGCTATGAACTTCTTTTAATCCGACAAGCTAGCTAGTGCGCCCATTTGAAGTTGCCACCGAATGACCCAGAGTCCCTTGTCTCAAACGTCATTTCCTGAATGAGTAACATGACTTTACAAAGCGACCAATGGAAGTCAAAAACACCCAAAATATGACGCTTCAAACAGAAACCAGACAAACGAACAGCAATACCAACACAGTGCCAACATGACTGTAATGTGCTGTGAAATCTAAAGTGGAGATGCAACGCCATTTTTACATCTTGTGTTCAGATTGTCTTTATATACTGTAAATGTAGTCTTATAGTCACCTCATTTGAATAAAAAACAGCTAACATTGGAACAGGGCTGTGATTTTGATTTCCACCGTATCTACAGTATGCCTCACTGGAGGTCTACTGGTGTTGCTCTTGGCAGTCGTACTCAATAATTGCTGTGAACTGGGCGATTTTCTATCCAGTTTCTCATGAAACAGAAAACGGGTTGCCACTTTTAAGTCACATCATTCAAATCAAATCCCTTTTTTTGTTAATTAGTGGTGACCATAAAAACTCCATAGAAGCCCATTTTTGATATATGAGTGGCAACAAGGATGGCAACTTCTTGGGTGAAGGTCATCATTGACAACTAACTGGTATATGGTCTCACAACATTAGAAACGGATTAATCTTTTATGGTGCTATCACATGTCAGTTTTCTTTTTTCTTTTTTTTATTCTTTACATCTGTGGAAGAGTGGTTAACACATCCAATCGCTTCACAGACCCGAGAATTCCCGCTCGCACCGGCCTTTCTGTTTGGGTTCTCTGGGGGCACTTGGGACTACCTCCATACTTTGCTGATGGTCATTTGAATCCTGTGGGTTGCAGTCAAAAGACGTACCACACATCCCTGAGATCGGCCCGTAGGACCAGGGTTGAAGACCGCTGCTTTGCATTGCAGTCTTAATTTGCGAGCGAGTTATTTCAACTGAGCGTGTGTTGTGACAAAAATTTGTAAGCTTTGAATCTTTCAAGGTCAAGTAAATGCGTTGAGTTAAGATTGGGATGCCGACAATTAAGCTAAAATTCCAATTGAATTGTTATTTTTCAATTTGTTTCATGCTTGAATGCTAGCACAAACCCAATTAAAATACATTCACATGCTAACTGAGCGACCTTGAGCACCATAATTGTCTGTAATTGCTCGTGAAGGTCCCCCTATCAACATTGGCGCATGCAATGGCACGAACAGGGAAAAAGAATCAGAGGCAGCAAAGGCAAGCAGATGAAACACGAGGATAGAGGATGTATTTGTTTGGGTCATTAGGAACTCATGGTGACCCAGTGAGCCACGACATTATATCAGCAGCAAGGCCAAGGCTCTTGCAAGCTGCATTAACTGTGAAAGTCTGTGCAGGGCCAATTGGCCTGGACTGCTATCCCCCAGTTCCTAGAATCACAACAATCGCTTGCATGCATTGCCTCACCCAACCAAACAACTTGACATGACAACACGAGGGCAAGTTGACACTGATGGCCGTAATTTGGATTTGGTGTGAAAGCGGGATTGGTAATTCACTGCTGGGTCATAGTTATTTAAAAAAAAAAAAACAGTCCAGAGTAGACTTTCTAAAATGATTAGCAGTTGATTGCTATACAACTTGAGGTAGTGTGTACAGGAAAGGGTCTTATTTTGCTTGTTTGTTCACAAGGTTACCAAGCCCCTTGGGAACAGAACATTTTGAAGCCATAAACGTTAATTATAAGTTTGACGAATAAAACACTGCTTGAAATAATTGTGTCTTTTCTACACGGTCATAGCTCAATTCATTTGACTCTGAGTCTTTTGGAATGGAGTCTGCCAGAGATAGTACAAACAAAACAGTAATCCAGGCATTTGCAGTTGACCCCTTCATCAGAAGCGATATTGAAAGTTTTTGTCTAAAACAAACCACCACTCATTCTACCCCCATGAGCTCATACTATTTGCGATGCAATACCTGATTGTTTTAGATTATAAGCATAGAAACAATGTTTTGTTTTGGGAATTTTTTTATACTGTACAAGGCACATTATTGCACATTTAAGAAAACATAGCAGTACAGCAAATAGTACAGCAAATAAGTTCAATTTTGGGGATGGAGGGGCATTTTTTTTAACCTCATTGGATCATATCTTTCACTGTTGCACAGCTGCCCCAAGGATATTGTTTAACCATAATGAGGAGAATCAAAAATCAAAAATTATGTCTTGAATTCAATTTATTCATTTCGGTGAAATGCTTCCATGAGAAAATCATACCTCTGTTCCTGTTCTGTGATATACTGGAATTGACCAATCAAAATGTAAAATTCAAGTCTGTATTCCAAGCAAGGCCCGGTGTTGCTTGCCACGGCTTGTGTGGGGTGGAGGCTCAATTGGCAGCTCCCAACCGGTCGTATGACCATGGATTGAATTTCTGTCGTTTGGCAGCGACTGCAGTCTTACAAATTTATGACCAGATTTTCCACCCTCGGAGCCCTTTTACTTCGTGGCATAGAGTAGATGAACAGTATGTACAATTCCTGCTACAAAGGATTGTGTTGCAAGTAGACGTACACCTGTGTCTTTTTATGTTTTCATAGCAAAGTAAAAGCACAAGTGGTAAGATGAGCACAAACTAATATTATGGTGATAAACGTACACATCTCTGTGATCTGACTATGGCTGTGTGGTATAACCCTACGGAAGAATAGACAGAATGGCATGAGGTCTTTACAACTCAGCTTTGAAGCACGAAGCTTTTTTCTTGACGGTCCTCGTAAGTCATCAAAGACGGCTGCACGTTTTTCCTGTTAAAAGCCGTTGGGTTGTTTATACTCTTGCATGACAGTTGATAAAGTTTATGTTTTAAGACGGGCACACCTCATTTCACGTGAGAAGGAACATTATTTTAAGTTTGAACGAATCAAAGGTCAAGCAGCATCCTAAAATGACATGCGTTCATCTTAGCAATTCTCTTGCAGTTAAAATACAAGCACCCTCAAGTCAAGTAGAAGGGTGCCTTAACCTTGCTTGTGGAAGCTCAGTGTAATCAGGTTTACATATTCTGAAAGGATTCAAATAATTGCAGTAAATCACCAATATGGGAGAGCTGCAACCCTATAGCTAAACAAAAAGGGATTGGCCACTCCTCAATGAATACCTGCACTTTTTGGTCGTTGCCTTCATTTCCAAAAGGCTTGAACTAAGGCTCTGTGGCCATGTGTATATTGTGAAAGCTGAGCGCAGAAAGTCCATATCCGGTGAAAACACGTCCAACCCAGTGGTAGCACTTTGACAAAAGAGGTCAGTGCCAAGTCAGATGAAGTTTATTTGATCTTTTCTATGTCTCCCTTTCATCGGCATCCGCACCATAGCAGATACTATCCCAACATTGCTTATTTATTCACAGAACCCTACCTCTGTACGGCTCTCATTCAGCACTTAATGTCCATAACGCCTTGGGTAATTGTTGTTTTCCTCTGCCCCTGAAATCTTACCACTTCACAAGACTAAGATCCTCTGTCCTCTTGTTTATTTTCAAAGGTCTCAACCAGGACAAATACCCTTAGGTCAACTTCAGCAGGCTAGCGGTCTTGTGTGCACCTCCAAAAGTCCCTTAAAATATGTCGAGCTGACAAATTTGTTCCAGTTGCATGAGGAGGCAGGAAGAATTTGACCATGTGTGAGAAAGCAAAAGGTTCTGGTAGCGGCACTGGGGCTTACAGCAGGGATTGCATAGCTTCGTTGCATAGCTTCTTCCTCGCTTCAAAGGCTGGGAGGAGAGGTTCTGTGAAATCATATAATAACAGCCAATATAACCACCCTTGAAAAACACAACTGGACTCAACTGGATAGGTGGGAACAAGACAAGAGGAAGGGATGGTGTTACACTGCAGATACAAGAAAAGCTATGGATACATATGGCTGGCTTCTGAGCCGAGTAGACATATGGAGAGGTTAGAGAAACATTCTCACGCCTATTAAAAATCCAACAGCCTTTTGGGAATTTTGATGACTTGATAACAATTATACTTGGGAAGAGCAAGAGAATGAGGTATCGCGACAGTGGTCCGTCCACCTGGTATTGAGGAAAAGAAATAAAGCCGAAGACCGGACGATACATTCATTAGTTTTAAAGGTGAATGTCCATCCGCCTCCGATTTCTGCCAATGTGGAATAAATATTCTGAACTGGCAAACTCATTGGAACGTACGGCACATTGCAAATATGTTCAAACATACTTGTAAATCATTTCAAACATATCTGTAGGCTAAACCCCTAATAATTTTACACAATGCCACAGTGATTGACTTGCTCTTCTACAAAATATTTTTTTGATAACGTTTTCTTTTTCATAATGTAGGTAAAATGAAAATTCCCAAATTAAGGAAATAAACATGATTGATTTGTATTGTTTATGTGTGTGTGGGAAAAATAAATAAATAAAATAAACTATTACAAGAATAGAAAGATGTTAGAATTACTTTACTGGTGTATTTGTATTAACATCATGTGTTTGTCTCCTTAGTACCCAGACCAAACATTTACGGATGCATTTCTATTGTTTAATTGTATGCGTTTCTTGACATTTTACAGGCATATGAGTGGTTGGTGCAAAAGCCAAGATGAGGACATTTTATCTCAAAAGAGCAAACCGCAGAAAAAAATGGTAGGCGTGGTGTTAGTATCTTTTAAAAATGAACTAAAATTTAAATTGGCACAACACTTCCAGTGCACAGGTTCACAATCATTTTTTTTTCTTTCTTTAAAAAATTGTTCTGTTCCTAAAATCAGCTAACATAAGTAATGGCAAACACAGTGTATGTAATTGTTGTGTACTCGAAGCACATAATGGTGTCCAGGACAGTACATTTTAAATTCATTTGCTCATGTTGTGACTACCTTGCTAGACATTAGTCAAGATAAACTCATCTTGAATTCTGAGCCCACTGTGCAATTCAACATGTGTTATCAAAACCACCATCTATTACAAGTTAAAAGATCACGTGGCTTAAAATAAATGTTCTTTCATTTTTCAGAGTCTTAATTCAGACTTTGAAATGCCATCTTTGAAAGGCTTTGTGGGGACAGGGCAGAGAACAGGCAGTCCTAGGTCTGTATTTCTCATGTTGTTCTCATGTTTTCTCTTTAATTTTTCATACCCAGCAGTATAGTTGGATGTCATTTGATTTTTAGATAGCTATTTTCTCATGTATGTGGCACCATGAAGAAAATCTCAAGTTTCCACTTCAAAATATTTAAAATGTGTTGCTTTTCTCCAATGGACCAGGTCACATAAGAAAAATACATATGCCTTTATGCAAAAACTTCACAATAGCCCGATATAAACTTTTCACTTTAAAAAATTTGCATGTTCTCCTCATGGCCATGGACATTTGAAAAAACAGTAGCCTCATTACCGAAATGTGAGGCTGGTTAGGTATACCTACACTGTTAAAAATGTCACAATAATTACATGTTTTAATGTACAGTCATTTGTTGTCATTAAGTCCCCCTGTTATATTACAACGAATACCTGCGTAAATTACAGCAGCCTCCGTTTTTTTCAATGTTCACCTGTTATTTCCGGATCCACTGTAAAGTGCACAACAAGCTCACGCTCCGCCCCCCGCGCGAAGAATGTGAACACGCTAAATGCCGGCAGTTAACACTCGGTGACCAAAAGCCTAAAAAAAATGACTGCCATGATTCATTCCCGCCCGCTGTGAGAGACATTGAACATTTCCGAAGCTGAATGGCCGTTGCGACGTGATGTGCGACAAAAGTAAACATTTTGTTAACTTCTCGCAACAGCCGAAATGAACGGAATTTGGCGCGGCGTGTCACGTCGCTCCATACACGTGCGCATCTCCCAGCGCTCCTCCGCGCCCTGTCGCACAAACTACATTGATGACCATACAAAACCGTCCGCTTTTTTGCCTTGTTCGCGTTTGGTGTGAAGGCAGCATTAAATCACAGGAATATTTCTGCTGTGAAATCACAATATAGTTGTGCTTTTAAAAACAACACAATGTAATCTCGCGTCTGTGATATTACAGTATGTTGTTGTGCATTCACAGGGTATCGCTATAATCATTACTGTGAAAGTGATGCAAAACATATCCAATAATTTACTGTGAAATCACAGTGAAAATTTTTACAGTGCAGATGTGGCCCACTTAAGGACTGTCGAGGTTCATAGAGGTATGTGGGCCAACTGGGAGTGGGTTGTGTGGGCAATCACTGGGCCAGACCGATTTTGCCATGTGGGCAAAAACACCAACTATGAAAACATGGGCATGCAATTGGTCCTCAACACTCCAGCACACACAGAGAACACCTTTGATGTGATTTATTGACAATAATAATATTTTCGAGGTTTGCCAATATTGAACTTTGCGTTTGCAGGAATGTGGACATGACTTTATAACATACGGCGCAGCACTATTGGGCTTTACACTGAGGTAACCCATGGTGAAAAGGTATGACCTCATCTGAGTGAAGGTTTTATGGTTCTTTTTTCAATGGTGGCTTTTCACCGTCTGAGGCATTTTGGGGGATGCCACAGTGTCGGGTTGCCCTTCCTCTGCTATGGAAAAAGGTACATTTCACCGCCGATACACAACACATGGAAGCCATCAGCAGGGGCTGGAGGCTCACGTTAGGGGGACTGGGATCGAGAGCTCACAAGCTCGTACACACATGTACTGTATGAAGGAAGTAGATAAATCAAGGTTAGCGGGAAGACTCATTGACTACAAGAAATGTGTTTGTCTGAGCAAGTGCATTTGATGTGTGTGAATTCTGTTCCTTCTATTCGCTCGGTGACATCTAAATCATCCGCGTCAGCCTTCATTGAATGTTACTACAGAATACGATGACTTGATACGTTCCCCGCAATGCGTGGACCTGTTCCTTGCGATGGACTTTTATCTGTTCTATCGATATGCAGCAAGTCACCCCATAAATAGGTCAGTGTTGTGAAGTGTGATATATTGTGTGTGTCTTTCTGAGACTTTTTTTCCTCTAATGAGCCCGGTGATTTTTGGAGAGGGAAAACACCACAGCCCTTTTCCAAACAAGCCCCTTTTGCCTCTCCGATCCTTGCATGACAAAAACAAAAGCTGTTTGTCCCTTGGCGGATTTTTGTACGGGTGTGGGAGTGCGTGTGAATGAGAGTCCAATTCAACAGTTCTGCCGTAAACGTTTACTTTACAGTATCCTCCAGCCAATATGTTCAAAAAGTACAAGGTAAAGGGACAAAACATGGCCGGTTTGAAGTAAATAAAAACTCATTTTTGTTGCTTTTTGACATATCAGTGTCAACCATTCAGCTGGCGGTTGGAAATTCAAACCAAGACCGATAAGTGCCAGTCAAGTTGGTTTCATTTAAAAGCAACAGTTCTTAACGCACACTAACTTAAGGCTTACAAATGAAAAAAATCCAATTGAACCTCACGTAACAACCACAAGGTGAGTGAAGCAAACCAAAAACAGCTTGGGGGATTTTTGCTTTGGTAATTTGAATTTCCTGCCAAGGGGGATGGGAATAAAATTTTGCGTATGAGGTTAAATAATTAAAGATTTACCTCACTGATCTTTGTCTCAAATATGTTAGATATAAATCCTTTTCACATTTAAAAAAATCCTGGTACCCACTTACACATGCATAAAAAATCATGGGAAAGAGGTGTCCTACTTCACAAATTTCCCTTTTCGCAAAAATTGAGGGGACACTGTATATATAAAATTGAAGACTCGGTTTCACTGTTTGCTAAGCAATAAACACATGGATTCGCTCAAATGAGAATCAAGGGCAAGCTGATGGTCTCAGATGGTTTTTGAACGAGAGTTCAAGAGTGCAAGATTTTGTTAGACTTAATTCATGATCCATACAGAAAAAAAGGTTCAAAGCTGCACATACTTCGTGCTGTAAAGTTTTTTATGAAGGCAGCATCTTGAATTTAGGTAGCACATTTGCTGTCAAGATGAAGCCCTGTCCTGTCAAGCAATCATGTAAGTTGTCATTTAAGAAACGGCGCACGTCGCTGTTAATATAAGACGTATGATGCATTCAAATGCAGTTGAAGATTTCAAAGTCAGACAGAAAAAGTTCATCAGTGCAAAAAACTTGACCATGAAAAAACTTTCATGTTATTGTTGCTCCAGGTCCTTGGGATTAAGTTGCACAATAAAATAAAAAAATAAAACTCCACAAAATTATGAAATTTCTCTTCTAATTAAGTCAATGACTCACAAAACTGCTCTGTAAAAATACACAGATATGTCCCGAAACGCTTGATGTGATACCGCCACAATGAGTTTCTCATTTTTCTTATCGTGGTTGCGTGCGCTGGTTTAAAATCTGAAAAATGTTTAACGTGGGCGTGATGTGTTTTGAAGTGGTGTTTGGCCCTTGAATCATAAGGTTTAATTCTCAGTTTTTTTTTTTTTTTTTCCCAGAACATCCACATTTTGGCCTGAGAGACAGAAGATGATGATGATGGGAAATCTGTGTTTTTCTTTTGATAGTTGGTGTTTTCGTTTTTCCTCAACCTCACATTTTTTGGGAAAGCCTGCAGTATTAATCAGTGACACACATGTGTGCAGGGCTCCCCGGAGCCTTTAGTTCAACAGACTTTGCAAAGAATTTCCAGATTTCACTCTGATTTGCATGGAAATATTGACAAAAACAATTGAACTGTTGCATGATTCGTTGTGAAATACTTTGTAGTGCTAATTGCAAATCCAACACGTCAGAATGTTGGGTGGCCCTCTTACATAATGAAGCAAACATGTTAAAAGTGATGTGAAGATAATTAAGGCGTCCATTCTTATCAGATGAAAAACACATGAAGGCTTAATCGTGATGTGAATAACAGCCCGGCACATTGAAACAACATGCATCACCGTTGATTTGACGTGTTGGATATTAAAGAGGTTCAAAGATTCAAGTGGCGCATTCGTTAGAAAGCATCACGCTCGTCTGGCCTGTTGTCTCCCATTAGAGGAATTGTCATAACTCCGAGTGTGAGGAAACATGTCATAAACACTGGAGCTCAAGGAATGGACCTGAATAAGACTTGGTTCTGCATGATTGACCTGGGTCAGAGGAACGTGTTTGAAGTTAATGGTGGGATAATGTGATGTGGAAGGACCCTGTAATAATGACCCATTAGATGTATGGCGACATCGCAATCTTTAGTGGCGGAGAGGAATTAATTTAACGATGCAGGCGATGCCCAAGCGGGTGCATGCCCATTCAAGCGGCGCCCCGTCCCGGGCGCGATGACGAGATGCGAGGGTTGGAACATAACCTGAAGGTCGCTGAAGCGTACGCATACAGACATCCATCACCTTATACCCTTCATCTCACTCTCATTCCCTCTCCAGCTATGATACAAACGCCGAAAGCTTGATTCAAATTGAGCACCTCCGGTGGCATGAATGTGCGATGCACGTGGCATTGTTTCATGGATACGGCATGGCTATGTCCTGGGGATCCCACCTCATAGCCCTCCATTCATTTCATTCACTAACACATTAACCTCTAAATGAGCTCCGCTGCAAGGCCTTAATCTGCCTGTGGCCACACAGACACTTTAATTCCCTCGCACACACTCACACACGGCTGATGAAAGACCCCAAGGGGTCAAGGAGCAGAGTTTGACCAATAGTGCTGCCGACACGGAACTCATTTAACGTCGCGCCAAGCAGTGTTTACATTGTGTCTTTGTCTTTTGTGCATGTATTGTTGTTCTCATGTGGTTGTGTTAGACTTACGGCCTTTAACAACCAATTATTGGTTCATTTTTTGCTAAATCAATAAAAATGATTTTCATGCATTTACAATACATGTATACATCTTTTTTTCGCAGATTTATACATAATGTAAATATTGTTATACTATACCCTTCAATCCTGTGAACATGGGAGTACTGGATCATTCCATGATTGGATGATGTTTGAGCATCAAATGTCTTGAAAAGGAAACCTTCACTTTTTGGAGTTTCTGCTACATATTCATCATTAATAGGTAATCAACTATCAGGGCTTGATTACATCAATTCACGGATTAATGGTACTGGTTTTCTCACATGATTTAAAAAAAAAAAAAACTTTTACTCTAATCATAACAGCAGAGTTGCAGGCAACAGGGTTGCAAATCTGTGCTAATGTTAGCTTTCTCTTGAAGTAGAAACTGTTTCGCTAGCTATTGCAGATCAGGCGGACAAACTCGCTTAATTTGTAATTCTATGGGTAACGCCAGGCAAATTTAGCATTTGTAAATTTCTCTTCCAAGTCTCTCACTGTCTGATAAAAATGTAAACAATAGTTTTTTTTTTCTCTCTCTCAGTTTTCTTAATTTGGTCTCAGGACAAGTAAATTTGTTTGGAAACTGCATGTTTTAGTATTTTGTATGTGGATTATTTAAAGTTCAATGGGTGGGACGTAAAATCTCCTCCAATTTTGGAATGACCCTATTGTACGTATTATTATTTGTATATTACAATGCGTTTGTTGTTCCATTTGTTCGCCTCATAGCTTCCCATGAATATGCTTTTGCTTTAAAATTTATCAACATGCCCTACACAGAAAAACACAACTTTTTTTGAATGTACATCATCCTTTATTATGAACACTCTTTTTTTTTTTTCCCTCAAAGAGATGAGGTGGGTAATTCACATTTATAAGATGCTGGCAGCACTTGTAGTGTTACAATCAATGGATTTTTTGGAGGGGACGTTAATCCTTATTGAAACAGGGAGCTCCTTTCATGTCAGGATGCCAAAGTGACCCACAGTGACCTTTTGTCCTCTCTCATTGAGCCCCTGCTTTAACCATTAGCCTACATTGACAATGCCCACGCACGAAGAGGTGGAGAGTAGTGTTCCGAAGGCTCCAATACCCCTCCGGGATCTTTCGGGCTCCGTCCTCACTACCTAAACTGGCACATAATGAATCAAAACAGGGCAAGAGAAATAAAAGGGAACAGGAGAGCGAGAGAGAGGAGAAAAGCATGAAAACCACAAACAATGGAGAAATATCGAAAATGCCAGAATAACAGGCAGTATGGCCTATAAAAGCTGCTGTTAAAATACGGATGGCTCAAATAAGTCTGGATTATGTCACACAATTGACTTTGCCAATTTACAACCACAAACATGTATAGATGTTCAAGATATTCATGCCCAAAAGATGATACACATGGATACTACTTTTTATTGGTTGCTTGGCAAACATCTGCAACAATGAGGCATGTAAACCCATATACACAGTATAATTTGCCCATATGATATAAATATAATAAAACATACAACGCAGATGAATGAGGTGTATGTCAGTGTGCAAACTCTAACGCAAACACATTCATTATTCATCTGTGTGTTTTCTTGCCAAAAAAACCTACCGATCAAATAAAGGCCATTCCCCAGTCTGTGGGTGTCAGTGTGTGTGTGTGTGTGTGTGTGTGTGTGTGTGTATGTGCACTTCAAAAACACTCGCTGAACTGCTGTCATAGCCTTCCAACATATGCTATGCGTTTGTTTGGCATGTGTCCCGAGGAGCACTGCCACATGACTCACAGTCCAGACAGCCCAAAACAATCAAACAATCCAGACGCTGAATTGCATTCAAGCACCGTACTCGTTTGAAATTGGATACGCGGAGTAGAAGATTCGAGTGCATGGCCGTGTTTTGCAATTTGAATTATCTCCCAGCTCTGATAGCGTTTCATCCTTGTGACTTGAATTCCGAGCGCATATTTCAGAGGCCAATGACAGACACCCTCTTGTTGTCTTCATTATAAATTGCACTTGCACTAATACAGTCGTACTAAATCTGAGAGAGAGGCCTGGGAATACCCCCAAGAAGGAGTAAATAGCGTTACATAGCATGGGCCTTTAAGGTGGCCATTGTAGCTAAATTGGGGGTTGTGGACTTATAGTTATCCATAACCACACATACAGGCAAATGTTTTAGACTGTTCACTTACCTAATCAGCCTGACCGTGATCCCCCTAAATGTATTTGGCATTTCATGTAAGGTGATTGGTTGTAATTTCAGAATTTGCAAGTGAGCAATGATGTCTTTGATCCGTTGTGTTGTATGAAGGTTTTGGGAAACAAAATTACTTTTATTTGCTGGTGTGACTGTTCATTGTATGGATAGGGATGTTTGCTATAGTTTAAGTTCCTTATTTGCTGTATGTACTTCATGATGTAAAATAGTTTCATTAAAATATTGGTTGATTACAGTAAGTGGTTGCATCTACTATTTCTGTTTCAAGTTTTTTTTTTTGTTTTACCTGATTGAAGTTTCATTTTGCGTCTGGCCAGTTCTTAAATTTCTTCTCGGGGTCACAGGTGTTGTTTCCTTGACTGTGCATCGCTTTTGGGCTTTGCAGAGATTGTTAAATCATTGCAAAAGGCTTCATTTTATAGATGAGATCAATATTTTTGTTGCCACTCTATAAACTGTAAACAAGTACACGCAATAATTAAACAAATTATTTTAAAAAAAATGTTGCCCTCTTTTGTGATCGGCAAATGTGATCTTCCCCCCCAAATCCTGATTGTGTAAAGTCTAAACCTACAGGCAATTATTGACAGTTTGTCAAAATCTAAGCATAATGAGGACAAGCGGTTAAGAAATTTGATGTATGGTCAAAAACACAAGAAAGAATCTGGTACATTAGTACACTGATCTCCCTTAGCGCGTGTTAACCCTTGCAAGTATATCAGTAGTACCATGTGCATGAGAAGAGAAAATGAAAATAGTGAGAAATTTATGGTGGAACGATGTAAGAGGTAGTCTTACAAATAATATACAGTGCTGGCTTTATTTAAACACTGAACAACATGCAGTTTTATTTATTATATTTCCATTATATCTCATTGTGAAGTTACATTTGAATAAAAAAAAAAAACAGATTATATTTGACTCTTATCACCTCATTTTTGTTTTTTGGGCGTTCCAGATTTTGAAACATGTCCCTTTTTTTTTTGGGGGGGGGGGGGGGGGGGGTCTATAAAAGGTTCAAAACATTACCTTTGACTCTAATAGGGACAGAAATGGACACTTCTAGAAATCCTTCTTCCAGGGTGGAATGACTGGCTGTGGATGTTTTGAAAGTTATCAGCCAATCTAACGCACATCTGTTTTTAATGTAGTGAAGTTCGTTATATCAACTAAAGCTGCTTGAGTTAGGTGCCTTTTGGTGGTCGCAGCTGACGTGACCATGGGGAATGACGTCAGCCAGACAGCAGACAGGAGCTGTAGGAGTCCAATATCCAACTACTTGTCGAGACTGTTTTTGACCAAACTCTGGTGCTGTAATGGCACATATCGCTGTTCGCTTCCTGTTTCCAGCCATAAGCTTTATATGGCCAATCGTGAGTGACGTCGTTGTGGTCATTTTTTAATAACATGATGAAGAGGGTGCGACACTCAAATAAGTTGTAACTTTGACTAAATCTGCAATCATGTGTTAACTAAAGTGTGGATTTCACCTCAAATGAGATTCCGCTAAATCGAGAACACGATCTTTTTGTCACCTCATAAAACATCTTTCGCACTCAAGGCAAATTGAAGAATGTGTCCTAAATTTGCTCAATTTACCCTTAGAAGAACTTTACTGTCAACGCAATGTCAATGCTGGTCAATTGGCAGACACAAACCAAAGTGGGTGGGGCAGTCAACACAGCGGGTTACTGAGGTCTTCTCTCATCCATAACTGATTTTTAGGACACAACGAACGGATTTAGTCAAATCTCATTCTGGCTGAGTGTCTTTTGCAATTCCAACCTTAAGTGATTCAGAACCTTCTCCCTTGCTGCCTCACGTACAAGCACATGATCCACACCTTGCCTGATCATCCTTTTGTGACTGTATTGAAGATAGGGGAGGAAGAGCTCAATTATAAGAGGCGTTTGTAGGAATGGCACCTCCCAAACTAAAAATTCAAAAAGGAGAAGGAAAGTTTCAGGCCAATGGTCCAGATTGTGATAGAACCTTTTTTTATTTTTTTTTATTTTAATGACATGCAATCAGAGAGATCCTCATGTGAGCGAGACTTTTCAAGATCTGGATTTTTGGAGTTGATTAATGACTTTAAAAAGTAAAACATCCTCTCACAAGCTTGGACGATATGTCTATTAAAATAACTTAACTTTAATGACAGCGTCTATTTGCGTACAACTACATAGTATAGTTGCATACAACTAATTAGATTCAACTGAAATAATAATTCTGTCTCAATCTATAGATGTGCAAAGAATCCTCATTCTACTTGAGTCTGCAGGGAGACAAAATGTCTTTTTTTTTTTATTCGTTGAGCAACTACAAACCTCTGTCAGACAAAAATTCCCGATACCTGAAAAAAAACCGTATGCATTACATTTTCCACAATTATATTACATTAACGATCGATTCTTTGCAACGGAACATCCGTTATCCGGAACCCGGAAGCTGTTGGGTGGACCACTTTAGGGAGAACAAATGACATTCTCAAATGAAGACTCAAATCTACGAGACATTGAAAAACAAGGAATTCATTTTTGCTTAGTATTCTGGCAATTTACCTTATCAAGGAAATTGCTTGTCGCTCAACGCGCAAGAATCACCAGACCTCAGCGCTTATCAACGAGACGATTACATGTAATTAGCAACACAACTGTATGATATGCAAGCAAACAATTTAATAAAGCAAGAGATGAAGCCAACACAACAATTCAAAATAGACTCATTTTTTTCCCAAGTACTTCAAAAATAAAGTAAAGTGTACAACACTGAAGTTATTTTAAGTACAGTACTATACTGTTTTGCCGTTATTTTACAAACAGTACATCTTTTGGACCATGTTTTTGCATTTTCCTTTTAATATAAGGTACATGTTCTAAATACTGTAGATTTTGATTAATGAACAGGTTTTGGACAATATATGTTTGCATTTTACTGCTTGTGTTGATACACATGTACTGTATTTTTTTATAACAAATTTGAACATTCAGGACATGTACCCTTGTTTACCACATAAGGAAATTCCATTATAAGGAAAGATTAGACAATGCATATTTTCCTGCGTGGAGTTTGCATGTGAACCTAGAAATTCTGTCCATAAAAATAATGAAGCGAATCAGTGACAAACGGCAGCGGAATTATTGCTGTCAATGCAAACAAAACTCTGACATCAAGTTGTACAGGGATCAAGCAGTCTGTATCAGGGAGCTTAGTTCCCTGTACTTCAAAAGCACCCCAACAGAACTCCCTGAGAGACATGGTCAAACGCCTTCTCAAAGTCCACAAAGCCCATGCAGATTGGTTAGGCAAACGCTCATGCACCCCCGAGGATCCTGCCGAGGGTGAATAGCCGGTCCACTGTTCCACGGCCAGGACGAAATCTGCAACTGCTCCTCCCGAAGGCCGAAGAGTGTGATCCCTCTGGAGTTGGAACACACCCTTCGATACCCCTTTTTAAAAAGGCGGACCACCACCATGGTCTGCCAATCCAAAGACACTGTTCCCGATGTCCACGCAATGTTGTAAAGGCATGTCAACCAGGATAGCCCTAACATATCCAGAGCTTTTAGGAACTCCGGATAGATCTCATTCACACCGAGAGCCTTGTCACCCAGGTGTTTTTTGACCAACTGATGACTTTCGTCCAACAGATAGACGATAGACAAATTAGACGTGTCGGGGGAATTGCAGGGGTCTTTGAAGCATTCTGCCCACCAGCTCATGACGTCTCGAATTGAGATCAGCAGTGCCTCATCTCTGCTGTACATAATGTAAATGGTGCATCCCTCCTGAGATGCTGGATGGTGGACCAGAATTTCCTCAAAGCCGTCTGGAAGTCATTTTCCATGGCCTCTCTGAGCTCCTCCCACACCCATGTTTCTGTGTCAGTGACTGCCGAAGCCGCACTCTGCTTGGCCAGTCGTTACCTGTCAGCTGCCTCCGGATTCCCACTGGCCAAAAAGGCCCGATAGGACTCCTTCTGCAGCTTGACGGCATCCAGGTTCGGGAATTGCCGGCATCACAGGTACCCACAACCTTACGGACACAACTGTGATTAGCCGCCTCGCCAATGGAAGTGGGGATTTTAGACTCAGTGTCCTCCACCTCCCCCGGGACAGAGGAGAAGCCATGCTGGAGGAGGGAGTTGAAACTCCTTCTGACAGGGGATTCATCTAGACGTTCTCAGCAGGGAACCGGCATCCACCCCCACCATCGGAGCCAATAGACCACCAGGCGGTGATCGGCACCGCCCCTCCCTTCACCCGAGTGTCCAAAGCATGCGGCCGCAAATCCAACGATACGACCGCAAAGTTGATCATGAAACTGCGACTAACCAATAACTAATAACCTATCCTGCATAAAATGTCAAAAACCACAATTGATCACAATCAATCCGATCAGATCTGTGTAAAGTCTAATGTACGTACTCTTACAATAAAGTCAACACACACATACGGTACATAGGAGTGTCAGGAGTGTAGGTGAACCACTCCGGAGTTCCATCAGATTGGTGATTTCATCACAATGAAATAAATCACACAAAAAAAACGGAGAACAAATAAGTATTAAAACTGACCAAGGTATACCTAGTGAAAATACTCTTTAGCTTTATTGTTGTCCATAATAACCTATATGTCTCACTTGCAGCAGGATAAGTGTCATACTGTATATTTATATACTGTGTCTGAGGCTTCAAAGATATTGTCCCCCCAATCTTCATCATAATCATGCTTGGAGGATCCGGTGTTGGTGATGTACTTCTAACATTACACCTTTATTCTGAATCAGTAATCCTCTGAGCAAACATGCTCCAATGTAACACTTAACTATCTCAGCAGCTCAACAATACAAAGACTGTCTTCTTGCTCTGCTTGTGTTTTTTAACCTTAATGAATGGTTTATGAGGACACACCAAAAAAGCCCGTGTTTTTGTGTAAGTGTGCGCGTGGGTGTGTGTGCGCACGCGCACGGATTTGTGTGACACATTTTTTCAAGTCGCAGTCTGCAATTCTGTGAATGAAGCTGCTTTGTTCTACCCTTGGATGAAAATCAATGACTACAATAGATAGTCAATGCTGATTGTTTGGGAAAGAACAAAAACGTGTTGACTGAGAATCTTAACTTGATTTAGAAAAGTCATCTTCTCAGCCAAGTTAAATATCTCGGTTCATATATTCCGAGTAATATTCTTTGGTTTGGAGAGGGCCTCTTGAACGTGTTGGACAGGAAAATGTGTTGTTTCTTGCTGCCTCTCCGCAGATTTATTTCAGTTCTTATTAGTGCAGATCCCACCCTAACTCTATTGTGCTCTCTGTAATCCTCAAAGACCAAACTGAAGGGTTGTAATCTGGAAGAACATCTCATTCTGTCTCATTCACAGGCCTTTGTAATGAACTCCCCTTTGATGAATAAGTTAATTAGAAATGGTAAGTTATTCAAAAGGAGCTTAGGTGGTTGGTGGGATGAGTTACTCTTAAAAGCACATGCTGTACTGGCTGCTTCATAGGCAGGCCTCCTCCTCTTTTCTCGAGACCTCCTCTTTTTGCATTTCTACCCTTGCCTTTTTCTTTTCTGTCTACATGGACCAGACTAACACTTTATCATTTCTCTTCTTTCAATTGGCTAGGTTGCCATTTGGGAGCCCTGAAACGGATTTGCGCTGTGGCACCTATGTCAGCAGTGAGAAAAAAACACACACACACACACACACACACACACACACACACACACACACACACACACAACAGCATTGTGCCTGATTCACCAATAGCTCTTATATGCAAATGTCTCTCACCAATCGCACACTCAGCCATATTTTAAAGACAAAAAATTATTGGCTGTTGACAGTTTAATGAATTTTGGTATAGAGCACTTGGTCACATTTGTGTTGATTAGGCAAACAATGTAAGAAAAAAAAAAGAGAGAGAGAGAGAGCTCATTATAACTATATAATATACCGACAGTTACAAGCACACTATTCTAGTAGCTCAAGCAATGCAACAACATAATCACACATTACATTTCAACTGAATGAAACATTGTCTCATTCACCATAGTGTTGGGAGTCCAGAGTTTGGCCGCTGTTCAGTCAAATGAATTTCAAATTCAAAGTCCCCTTTGGAGCAAATGGGATGAAGTCCAGGCGCTGTAACAGATTTAATGATAAATAAATGAAGTATTGAGGTTGTAATTACAGAAACAACATCATTGTTATTTGCGCTAATATTTTCATTTCAATTAAGGCTATCATTCCTGGATGTCTGCTTTTTCAGTTCTTTGTGTGATACACATTTTTAGATTCAGCCATAACATGTTTTTGCAAAAATAAAAAGAAAAAACAAATCTGGGAAGTAGTCATGCTTACGGAAAATCATCAACAATTGTTGGCCAACTCTGTTGTCCTGCATGCCAGCCTGATTTGTGGCATTTGAACTTGTGTCCTTTGAATCATTCTTTTACACTGCTGGTAACTATGATGTGTTTATTTGAGCAGGGTGATTGCTTCAAGTCCCTGGTTCATCCTGATGTCTGTGGCACAGAGCAGGAATTTCCGCAGCAAAAATTCATCACAGTGGTCTAAATTCCCCACCCACAATGCACCCGATTTTAACATCAACTAATCATTTTGATTTACTTATTTTTAAAATGTTTTTTAAGACAACTGCTGTTGAAACCCTAAAGTCTTACTGACCACATCAAGTGAACTGATCTGTGTATATCCAAGCATATCGGGTTTGATTTAAAGCTAAGGATGACTACATTTAAATGATGTCATGCTGATCTGGGTTTGTGAAACATGTTGACTGGGTGTCTGAGGAGTGGGAACATTAGCTAGGTTTTACTTTCTTTTATTATTATCGTTTTGATTGTTAAACACTCATTCATCCAGATTCTGTTTTGCAAAGAATGCCTGACAGAAGGGTAAATGGAAATTTGATTCTACCAACCTACCTGCCTGTCTGTCTGTCCATCCGTGCTTTCGTTTGTCCATGCTTTGTTGCTTCCTAACAACACTACCGGCGAATCATTTTTATGACCGCAGTATTAAATGCCTCCGAAGGTTTTCTATTCAGGCACTGAACTGCACAGTCTCATGTTGTATTGGTAACATGCACACCACCTTAAGCAGGCATGTCCAAACCCAGTCCTCGAGGGCCGCCTATCCGGCATGTTTTGGAGGTTTCTGTCCTCCTAACACACCTGATTCAAATGATCAGCTCATCAGCAAGCTCAGCGGAAGCCTGACAACAAACCTGATCATTTGAATCAGCTGCATTGGATGACGGAAACATCAAAAACATGCAGGATAGGCGGCCCTCGAGGACCGGGTTTGGACATGCCTGACCTTAAGCGTTGCCTAAGCTAACCGGGAGCAGAAGGGTGAAAGAAAATATCCAAGTCATTTCTTTGACTTTTCAACTTATTGTTGACATTTCTTTGCTGGCGTTTGGTTATTTGGGCCATGACAGCAAAGACAACGGCGAAGAATATGTGGCTTTCCAGCTAAAATAATGACATTTCAGGCTTGTTTTGGTGTATATTTAGAGGCTCGGTCAGATCTGGCCAGTTCCAGATGGTTTTCACGGGGGTCACTTGGGTGTTGTTCTTTTGTCAGAGACTGCAGAAAGAACAGATGCTGGTCGGAGTGAATCACGCAATGCTGAATATGCCACATGTCTGGAATACAATGACCATTTAGTCCAGACGCGTTACCCACACATAAACATGCCAAATTTACCAACTTACTGGCGGCACTGGCATTAAGCATGAACTGGTGTATGATGCTCACAAACAATTTAACAGAAGGAGCCTATCCAATCATCTCATCATGATTATGAGATTCACAGATTCCAGACATGCATCGGTTTGTCTGAATCACCTTCTCCTACTCCAAATAATATGTCATTCTTTCTGTCTGCACTTGCCCCC
The DNA here is from genome assembly GCF_059441005.1 of Hippichthys cyanospilos. NCBI lineage: Eukaryota > Metazoa > Chordata > Actinopteri > Syngnathiformes > Syngnathidae > Hippichthys > Hippichthys cyanospilos. The sequence continues at coordinate 8,399,907 of NC_142374.1, forward strand.
CCCCCCCCCCCCCCCCATGTTTTCCTTTCCTGGAAGCTCATTTAGAGTGTTGGCCAGAGGACAGTGAATCAGTAAGACGCTTAGCCATAAGATAAATGCCAAGCCATAATGATGTTTTTGTTGTTCAAATGTCACTCGTGCTGGAGGTGTGGGGGTGTTGAATGGTCAGAGGGAGGCGTCACGCTTTGGGGGCCTCGGGGTTGTGTAAGACATTTCCAGCGGCGCTAGGAACATTTCACACATCGGTTATAAAACGCGTTTAGTCACTTGCACCCGGAAAACGACGTACAAACATGATTGCTAACATGCTGCTACTCGTCTTTCTTCTTTTCTCACGCATTCGTACCGTCCCGTGCATGCAGACGCATATGCACGCACTCATGCAATAGCCTGATTATACACAGAAGTTGCTAAGGCCATTTCCGAGAGGCTATTTACAATTGTATTTATTTGTCTTTTTCTTCAAATATTCGATTTATGTCTCAGACTTACTGGAATCGCACGTCGGCGCGTGCCAGGGAAAGCATTTGGGTCCACTTTAAAAATGATATGAGGCCAGACAGACCGACAGATGAAAGGAGTCTTGAGGAAACAAACAGAACACAATGAAATGCCATCATACTGAAGTGAATGGGAAGAGAGACGCGGACAAAGAATAGATGAAGGAAAAAGGAAAGGAAGGAACAAATTTGCTGTAAACTTCTCTGGTAGTAAATCGTAACCAAATGGCCCAAAGAATGAGTAGCTCACTTGTGAAAGTGCAGAGAGATTCTTTGCTATGATGACTGCATGGATGGATGACAGCGAGACTGTGTGAGATAATAAACTGAAAACGTTTCGACAGGAATACGATGGTTGATTCTGGTCTCCATTAGAAGGGTCAAATCATTATGTGCTTGTAAATACTGTATATATGTGTATGTGTGTGTGATTCATGGCTTTATACATTTATAAGGTAATATGCAATACATACATTCTCATGAGGGTCGCGCAGGCACTGCAGCCTGTACCAGCTGTCTTCTGGCAAAAGGCAAGAAACACCTGGAACTAGTTGCCAGTCAATCGCAGGGCACACATTGATGAACAACCCTTCACAATCACAAACACACCTAAAGGCAATTTGGAGTGTCCAATGTACCTACCGTGCATTTTTGGGGTAATGTAGGAGAAACGAATAGGACTACCCAGAAAAAACAAAAAAACAAACAAAAAACACATACAGGCATAGGAAGAACAAGCAAACTCCACACAGGAAGGCCAGAGCCGGAATTAATGAATTGTGAAGGTCTGAATCGTGAGGTGGACATGCTAACCATCTTCCACCTACTTTATTATTACTTTATAATAATAATAATAATAATAATAATAATAATAATAATAATAATAATAATAATTTATTATTATTATTATTACCGATAGAAAGGCCTAGTTCAGTTAATTTGAACCCAGTTGTCCAAAAACTGTGGTTGATCAATTAACTCAGGAGTATTGAAGTAGTATTTAATTTATTGCATTATTCTAATTTTTAATATCCAACTTTAGGCTTCTTGTATCTTGTTTAGATCTGTTATTTTATGCTTCAGGCTTCACACCTACCAACTCAAGCAGTTGGTAGGTGGTGTTGAAAAACAAAAGTCAATTATTTCCTCAAGTGAGAACTTACTGAATCTCATTGTGTTTGATAGGCTCCAATAATGAATAGGAGGGCAAGTTGAGAAGCAAAAAGAAGACATGAACATGAAAGAGCAGATGAGCGTTGTTAGTCAGTCTGTTGAATGTTAAATTTACCTTTAAAAAATCACCCTTGCTGTGACATGGATTCTTTGTAAGTTTAACCTACCATATAAATACAAAGCACCCAGCGATAGCAACAGAGACACTAATGTGAAGACTTTTTTGTTGTTTTATTTTAAATCATTTATAATTTTCTGAGGTGTCATGAAATTTGCAAAGCCAAGTGGTACTTATATAGTATTTAGGTCAATTTTGGCTAATGATACAGAAGAGCAACACACACTGACCCTAAACCCTAAACCACATAACGGATAAAACTTTAATTGCCAGCTCACTATGAAAACGATGCTCAAATATTGAATTGTCAAGCTTCAGGGGCATTAGACTTCAGAGGTTCCACTGTATTTGCAATGCGGAAATTGTTGTGAGTGGATGCTAGTGTTCTGTGTGCCAGCTGTCTACGGCAATGCGCACATGCACACACACACACACACACACACACACACACACGCACACGCACACGCACGCGCACGCACACACACACACACGCACACACACACTTGGTGAAACTGCGTATGTAGGAGGTCAGAATCAAGCAGCATTTTCTCATTTACTCATTTATAGCCCATAAACCCATGCAACTTGGTGGTTAACTTTAATGCTAATGGGCGAAATCTCTTTTTGTCTTCCTCTTTAATTAAATGTGGGAACTGTCAAAGTGTGATGACGTCATAAGGTGAGGTCACTTCTCTGCACTTTAAAGGAACAGTTTGATTCCTCCAATGCTTCTCAATTATATTTTCAATGCTTCTCAATTATATTTTTCAAAGGCCCTCCTAGAAAAGAGAACACCTTTTGCACCCCCCACAAGCCGCATTTACCATAACTAAGATTATCATCAATAAAAATTCTATAAAAAAAAGCAATACAACTCAACTTTCAGCAACTGTCAGATACTTTTAATAGCATTTATACAGGTTACAGGTTAGTCTAAAGCTGAATAAAAATAACCAAGCGCATTAAAATGTTTTGAAAAAAAAAATGATGCCAGTCCTTATTTTATTGTGAGTACACTTCACATGGCAAAAACAAAGCCTTTTTCCTAGGGTCATCTACACCCCGCCCTGGCATCAGCTCGCACACTCCCATGGGGGCTTACCCCACTATTTGAGATTGACTGGATTACTTGCACGAAGCGATACTGTGATATGGAGGAATAGTTTCCGTTTATATAGATTGCACCATGCGCAGCCTACAGTAGTCTGTCCACAATGGCGTTGCGGTTAACGGTTATGTTATGTTATTTTTCCCCATTCAATGAGGGCGAGACGGGTGCTGGGCTCTATGATGGGAACTTCATGCAGCCAGCATTCCACTGTCTGGAAGTTCGCAACAAAGATTCTGTGTGGGAGGATTTTATTCATAGAAGGAGTCAGGAAATGCACAGCTGAATTAAGTTGTTCCATCTGCAAATAGGCTTTAGTATTGTAATGTTGTGAACTGCATAAAAAACAACGGAGTGCTCTCTCCCAGGCTAACATGATCTCATTACACGGCTCAAGCATTGCTCTGGCTCAAGTGTTTCTGAAGGTGCTATGGACCAAGCTATTGCAGCTATGCACGTTTTGCAAAAAGTCGCCAGATCTGTTTCTACTTCGTGCACAAGAAGGAATAGACAATGAACTGTTTCATTCTTTTAATTCCTTAGCATATGAAAGTTAATGAGACTTAAATTATAGCGCTATGGGGCGCATTTAAAATAACCGTAAAAACGAGGCTTACAATCTGCTGTTAGCTTTTTTTTTAAAGGATAAAAAAAAAAAAATCCCTTCTGTTACCGTTTACATTCATTCAAATCACTCCAAATAACCAAGCCGCCTGAATCAATTGTACTAAATTCGACCAACGGTTCTTGTGTGCCTTTAGCAAACAATCTCGTTGCATGTCAAACGTGTGAGCCTGACCCATTTTCTCTGTTGTAGGTGTGTGGATTGTTGTGGATGATTAGAAGTTCGGATTTGTTTCTGGATCATTTGCGTGAACTTGATGTGTTTACGGCCCCTTAATTATCAATGAATGCAGTGTCCTCCAAGCTATTCAAGGATTAGACTTTCAGCTACTGTACATATGAGAGCATAACATCATCAGCATGAATGAAAGCCAATGGCTTCTTCTTACATGGATCCAGTTTTGGGGTGGGAAAAGTGAAGAGTTTACAGCAGTGGAAGCTTCATAACGTTTTATGAGTTATGGCACTCTATTCTGTGACCTAATAAATATGGCAGCACCATATAAAGGCACAGTACCAGTGGTATTATAAACAGCTCTCTGTAACCTACACATGACCTTGACCCTGTGGTAGCCAAGTGAAGGCATGCATGACCACTCCTGCGTGTGTTTGTGCCAGTTGTTCTAGGCCATGTCGGCATAGCAGGTTTTGTGGTCCCTCTCAAGTCATCAAAAAGATTTACTTTCCAAATATTTTAGTAAAACAGTTTTTGGGCTGAATTCATTTTACCCATTCACAGGCGATGGCAGAGCTCACTGTGAATCATAACACTGACCTATTACAGAACCGTTTCAAAATCCAGACGACTGATGTGGCTTGCATGCACTCGAGCCAAACCACGGCTTCCTACTCGGCATCCATCACTCGCCACCGACTTCTCCGCTGGAAGTTCTCATTAGCAAGGAAAAAAAATGTCTCATAGTCTTGTAGTCCTTGGGTCATCAAGTAACATTTAGCATTGCGTATTTCAACACAAAGTTTATGTGGTGGAAATTATTCACGTTATACTTAGAGTCACAACTCCAGGTAACTCTAATGGATTTTGTGAAACAGCTGGATGTGCAATAGCCATTCATTTTATTAGCCGCTAATCCTCACAAGGGTTGCAGGCATGCTGGAGCCTATCACAGCAGTCGCAGGGCACACAGAGACACACAAACACCAAAGCCACTACTTCTGCATTATGAGGTGGACATGCTGATCAGCCTGCCTCTGAGCCACCCTATGTACAATGTATTCATTTCAAATATACATATATAGTCCAGATATACACATATAGTGCAATCATTCATTCATACATTGAGTACAGTACCTACTGATTGCATAGTTTACCAACATAAAGGAACAGAATGATGAAAGATCTTTCTAAAACATGTTTTATTTATTGATTTGTTCCTCGTTGCAAGATTTGGCATCAAAGTGCATCACACGTGTTTAGATTTCAATGTCAATTCAAATGCAAAATGTACACAAATTAAAAAAATCGTATTTTAAAATCGTATTTTAGACATCTGATGAGCAAAAAGTTTACTCCACTTACCATTTAAACGTTATAATTTTCATGATTTATTTTACATTTCTGAAACATATATTTTCACTGAATGAAATTCAATGCAACCATTATTGCTGAAACTGTATTTTATTTACATCAAATACATTTGGTTGAAGAATTCAGATGTTAAGCCTGTGAAAAGTCAAGCAGAAAATATGTAAGCTAAAACTCTAATCAATTGGCTTCTCCCCAAAACGTCCAAAGCTATTTGTTTGGTATCAAATTGCCACATGTTCATATCAATGTACGTTTTTGTTTGAATTGCTGCAATCGTGATTGTATATTTGGGGATGCGCAGACCCCATCAGTCCCCAGCCAATAGATGCCAACACATGGCCTGGCATGAGTGTGTCAAGGTGACCGACTGTACCTGGAAAGGGGTTTTGAGAGGAAAAAGAGCTGTGACAACTGCAGATGGCAGCATACCACTGCTGCCTTTGTAATGACACAAGCCCTTCTCCCCCCACCTCCCCCCTCCCCCACCCCCTCCAGCCGTCTGAGCTCTTAGTTGGTAGCATCAAGACGAACGTCATTAATGAATTCCCAATGTTCCGCTCTGACACAGAGCTGCTGGTGTCGTAATGGTGTTAAAACTACTACTTGTTATACTGCCGCTGCCTGTACCACTGCCATGGGACTCTGGGTTACGATGACCCAGACAAACCCTTCTCCAGGGAGCCAAAGATGAAGACACGGTCTGAATGGAAATCCTTCGGTCGGGATGATGAAACAGACTCTTTGGAATTCCACTAGCGCTCGGAAATGTCATTGTCCAATAAAAAGGAGTCGCGCGCGCTATTAAAAAGCTCTTTGCGTGTTATCGTTAGGATTTTGACATCGATGTACTTGACCTTGAGAAGGTGCAGGCATCACACAGGTGACTGCAATTATGTACACTGCGTTACTTGAGGTCATTTCCTGTTTGACATCATCATGCTATCACGATCCTTTTACAGTTTAAATATCAGCAAGTAACAATAGAAAAGATGATGACCTCATCCCTAAATATTGTTGTAATACACTCTGTCAAAGAATGAGGGCATCGAAGGTCTGCAAATGCCAAAATTCCAATGACATGTTTTTGCATATTCAGACTTCCTAATGAAGGCTCTTAAAATCCACAACTACAACTAAAGATAGATTTGCGGCAGGACAGATATCCTCCCAGATAAACTGATCTCATGTGATTAAGTTGGTTCCTTTCCTTTCATCAAAGCAACTCCAACTTCACTTGCCATGTTTTCTTCCCATCGCTCACTCTGAAGTAAACCTTCATAATTGAATGTAAACTCCATCCCAACTTCAGCTTTTGAAACACCAGTGCTCAGTTACTGTGTTTACATAAATACCTTCAGATGTACGGGGGTAAATACCTAATTTTGGTAGCCCAAGTAATGAGCCCGGGTGTTGCTGCATGCGTCATCGAAATATTAAGGAAGGGGGGAAAACAAGAGACTGGCATTTGGATAGAACCGTGTTAAAATGGAGAACATCCAAGTCTGAAAAGCAAAATAGCAGCCGAATTAATAAGTGTGTGGCCTCTGGAAAAGGAAATTATACCTTCAATTCTGAAACGAACCGGAAATTAAATGTGGCAGACTATATCGTTACATCAGCAAGCACATGATGAGTACAAGATTAAAAGTATATTAATGCAGTCTAAAATATTTATAAGTACGTAATGTTATCTGCTTCTTTTCACAATAGTGTGCTGAGTTTTGAAAATCATTGTAATTTTTTCCACCATAATTTTACTTAATTTTAATTCAGATTTTCAAAGTAATACTGAATAAAGAATACTAAATGAAAGATGAATAAGTAATATAAAGGAACAAATTTGAAAAAAAAAATGCTTTTGACATATCTAACTCTTTGCATTTACAGAAAATGTATGTATGGCTATGGTGGACCGTCAGGGCCAGCAAGACCTTCTCTGCTGGCCTAACATAACCTGACAGCATTATCACAACTTTAATTATTACAGTAACTATAATGAAGTCAATTTTACTTTAAATTCAATTTTAGTATATATATATATATATATATATATATATATATATATATATATATATATATATATATATTACATGTTTTTATTTATAACATTTTCTCCATATTTCTCCACATTTTCTGTAAAATTACATTCTTCTTATATTAAACTGCGATTTGTAATTTGGACTTCATAACATTTTGTGGATATTTATTTTAAATTATTATTAATTTTTTAAAGTTTTGACAGCTTCACAAGTTTTAATGGCTAATGTGGGTTTATTGATGTTCAAAAGCTCCGTAAAAAGCTCCGGAAAACTGTGTAGCCCAGTAATAAGTACGTGTGCCAGGCAGCACATTTCTCTCCAGAATGCCTTGATAGTCTACAGATTTAATTTTACCTTGCACACATTCAAGACACCCTGTGCCAGATGCAACAAAGCAGCCCCAAAACATTACTGAGCCTCCTCCATGTTTCACCGTTGGGACAGTGTTCTTTTCTTCGTATGCTTGGTTTTTGAGTCTATGAACATAGAGTTCATGTGCCTTACTAAAAAGCTCCAGTTTGGTCTCATCTGTCCAAAGGACATTCTCCTAGAAGCTTTGTGGCTTGTCAACATGCATTTTTGCAAATTCCAGTCTCGCTTTTTTATGATTTTTTCTTCAGCAGTGGTGTCCTCCTTGGTCGTCTCCCCGAAGAAAAGAACACTGGAGAGAAATGTGCTGCCTGGTGTCAGAAAGCTTGGTCTCAGTCGCAGGTCATGGGTCTTCCAACAGGACAACGATCCAAAACACACAGCCAAAAACACCCAAGAATGGCTGAGAGAAAAGCGTTGGACTATTCTAAAGTGGCTTTCCATGAGCCCGGATCTGAATCCCATTGAACATCTGTGGAAGGAGCCGAAACATGCCATTTGGAGAAGACACCTATCAAACCTGAGACAACTGGAGCAGTTTACTCATGAGGAGTGGGCCAAAATACCTGTTGACAGCTGCGGAACGCTCATTGACAAATACAGAAATCGCTTAATTGCAGTCAGTGATTGCCTCAACAGGTTGTGCAACAAAATATTAAGTTATGGGTACCATCATTTTTGTCCAGGCCTGTTTCATTAGTTTGTTTTTTTAAATAATTATGTTAATCAGCAATTCAAAAATGATGGCTGATTTTGATTATTTAATTTTCAATAAATTTTTATTTATTGTTACTTTTGTAAGTTTCAAGTGATTTCAGTGAGAATTGTGGGTTTTTCCTCCTTTAACTGAGGGGTACCAACAATTTTGTCCACGTATATATATATATATATATATATATATATATATATATATATATATATATATATATATATATGTATATATATATATATATATATATATATATATATATATATATATATATATATATATATAAATTGGCAAAAAAAAATGTAAACATAAGAGTGAAAATTACAGAAGAGTGAAAGGGATGGCTTTTGAAAAGATAAATAACACCCTTCAACCTGCATTTTTCATGTAAAAACAGGTAATTGTAAATAAACAGCTAATTGTAACTTTATTGCTTTTATTGCTTTTTCGGACAGTATCCTGTTGGGAAACCCATATGACCTCAGATGAAAAAAAAAAGCTTTCTGAGACTGGCGGGCAGTACATTCAGCTCAAGAATTGTGTATTTTTTGAGCTGCATACAAACGGCTTTTAAAAGAATTGAGAAGAGATGTAGACTGCTCAGTTGTTTCAGAATCTCATGCTTCTCCTTTCTTGTGCATTACTTCTTTTCCACATCTTATCAAAGCACTGAAAACAATAAAAATAAATACATAAACAGCAACCACAAGTACAAAATTGTCACGCCTAATATTGAACTTTCTTTGTAAATAATAATAATATTATTATTAATATTATAATATAATAATATTATAAATAGTAATAATTCATTTCGTCCAACCTGGAATTTTTTTTAACTTCTTTTAAACATTTTTTTCCGGTGGGATAAACAAAACTACATGCGTTTAAGATGAATTAATATTGGAAGGAAATAATCCTTTACATTTTAGCAAGCAGATTTTTAGTTATTGTTTCTTTAAACACTGAAACTAAGTATGTGTATATGTAAGTATTTTTTTTTGTTGCCTCACAAATTGTTAAAATTTGAAATATTTTCAATACTACGTATCTTCCTTTTAAGCTACATCTGCACCTAATGATGAGGAGGAGTCCACAATGAACCTAACATCTAAATTTTTGGAATGCTAGCGGAAACCTGAGTAACAGGAGCTTGGGTTTGAACTTAGAACCCCTCAAGTGTGAGAAAGATGTACTTTCCAAACAACCACCATGCTTCCAATTCAACATGTATAATATGTGAATAAAGAAAAATACTTCAAATAGATCGCGACCCCCAAATACATTTGTATAACAACATTTTGAATTCAGAATCAATTACAAACGTCCAAGCACAAGAAGTCAAAAACAAAACAAAGAAAAACAGTCCACTCTCAACAAGAATCATCCTCTTTGTATATACATAAAAGTGAGGAGAGAAAAGGACAATTCATTATATAATAAAAAAAGCGGTAGTGAGAGAATGGGTTTAGTCAAAAGCCATACAAAGCAGGATAAGGACTCAGTCAGCTTCTGCCTCCAATCTCAGCGATTGTGCAGGCATCAAATTTCAACTTCGGCATTTTGCACATTTTCTCTAAAGACATAGATGTAAAATAAAAGGACTTTGCATTATGTTGTAACAAGCAATTAGGAAAAATTAATTTAGACAAAGTTCTCAATTTCGGATTGTACTACAACAATTATTTACACGGGTCAAAGTTCAAATATTAGGTGTGACAAATTACTTCCATTTGTTCAACTAATCCAATGTTTAATTTGTTTTTTTCTGTGTGTGAATCTAAAGTCCAAAATGTAGCTAAACAAGCAGAGTTATCTGCCCAAGGGCAGACTGTGTTAAGCAAAGTTTCTTGCTCCCTCCCTAGAAGTATAGTTCACATGAAAGTCAGATAGGAAACGTGTGTGCATGAGCCTTCACTTTGTGCAAACATGCCAGTGTGTCATGTTACATTCGTGCATTTACCTGACTGGAAAACGGTTTTAGCATGTTTATTATATACATTTAGTAGTCATGATTTTATTTTAAATGTCATGTGAAAGATTGGCAGGTAAATTGATTTTTTCATTTGCGTATAAAAGTACTCTGGATTGTTGTCATCATAAAAAAAAAAAAAACAACAACATTGCAATGACGGGTTTGACTTTGAGCTCAATAGTAATGAGTCAATGTTTAAAAAAATAAATCAATAAAGACAAAAACATCATCTAAATCAGAATGAAAATTGATTTTGATTTTATCAATGAAGTAAAGCTGTTTTTATGAATCAAGTCTTGCAGTACCTGATCAGAGCTCCACATAGTCCATTGTGGGTGGCACCTCAATACAGACAGTATTGCCTAACAATGGGCGAGGTTATAATATGACACACGCACCCCCCCATATATATATATATATATATATATATATATATATATATATATATATATATATATATATATATATATATATATATATATATGTGCGTGTGTGTGTGTGTGTGTGTGCGTGTGTGTGTGCGTGTGTGTGTATGTGTGTATGTACATAAGCTAAACTTTCAGAAAAGCACATTTTCCAGCACTGACAATGGGATTTTCATAACCAAAATCGTTGTCCTTTAGATAACACTGTTATTAAAGCTTTGGTCGGGTTGAGGCACAGAAATGACTATGATGAGTTCAGAAAAAGGTTCAATTTTGGCTTGAAAGCCACCACGACCTTACTATAAGAGGAACTTTGTCATCATGGGTCCAGAAGAGAAAACTTGGTTACGGTTAAAGGAATATTCATGCTATTTTTTTGTTACTTGCAAATGAGAAACAGACCTCTTCCTGGTCCCACAGGAAAGTTCCAGCTGTGACCTTCTCCTTGACTGTGCTCCCACATATAAGAAGCTATTTTGCAATTATTGTTTTTATTGAACTGTCAAAGAACTACATACACACGTGTTCTGCAGTCTTTTTGCATCTAGATCATGCCCATTCTTTCTCATCTTTTTTTAATTCCATGTTTTTCAAACTGTACTTTCAATCAACTTTCATCCATTTCAAATGGTAATCCTGAACTCAGAGAGGCCTTTCTCCCTGCAAACACGTGCTGTAAGTTTAGTATGACTTCCACTTACCAAAGTACAAGTGGTGTTCTGGTGAAGGGTTATAGTGCTAGATGGGCAGGCCAATGGTCATCTCGGGCATCATGCACACACACACACCACGCTACGGCAATCAACTGTTTGCTTCTGTGTAAAGATGGGTTGCTGCAGAAGCAACGGGGTTTCATAATGCTGGCTGGTTGAATGTCAGTGATCTCCAACACGAGAGGCCTTATCAGCACGACTAACAGATCTTATCACAACTCTTGGTGAATCAGTGACCAGGCCGAGCTAACTGGACATTGTGATACCGGAGGGGGTCAATGCTGTTGGCATATATCCCCCACGTGGCAAGCGTCTCCATGAAATTCCGTGAAATAAAGCTGGAAAGACCTTGACGTGACTTACGGAGGCTAGCTAAGATTCTACCTGTTTTTGTAGGATCCAGTCCTGTTGGTTGGGGTAAACTTCAACTCAAATGCCCCCCTGGACAGAAAAAAGGGTAGAAAATCAAAACATTTATTGCTTGTTTCCCTTTGCTCCCTCTAGGAACTAACTTAATACAGCAGTGTATACAAATTGTATTTTTATGCTCATGATGTTTGTTTTTGTTTCGATTGTAGTTGATTGTTTCATGTTATGCTTTGTCTCCTTGTGGCACATGTCTTGCTCATTAGATTTTTTTTTTTGTTTCCGCCTGTGCTTTTCAACCTGGTCCCTTATGTCTACCACTCATCTCCCATAGCTACTCATGTCTTATCCAGGTCTTGCTCAGCGTTTGGTCAGTTTGCTTGTTTTCGCTTCTCTCGTTTTGCTCAGCTCACTGCTAGTTTGTTGCTTCTGATTGTTGACCATGTGTTTGTTTTGTGTTAATATACAGTAACTCTTTGAGTTGTGATTAGTTATTATTTTTGATAGCGAATGTACACACTAATTGTGATCAATAAATTACAGTCATAGTTGAGTAGATATTTCTATCAATCATTATTTTAAAATCCTTTTTAATCTCTAACTTTATTTTTTATGTATGGTGATTTGCTCTATTTTCTTTCATCAGGATTCTTGCGCCAGAATGGTTGGGCTTGAAACAAAAGGACAATCACACCCTGACGTGTACAGGGATTCTTTGACATAATATGCGAGTTTGTTGTGGGTGTGAGGCCAAATTCAAGAGTAGAAGGAATGCGTGAATTTGGAAGAGCATGTGAGAGATGTCGATCCCATGAACGGTTCTCCCGATGTAAACTTCAATGGAGTGGTATGCTTTCTTTGTAAGGATGAGTTTTCTGACCATAGAAGCAGCTCAAGCTTAGCCTTCCAAATAAACGCAAAGCACCCAGTTGCGTTTTCAGCCGCAGCTAACGATAGTAACAAAGATGCTATTTAGCAAGCCACAGCAAAGCTCAGGTAAATCAAAGAACACTCCCTGTCCGAAAAAGTCTGTGTTGGACATGGTAGATGATGTTTCATATCAATGTTATTTTCCAATTATTTGGCAACTGACGAATGAAAACTGCAACATTCCTCAAAATGGTCAAAACTAAAAGTTGCAGCCAGCACTTGGAGCTAGTCAATTATCAATTATATGAATGACAATTTATCGACTACAATTATAAGCAGAAATTTAATCAATACGTTGATTGCTGTCTTGTACGTGTTACATATGACAGCGTAATTCGGTCACTCAAGTGCGGCGTCAACAAGTGCACAATTATCAATTTTATTCAGTATAAGCTATGCAATAAACCAGTAAGAAATCACACAAAATGTAGTGCAATTTGCAACAGTACTGCAAACAAATCTGTTGCTTGCAGCACACTTAAAATATTTAATTTTTTCCCCATAACTGTGAACCTTACAATACAATGAGGTGTATGGATATTGATTTGAAGTTGAACACATTTACTTGACACATTTGCTTTACTTGATTGTTTCCCTTAATGTGCAGCAATGCCCCTGAGAATTGTGTGTGCCTTATAGATGTAAATCTCTCAAAATAGACATTTTCATTGATACTGTGCCTTATGCCTTGGTGCATCTTATCCTCTGAAGAATACAGTACGTACATCAAAGTCTACTCTTTGACTTTCACTTGAACATCACACACAGGTTAGGTTCGGACCTAACATAAGGTATCGCATCAGGATGTTGTTTTGAGTGGTTGAAGGCAATGTAAATCTAGTGGTTATTCCATTGGTTGCAAAATTTGGGGGGCTAGTTTGTTAAATATAAACAAGTCTATGCACTCCATGGGACTGAGTTCCTCACTTTCCTATTCTCCAAGCCTGTTTGTATTTGGCCCGATCCTGGAACAGTGAGAAAATAACAGTGTCTATACACTTAATGAGTATTTGAGTGAACTGATATGTTCATACTACTTCACAAATGAAAAAACGGAAAAATGTCCCACTGCTTTTTTTGCTACCCCGACTTGAGGGTTGGAGATTAGCAGATCTCGACTTTCTCTCCAGGTTATACGAATTGTCATTGGAGGTTAGTAAGACACATATGTATATTCGCAAAGAATACTAGGAAGCCACCAATCTTGAGATATTTGTCTAATTAGCAGAATGTACTAAAACTCAGCAAGGATAGTGCCTTTTTTGCAGGAGTCACACATTCACTCAAACACATGCAGGGAAGCTATCTGCAGAGACGACTTATTTACAGCCGCTCATTTAGCTTTCAGAAGGCCGGATGTTGAATGGAGTCGATAACTTCCTGTTGTTGTAGTTACTTGAAACATTTCATGCATATATTTGGTGAGTGGATGGCATTTGAGGTGAGTGCTCCCGTCTTCCCAGCATTCCCACTTCATTGACATCTCAGGAGAATGAGAGGATATTACAACACCAGCACAGGAAAGGCAAATGAAAATAAGAAAAAATCTCAATTCATGTTGATGTGGGTATTGTGTATTTTCATAGATATTAGAGTTTTCAATCCAAATGAATAACACATATTAATGTCTGCAAATAGTGTGGTTTACCTCATTCTGTATAGGTTGTACATGCTTTTCAGCTGTTGCAAGTGGAACTAATTTTATTTTGCAGGCTATTGTTTTAACAAATTGCTATATATCCAACAGGCTCACTGATACAAAGAGCAAGATGGAGTGGCGTGCAATTTCAGCTCCCTTGAGGCATTTAAGTAGCCTCTCTAACAGTTCAAATTGGGCCACGCAGCACCGGATATGAGACCATTCATTTAAGACCATGCATTGAAAAGACTAGAGCCACCCCCCCCCCCCCCCCGCCCCCCCCACCACCACCACCACCGCCCCACCCCTTTACATCTACTCTTCTGAAACAAGCATGAGATCTAGCTTATTGTACCTCTTGCACCAGTTTTCATTAGACCTTTAATCTTGTGAGATGAATTAGTCAAAGCAGTGCCGCGGCTGTTATTTATACCCGCTTATATTCACTAGGGTCGCAGGCTTGCTGGTGCCTATCCCAGTTGTCTATGGGCAGTAGGTGGGGGACACTCTCAACAGGCTGTCGGCCAATTGCAGGGCACACGGGGACAACCAGCCAATCATGCACCCAATCACACATAAGTAAAAGTTGTAGTGTGGTCATAACAATGTTCACACATTGTTTACATTGTTGTGTAGTATTTATCCTCCTTTCAAATCCTTACTTTTTTGCAGTTTTCACATTTTGATAAGATAATCAAAAAAAATTAACTAAAAGACAAAGACACACCAAAATGAACGTTCACATCATGTAGTTTTTAAGTTTGGGCAATTTGAGTTATCAATGAAAAATAGCAACCTGAACCAGTGTAAGTGTAAATGTGAGTGGCCCGAGTAAGTGTCCGTCTTCAGCAACAACGATTAAAATCAAGCCCTTTCTAAAACCCCCAATGTCACCTATTTTAACATGAATGTTTAAAAAAATACGAATAAACATTCTTAATCATTTTGAGTGGCATGGCTGAGCAGTAGATCTCTCCACTATACCCCAACTGGAAGGTTGTGCGCTTGATTGCTGACGAATATATCCCTGAGCAATACACCCGGCAGTGCCTTGCAGGGTTAGGGCAATAGCCTCTACTGGTGTGTGAATGAGTGAATATGAGCCCTTGTCAAGCGCTTTGAGCACTATATAGCGTCAAAAAAATGATATAAATCCACCCCATTTATCATTATACGGTCTTCCTGAAAAACAAGGTGTTGAATTTTGTCATGGTTTTTAAACAAGTAAAACATGACTAAAATACAAATCCGCAGATGGCTAACCATGTGTATGTGGGGTCGACTGCACATGATTTCTCAAACAAAATGTATGTAACAACTATGAGAGAAAACTATGAGAGACAAAATGCATAAAGCAGCCTTTAAAGAATTAACACTGTAAAGTTAACGATAACTGTTCCTATAAGTATAACTTTTTTTTTTTTGACGTCTGTACTGATTGTGATAAATTCATTTTCTTTTCATGTTTAAACAATCAGCGCAGTGGATTTAATGTTTTAATTTCGTAGGACTGATTATAATCCCTGGAGGGAAATTAATTTATCCCTCTTTAATCTGTGTCCACCAACACCTATGATTTGCCTCCTTTAATACACTTTTAGAATAAAATCTTCAATAATCTTGCGATTGCCTTGTATGTTGTTTTTGTATTTTTCTTTACTTAATTTGCTTGTAACTATTTTAAATTATTCTGTTTGTGGTTTTCTTTGTTTTCATTATTTTGTTGGTAAATACCTTTTACAAAGGTGAGCTAATTCCTCTTCGTATTGATAGTAATATTCGTAATATAGACAATGTATGGTAAATGTTTTAAAATGTTTTTATTTCACGGCAATTCAGGAATTGCTCACTTCCTGCACAGTGACAGATTGTAATAACTTGCTGAGAGAATGCCAGCGGTTCGCGCATGCTGTAGGTGTGTAGGTTTAAGACGGGTTCACCTCAGCACCATGGACAGAGTCACAAACAAGCACAGTCACTTATTAGACGTTCCCCCATGCTACAGCCCTCCCGCCAACCAGATCACTGCCACTCATGTCATTGCATGTGATCACCACATCATCTGAAGAATAATTGCAGAAAGCTGCTCTACACTTTTTCCATGTACTACTTTGGTATAAATGCAAAGTACACACCATATGTCTTTCAAATGACACATAATACATACTCAGTATATATAGTACACCAGATGCTGGCATGGGTGGATGATTGGGATTGATGGATGGACAACTTATTTTTTATATATATATATATATATATATATATATATATATATATATATATATATATATATATATATATATATATATATATATATATACAGTATATATATATATATATATATATATATATATATATATATATATATATATATATATATATACATATATATATAAGATGAAACTACATTAATAAACATATATAAAAAATTTCTAATGTTGGTCTTTCTGTTTATTGTTGTTGTTTTAATCATCAATTTACAGTGGTGAAAAATGCCACTGCATCAATTTGCTACAAACTGCAAAATGCGCATAAAGAATGAACGATACATGATGCTTATACTTATTTCTTTTAGTTCAGACTCTATTTAGCTACTGTGGATGAGTTTTAAAACATTTAAGAAACATAATTGGCCAAATCCACAAAGAACGTACTGCAGCCCCTGACAGCACGCTTCATTTGTACTGGCATTTTGCCTCATCAAATTCATGATAAGAACATATGAGCACAAACACACCCACAAAATGTGACTGGTTGAGTGCAGTTTGTATCTTTTACCCCTTATTGTTGCACAGGACAAAAATACATACATTAAAAAAAAAAAAAAAACAAGACATCTGTCAAAGCGACTCAATGAATTACCCTGTTTTACGCTAACTCAAGATTTTAAGTTGACTATGTCATTCAGCTTTTGATTTTTTTTAACATATTGAACTCACTTTCTTGAGCCACAAGAATTTCACCATCACCTTTTAACCATCAACGCATGTTTTGTGAATTAGACATCCTCTATTAGCTCAATTTTAATCTGGTTAACGCCTGCAAAAAACACGCAACCCTTGAATGAGTCTGGCCCCATGTGTAATGATAAAGTACATTCCTAAAACCTAAAAAATAATCACTATGCAGGTATGTTTAATCCCTGCATTATCTATATTTGGCTAGCAGTCAAATGTAGAACTAGATACATAAAACTAGTCTATAGTTGCCCATGTTTGAGCACACAATTAGATTAAAAATAGTTTTTATTCTGGCCACCACCTTCAAAATCTACGTCTGCTCCTTCAACCCAGAGTGATTAGTTTGTCTTTTATTCATCACAATACTGCAACTACTTAAGACTCTGCAATGTGCAAACACAGACATCCAAATTCAAAATTGGTCCTTTTCTTTGTTCCACATGATGAATCACCTTGTGACATGAACTATTTATAAGTCTCAGGACTGCATGTATTCTGTAGTTTTTACAGAAGTGAAAACACTTTCAAACATCAACAAGTTAGTCAGTAGATTCAGGAAATTCTGCAAACAAACAAAAAAAAAATTGCTGAACTTGCTATTAAAAACTGCAGCTACATTGGGAAAAAAAGAGGATATCCTCACTTTAGAGGAAAAAAACTCATGTGCATTTAATGGAACAACCATAACCAAAATAAAAATTAATGCACACATTTTTAAATCAACAATGTTTTAATTAATCAATGAGCAAACCTTAAATTTATCCATTTATTATTCAGAATATTCTCATAATAAGTTCAGCTGCATCTGTGGGAAAATATTTATTTATTAATTCTCCTATATCTATCTATCTATCTATCTATCTATCTATCTATCTATCTATCTATCTATCTATCTATCTATCTATCCATCCATCCATCCATCCATCCATCCATCCATCCATCCATCCATCCATCCATCCATCCATCCATCCATCCATCCATCCATCTATCTATCTATCTATCTATCTATCTATCTATCTATCTATCTATCTATCTATCTATCTATCTATCTATCTATCTATCTATCTATCTATCTATCTATCTATCTATCTATTTTAGTCACCGTTTGTCATTTCCTGTGAAAAGATACATGCATGTGCATGTGACCAGCAATATTACTGAAGTGGTGGTGAAGTGGTGGTGGTGTTATTATTAGCAAAGCCATTTTTAACACTCGATGATTTGTAAAAATAACAACCACACCTGTGGCCTGACCAATTGAGTAAGTTTCTGAAGAAATGTGAATTTTATCCAATTGAAAATGAGGTTTAGCCCCAACTCCGGAGATATATTCATAGCTCTAGCCTCATATATATATATATATATATATATATATATATATATATATATATATATATATATATATATATATATATATATATATATATATATATATATATATTTATTTATTTATATTATATATATTTTTTTGCAATGTCTTCAAATTTATATTAAACCAGAACTTTTCAAATCTTGTTTTTATTTCGGTAAAGGCCAATAGAATGGGACCACTTGGTAAAAAGCTACTTTTTTGTTTGTTATACATACAAATTGCCAAAAAGCCGAGGTCAAAATCCTTTGATTTTTTTTTCTAAGAATTCTGAAACTCAATAGCTCCAAGAACCATCATTTTGAGAAAATGCAAACAAAAACTTTCGCAGTGTAAAAATCGGTTCTATTCTGTATTTCAAACTTCAAATCAATTTATTTAGTAGAAAATAACACAAAAAATTAACAGACACCCCTTCACTGTCTTCAAAATGGCTTCTTGATTTTTGATCCTTTTCTAGCTCGCCTGCAAAATTTGCGTTTTCAAAAAGTGGTCCCCTCATATTAGCCCACAGTTTTTTCTGTAGTTTAAATATAATTTAATCTCCTGGAAAAGACTGTAATTTTACATTTCTAATTAAAAAAAAAACATAAAAAACTAAACAAAACATGAACTCAGCGTAACTGTAAAAATACAATAAATTGTCATTGATTTACAGATTATTACAATAGAAATACAATTTATTGTTAAAATACATTCACATATACATACTGTATTTCACAAATCTTTATGTTTTGTGTTTCCTGATTCTTTGTATCTCAGAGTAAAAATCGTAAAATTAATAAATTGGCTCCACGACCGTCTTTCGGGTGACTCTACGACGCATGCTTGCACCTGCAAGAGACTCATTTAATTCATTCCATCCCGTTCACTCTCTCTCCCTTCATATCAGGTCACAGTGCAGCGTTCCGTTCATCAACGGTTCGCCGCTGCTCATTACAGCTCAACATCTGCTCCTAATAACAGGCCACACTGTGCATGAATAACCACAGTGTTGTAGACATGAGCGAAATGTTAGTGGAAGTCTTTATTATGATAGTGGTGGCCCAAGGAGTGTGTGTATGTTGGAGAGCGTGCTTGTGTGTCTGCGCGCCCTCTCTCTGTCCATCATTCTGTGCTCTTCTAGTGCACAGGCTTGGGGTAACCTAGCTTAACCTCTGACCCCGCTCTTCCCCCTGTGTGACCCTGCCCCTTGGCCCTGCCTGAACCCCATTTTACCCCCCGTGCCCCTTCAGCTTCTGGCAAAGATGGATGAGAAGGAGGCCGACAAGAGATCACACACATTCTACACCCCTCCTCAATGAAAACAAAGCATGTGGCATTTAAGGACGACGGGGAGAGCCCGGCTTTAATCTGACAGGCTGACAGGCTACAGACGAACCCGGGGAATAGCTGAGGAAAAGAGTACCACACACGGAGGGGAAAAAGGAAGGGAGGGGGGGGGGGGGTTATTAACGACTGATAGAGACGTTCCCTTACATTCCTGCTGTTGTCCAAGTGAGCTGTAAATATTTGTCAATGGCCCACAACATGCCTTTACCTTTCCCTACTGTTTCTGTAGAATGAGTCACATTGGAGGTCTGCAGCCAACAATCTCAGGTGGCAGCCAGTGCTCCTTTATGCAGTGTTTGGTTTCCCCAAAAGCACCTCCGGCTGTTTGTTTGCCCTCCGAGTACAGAAGTAAAACATGGCCTTTCACTTTTACAACATGATATTGTGGGAATAATGGTACAGATCTGGAGGAGGATATAGAGGCGTGACCCGCCGGTCAGTATGTCTAAACAAAGTGGGAGTGGAGGGTCAGTCAGATAGACGCAGCCTGATAAGCCCGGTCCAGGCCTCCGCTAGCCACTGTTTACTCTGCCAACATACCACTGACTCCAAGTCACTTCCCTGCAAAAGGATCTCAGGGATGCAGAGGGTTATTGGCTAGCTATCATCCCAATACTGATGGCCCGATACTGATTCTTGGTATTGGTACTCCCCCATTCCTACCAAATATGTACATAATATACATATGATATATGTATGTACGATAACAACTGCACTCTGTATAATTGTTTTGCCGTAATAGTTACTCTATTTATTATTTGTATTTTATTAATATGCATCAATCTGATTAGCGCTCCCAATTTCACTGTGCACCTGCTATACAATGTCAAAGGCATCCTATTCCATTCTACTCGATTCTATTCGGCACTTTGAGACTGTGGTGATTCAGGGCTATACAAATAAACTTGACTTGACATAACGATTCTAAATTAAGTAAATATAAATTTTCTATTTCCTACACTCAGTAATGATCACAGTCCATGGACATTCCTGTCTAACCTCATTTGTCAGTCTGTCCATTACCTTAGCAAACAAAAAGGGGCTCAGAGCCGATCCCTGATGCCGTCCCATCTCCACCGTGAACACTTCTGGCATACCTACAGGACATCCCGCCACTGTCTTACAAGGACAGTAAGACAGTGGCGAGATCATTTCTTGCACTGTCCTAACATAATTCTCTGCCACTCCAGACTTTCTCATAAAATACCACAGTTCATTTCTGGGCATCCTGTCTTAAACTTTCTCCAGCTCTACGATGACACAATGCAACTCCCTCTTTAATTTTCTATTGACATTCCCAAAGCAAGTACTGCATCTTTTTTTGAAATGAAACCGTACAGCTGCTCACAAATGTTCAACTCTGCCCTTAGTCTAGCTTCGACTACTCTTTATCATAACTTCATTGTACAGCTCATGTACCTTATTTCTCTATAGTTACCACAAGTGTGGACACCTCCGTTCTTCTTAAAAATAGGCACCAGCATATTTATGTGATTATTTATTTAGTTATGACCAAGCATAACACACCGATCAACATAATGGAACTTACACATACAACACATATGTCATTCCTCTTTTTACCTCCGCCCGTTCTTCGGCATGTTTCAACTCATTCCCAATTCATCCGATTCACACCGTTCCAATTTCATATTATTCCAATCAATCATGCAACGACTCCTTCCATTTTTCTTATTCCAAATATTTACAAATTTCCCACAATTCCCTGTTGTCCACGCCCAAAATCCCCATTGCTTAACATTGGGTGATTTTACATTTCATATTTACAAATTTCACAGTTCATATTTTCAATATTTAGCTCATTCATATCATCTTAGGGATCATTTCCATCATTCCAATAATTTGTACATTCCAATATTTTCTCATAGTTCCATAATTTTCACCCTTTAAGGAGGATTCCCCATTCATTCCCAATGGGAGATTTAACATTTCACATTTTTAGCTTTCCCATTACACATTCACAACAATTCATTTCGCCTTAGAGACAAATTCTATCGTTCCAGTAATTAACAGATGTTAATATTTTCCCACAATTCCATATTTTTCACCTATAATAATTTATTAATATATATATATATATATATATATATATATATATATATATATATATATATATATATATATATATATATATATATATTTATATAATAATCCTCATTCATTCCCACTGTTCTCACCTTTCTCACCAAAACTTTGTAACCTTCTTTCTTCACCTTTACTCATCTGATTTACACTGTTCCAACTATAATCGATTCCCCTGATTCCCACCATTCCTTGAATTACATTTTTCTCTTCCCACAATTCAAAACTTTCCCACAATTCCATTTTTTTCAGTTTTTACCTTGTATCTTCTACACAATTTGGCCTATCCAAACTCTTCCAACTTTGTAATATTCAGAATACTTCACAGATTCAAGCCGCTCAAACATTCCACATCATTCCACCATTCAACGCCTCTCCTATCTGTGTTTTCGCCTTCACACGCAATCTCTTCAGGAATTGCACATTTTCTAGTTCAAACAAACATAATTATTCAGTGCCTAAGTTGTAGTTTTACTCTTTTATCAATGGTGGTTTAGCAGTTTTACATAACTGCTTCCCACTAATTTGCATTTTGAATGTGACCTTAAAAAGTTATGTGTGTCTGCATGTGCCTTGTAACTGACTTGTAATCAGTCCAGGGTGTAAACTGCCTTTCGCCCCTAAACATACCTCATTGTACTCCATTATACTTCTCCTGGTCAGAGGATGAGAATTTTCAGTAATGCTGCGGCAGAGCTGAAAAGAACAGGGGGGCCGACAGACACACACTGAGGACATTTCTTTAAAACAGCACTGCAATGATTATGAGGCAAGTCTAATTCTCCACAATGTCCAATCGCCAATGCACACTCAACATTGTTGGTTATTTTCGCTTTAGATTTTTTTTTTTTTTTTAACTTAAAATGAAAAAATTAGAAGGCCACCCAAACATTTTGATGTGATGATGGCAAAGCCTACTTCGAAAGAAAAATATGAATCACACAGAAGGTGAATGTCAATTTCACCGCTGGATTCTAGAGATGTGATGTAATGAAACTGTCTGGAGTTGCCCTTGCAGTGAGAGCTTTACTGGCCCCAGGCTGGCTGTGGGGAAACCATCCACATCCCTGCGCAGACTCCACAAGGCTATAAAACCAAACCAAGTCGTGTGGGGACGCACCTAATAAATTATTCCAAAAACCTCTGAAATAATACCCCAAGTCTCCCATATGACAGATAAATCTTTTAATACGTTGGAGTAAGAACATCATGTCATTTGGAGTAAGAGCTTGGATGCCGCTTATCTTCATCTGCGTTTTTAGGGACTCTCCCAAGAAACTCTTGCACCTCATGATGTTTGATCGCAGACATGAACCAGCAAATACAGCAGATCATGTCTGTCTCATATTTCCTAATTCTTATTTTCTTTGCCCATTGTTGAAGGCTTTTCTCGGCCCTGATAGCGCATTATCTACTGCTTTAAGACGTTGACAGGAAACAAATTCCCGGGGACGACAAAAGCCTGGAATGTGCAACAAGGAGGTTGTCTCCCACACTAACCCTCAGAGACCCCCCTCCCCCATTTGAACCCCTTCTCCCCCTTTACTCCCCTGACCCTATTTCCCTCTGAAGGATGTTTTTGTAGGGTAATTGATGCAAAGGTGCTATTGATAAGAATGAAAGAAACATCAAACCGCGTGAATCAAACGTCTTGAGAGCACCGCCACAAGGGAGGATTTATCCGCCTTTCTCCCTTTTTCCATTCTCACGTTTTCTGTTTTTCTTCTTTGTACCCCCTCCTCCATCCATGTCTGTTTTATCCCGGTCGGTGGGTGTCTGAGCATACTATTTGTGTGTGCGTGGGTGTGTGTGAATGCGTGTGCATGAGTGTGTGGAAAGCCTCATCATTTTTTTTAAATGATCATTTAACCCCGAAATGCGAATGACGTGCTGTCCGCATTACTCTTGGATTATTTGACAATTCCTGAATACATCTGAAATCATTTGACCCACGAATGCAAACAACGTGAAACTGGGATAGAAGTTAAGAGAATAAAATGGCCTAATAGTTGTAGCTGAAGCTTGAGAGACTTCAGTCATGAAATTGCAGACATTTACTTGTCCATCTTGTGTCTGATTTGTGTATTAATACTGAAGTCATCAACATCATGAAGGAATATTGATAGAATTATTTGGTAAATAAAACGTGTTTATCAAACCAACATATATTTCATAGTTTAAAGTATGCATCTTTTCCCCATGTAACCATTTTGCACATTTTGGTATTTTCTCTGTCAGCTTTATAATGTGGATGATGCTTTATGAGCTGGAATGACTTTCATTTCACGGTTGTACACTACCACTTTAGTGTTCCTTTTGAGTGAATTCAAAGATGTTTTCAAATGTATGATCAGAATTGCATTGCACCACTCTTTATGCTTATGTGGTAAAATTTCATGATATGTTACGTGCAATGTTCATTCCAAGCTGGACGCATGCGCAATTGCGTAAGGCTCTCAACTCCCTCCGCACACAGGAAATGTATACAGTGCATTAAAAAAATCAAATCAAATCAAATACTATGTATCAGCATTTTGCATTTTCATACTCACCTATGTCTCTGTTAATTACGACTTCTGCTGAGTTGTGGCTTGTTTGTTATCCTGGTGAGAAGCATGTTGGGAGTAATACATTTCAAAAGTAACGTAATTTCTAAAATGCATTACTTTTTGCTGTAATGTGGTAGTGTAATATATTACACTCAAAAAATAGTAATATTGTACTTGTAACAAATGAGAGAGTAATGTAAAGCAATACATTGGATTTTTAGCCTGAAAGTTTTTCTTCTGCCCCGAAAACACCCCAAGATCGGAGGGGAAAAGTCCTTGGCAAAATGTCTGCTTGCTGTTGTTAGAATCGACTAGAGCAGAGATTAACGTGGCATCAGCGGATGACAGGTTGAATATAGACAATACAAAAACAAGATGGATATGCGTCCGTTACTTTCAGTTCGTCAGAAATAAAGATAAGAAAAATATAATAATTAGGTGCGCTTTGTGAGCGACACCTAAAGAGCTGTCCACTTCACAAAATCAGACTAGTAATTTGACAACCCATCTAGAGCGGTGCCACAGTAATGTGAACTTAGAAAAAAGAAAACACGGAGGATTGTGAGTTCTCGCTGGGGGTTTCCACTTCCACCTCAAGAGGTTAGGAGATTCTTTAGGAGTGTTGTATGTAGAATACATGCTGCCGCTTCCCACAGTGGATTCACCAACATTTGGAAATCTTGTCAGCAAGATTCCTTTCGCAACTAGCAATAATGACAAGTTTAGCTAACGCTAATTTTCCACTGAACAATTGCGATTAATAACAGTCTATAAAAAGTTGTGGTCAATGTGTATGATACACAATAACAATAATGCAGCCCACTTGCTAACATTAGTCCATCTATTTTTGCAACATCTGTCCCTAACCTACCTAGCCGAGTGAACTTAAATTTGAATACAGTAGTAACAGTGAAATTGGGAAATGTTTTTGCCTACGGCATAAACAATGCATCATGGTGCTGTGATGCATAGTAATAAAGGGATTAAAATTGAAAAAGGGTTAGATTTTGGATCTTGTCATTAAAGGTTTACAATACAATATAGACTAAATGATTTGTACTGGATTTAGGCTTAACCCAATCTTTCACTGGGGATGTAATGAGCGTAATGAGCAACATCTAGAAAGGCAAATCCATATTTCCAGTCATGGTGGTGAGAGTAATAAAAGTAATGCAATTGTAGTGCAATGCAGTACATTTCAAATACAGTATTAATGTAATGTAACGAACTACTTTGAAATGACAGTAATAAGTGATAAATAATGGTTTACAGTGGTGACAAGTTAGTGCAGTTTACGCTAACTGTTATGTTTTTAACACTTATTGCTCGGGATATTTGAAAAAAAAAATCACTGAAATAGCTCTAAACAAGTCGAAAATAAACAAAATATTTGTGATGTGTCTAGCAACATGTCATTTGGCGATGCACCGTTGTTCCGTTGGCGCTGGACGACGCTTCTCACCTCGTCAATACCCCCATAATGGACAATGGATAAGTGCTCAGATGCCTCGTAGGAGCACAATAATGGTCTACGGCGCAGGTGTCAAACTCAAGGCCCAGGGGCCAGAACCGGCCCGCCACATTATTTTACGTGGCCTGCCAAATGCCGATTTGATTTCAAGTTTCTAGCTAAACATGCAGATTGTCTTCAAAAATAACCATTTTCTGTTCTCGATCTATCTTTTGAACAGTTTTTATCGACCTTATTGCCAAAACTAGGTAAAGATGTAAACCAACAAAAATGGCGTTTATTAGACACGTTTTTTTTTAATTTTTAAGTCCTAAATTTTCAGGATTTTAGAGAAATTAAAGGGGTACGTTAAAATTGAAGCTTTTTTAGACTATTTTTAGATTGATTCCGGCCCTCTAACAGACACTATAAGTACAATGTGGCCCACGATAAAAATCAGTTTGACACCCTTGGTCTACGGTATACGTTCAAGTGTTAATCAGCATCATCGTGAGATGCTGTTCACAGGAGTTCTTGCGCCTCCGAGCTGCCTTGTGTCATGCCAAGCCACAAATGCGCATATGTTGGCTGGCTCAGTCCAGGGCCGTAGCTAGCCGCTTGGATACACAAGGCAAACATACTCAGAGCCCCCCTCCTCCTTTGCTGGTTTTAGACGAAATATGAATTATGTGACAAAAGACAATTGGTGAGCAACATTAGACCGTGTGCATGTCTAACGTTGCCCACCGTGGTCCAAGGCCTCCTCAGGCAGTTTGTGTGTATGCTCAAGCGCATCGAAAATTAGACATTGGTAACATGTCGCTCCGGTTCGTCTGCATGTGTTAATGAATGCGGCAGAGAGGAGGTGAATGGAAATTCCAAGCACCAAAATCTTTACGCTTGCCCACCTGGACTTTATTGGGCCTATGTCAGACAGACTTTGGCCTCTTTGCAGCAGACTGATGTCATAGGTCAAATTCCTGTGCAAAAGTAGGCCGGGGCCTTGTGTGATAGCAGATTGCTGACTAATCATAGAGAGAAAGCCAGAGAGGAGACAATGCTCAAACTCAAAGGAGCTTTGTATTGACAGCGGCTCATCCATGCCTTGATGGTGCGGAGCCAAAAGTTATGACCCCTGTGAATCGAAGCTGCCGTTCGTTTAGCTGCAAGAGCATGTACAGTGTTGCACATAGGCCTGCAGGATATCTTGTCCCCGTTATAACTCATCGGTGGGCTGAATAAAACCCACGAGAGGCACAGAGTGTCATCAGTATAGATGTGAGAGAATCTCTCCCTGTGGCCTCTTCAAGAGTAGAGATGCCTTTCTATTGTGAGAGAGGGAGATGAGAAAACAACAACAAAGGAAAGGGGGTAGGGGGCCGTCTGCTTATTGTTGTGTGTCTGCATGGGTGCATGTATGCGTGTACGTGTGCGTGTGTACGTGTGTTTGTGTGTGTGTGTGTACGTGTGTTTGTGTGTGTGTGTGTGTGTGTGTGTGTGTGTGTGTGTGTGTGTGTGTGTGTGTGTGTGTGTGTGTTGTGTAAGCCTGAGGTTACCTAGTGGGGGATTGGGCTCGCCTGCTCTGGACTGGCGTGTTCCTCAAATACCGGTCCTGGAATTTCAGAGCCTGGGGGTTAAGACTTGTATCTCTGATCACCTTGCTCCATTCCCCAATACACACATCATTGATCTTCATTAGCCAGGGGAAACAAATAGCTTCTGTAAGTGAAGTGTTTACTCATATGTTAAAGAAGTTTTCAGCTGGCTGTCATACATTCTGATGCAGCGTTATCAGATAAAACAACAAACAAGTTCTTTCTTGTGCTAATTTTGGAATTTGGCAGGGTATTTCAAATTTGCACAGTTTGGGAAATGTCAGCAATGTGTTGCCTTAGGTTTAAAAGCAGAGATTTGATCAAGATAGTCATTTGTTTTGTGTCTCGGACCAATACGGAACTTGAAGAGTTCACATTAAAAAAAAAAGTACTAATACTGTAAATAACTAAGATTTTTAATTAATAGATTAGGCTTCCACCTTGCCATGCCTTAATAATAATTAAAATATATATATATATATATATATATATATATATATATATATATATATATATATATATATATATATATATATATTTAAGTACCTTAAATTTTAGAATGCAAAGATTTAGCAAAAAGAAACACCTTTTTGTCTTGGTTAAGCCAAATCAGACAACATATATAAACATCTAAACATCAGATGTTTAGGTAATTACGCGTAATTATTTTTAAATGCCCGTTTACAGCAACACCTTATCTTCAATAGATTGAACATGCATGCATTTTTAGCGTGAATATATTTCCAACACAACACTGATAAAATCCTGTAGAGTAAAACAGCAAAATTCAAACACAATATCACAATATCGATGCTTGAATCTTCTTCTGTCTCCCTTTTTCTAATTGATTGATTATTGATTGATTATTTTAACACATATACATGAACACATATATGCATTGCACATTTTTATACAAGATCTTATTTAATTTATACATATTTTTTATTTTTTTCAATACTATATTTTTAAAACTCTTTTGAGCACAACCATTGATTTCCTTCTTTTCAGTTCTATTTAATAGTTTTTTCATAAATTGACACTTTGAACAGATACATAGATTTGCTTTACTGACAGATTACCCCCGGTGGCTTGTAAAAAATAAATAAATGAATAAATAAAAAAAAATTGATTGGCTGCACTGGATTATAAGTGGTAGGATTCTAATCATAAGAAAAAAGTTGTGGCTTATTGTCCAAATTGTATGATCATCATAGATAAATAGGGTTCGTAAAACACTGGTTTGCATGGAGGATATTTATTGAACAATGCCACAAAAGGTGCTTCATCATAGCCAGTGGAGATGCTGCTACTGCAGGCCTTGTATGTGGTGGAGCAGCAACCTTTAAAATTGTACCAAACTTTACGGAACCAAAAGCACCTGCAACCTATCAAGTTGCAAACCTTCAGTCAGCACTTTTATCCGGTGAGGCCTTCCAAACTCAGAGGGAGGGAAGATGTACTCTTTACTCTGCCAAAGCTGCTGAATGGCAGTCGCGCAGCTTGAGGATGGAGAGCATTTTCCCTGCTATTAATGACGCCACCAGGGATCGCCGCTACAGGTTGTGTCAGGACAGCATGTTGTTCTCTTTTTACTGAGGAATTTGATCTCTTTGTGACCCGCCTTGAGCCCAATCAACTGGTTGAAGGAAAGAAAAAAAGTGCATGCTGCTGAGCATGATTTATTTCATCATCGATGTGTCTTGGCAACATGTTTATAATATATATATATATATATATATATATATATATATATATATATATATATATATATATATATATATATATATATGTGTGTGTGTGTGTGTGTGTGTGTGTGTGTGTGTGTGTGTGTGTGTGTGTGTGTGTGTTGTAATGTCATATGATATATCGCTGGTGTAAATGTCAGCTACAGTGCAGCAAGATGTATGGCTGTCTGTGTCCTCAAGCTTTTAGGTGTCCAGGCAGCTGAGGACAGCCAACGCCCATATGGAAAACAAGTTGGATACAACGGCGTCTCTCACAAGGACCATACATTTAATAATGTTGGGGCAATCTGGCTTTCAGGTAGTAAAATGTGTTTATTACATGATCTGGCAGAAAATATCAGTCATCTTTGTCTTAACATATTCTGCTGAACTACAAATGATGTATATACTGAAGGAATGCCCAAAGCATTATGACTAATTAGGCTTATTTATGTCCATAAAATACTTGTTAGGAATTAGTCTTATCAGTTGTATATATATATTTTTTTTTTTTTTGTCATGAAGATTTCCATTGGCCGATGCAGGACCTGTGTTAAAAATCTTGAAAAAAGTTTGTGGTGTCAAGGTGACCAAGGGGTTGTCATAATCCTTTCACTTGTGCCTGAAATCAGCTGTAATAAACTACAGCACACACACACACACAAACACAACCCTCATGAGTATAATTGTTAGAGAAGATGGATGTAGGTGGTTTTTTTTTTCTTTCTTGTTCATCAACTAAGATTGAGAGGCCTCTCATTTCTTCACATATTGTCAAGATGTTTAGGTTTTTTCTTGTTTTTTTTTCTTAATGGGGGATTGAATTATAGCTGAAAAAACTAGTAACATTTTCTTCAAACATATATGTAAATTTTACAAGGACTGTTGTTGGGTAAGTTTTGCTAGATCATTAAAAAAAAAAAAAAAAAATTCTGGTTACTCAAGGAAAAAGCCCCAAAATACCACTCCTGTTGGATGTTAGTATATCCCGTGTCAAGTGGAATGATCGTACCTTCAAAGAACATAGTTTTTGTGTCTTTTTGGAGACAACAGGAAATACAACAGGAGAATACTATAAAAATATTATAAACCAATCTCAAAGTGAGTTTATTCTGCTGCACTTGCATTGTACAGTTTTACAAAATTTAACAAAACAAAAAATATAACAAAATACAATCTTCTGAGTTTGAAGACAACAGCTCAAATTCATTCCAGCCTCTTCATTATTCTTGTAGACTGTTTGTTATCTGCCAATTTGTGTTCTGACACACACCGAGGACAGAATAGAACTATTTCCGTCACTTGAGCACCAAAATTTCACTTACAAATAAGTCAAATGAGTAATAAACAGACGTCTTTGGAAAGGGGGAAAGGCCCAGTAAAAAAAACAGGTGAGGAGCCCCGCTAATGGTGAATTCATATTTTATGTACACTTAATATTTGCCATTCGCACCCCACTGACAATAAAATTAAAAAGTGTTGACATGCGTCGTCGTTCTCCCATGTTATTGAATGTTGACGCCACCCTGAGTTTACCCTGACTTGAGACTGTGCCATGTAGCTCTGTCAGGGGCATAGCCAGGGAAGTTTGTGTGGGTAAGCCAAGGTGACACAACACCTCAGTGAGGAATGGCCAAGGGTGACCATGCCTGCATGTTTGCATCATTCTGTGCCATATTTCATGAAATAAAAAGTAAATGAATTTGAATATTTAATAAATAAATATATATGCAGTAAACATAAATAGCCATGGCAGAGTATCATTTGTCTAAGAATCCTGCATGTATGCAAAAATGACAGAAAACCAATTTCCCAAGGTGTGGAGGTGGCTCACGAGAGGTGTCCATGGGTATCTCTGCGCACCATGTAGCACCGCCCCTGGGCTCTTTCTGAGCATCCCATTCACAAAGAATATTGCACTCATGACATACCAATGGAAACACACCGACAAAGTTTGACAGCGGAGTGCAGTTTGCCCCTGATTTCCCCCGGGTTGCAATCAACCACACATGGCAAAGTATGAATGTTGGCTTTGCGCCAAGAGCAGCATGGCAGAACAATGGCAGTTTATCAACAGAAAGAGGAAATTTTTACAATATGAGCTCAGGGTCCTGACCGAAAAGGTGTGAGGTGCACTCAGAAAACTTCAATCACCAGCAAAGTTCACAGTATTTCTGTGCTCATTCCCACATGAATCTCAATTTTCATAATTTTTCAGTGATTGAAGGCATTGGTTTTACATCAATGCCCATCTAATCTAAAATATTGAGGTTGTTGTTTTGATATTTCTAAATACAGTGGGCCCCTGTGTTACGACATTAATTCGTTCCGCGGTTGGGGGTCGTAAGGCAAATTCGTCGTATGACGAAATAGCTAATGCGTTTAGAACCCCAGGTAAAAACATCAAAATTGTACATAATATTAAAAATTGGTACCAAAATAATATAGTAAGTGCTATGTATATATAATATACATGTATACAATCATAAAACATTATAAATAAAAAATACAGAAAGGATTTATTTACCTGTGAGTGCCGGTTGTTATACCCATATTTCCTAATAAGGGTTTTCTCCAGCATCGTTTCCATATAAATCATCTTCTTACTTCTCTCTTTAACATCACTAGCAATCTCGGGACCCATGGCTAACCTTTTCAACTTTAAATTAAGCAGTAAAATGCACTATAAATACGGTTTTGTAACCAATCACAATCAAACAAAGCTATACTGTTCCGCCATTTGAAACAAGTGAGGTTGACCAATAGTAGACTACCATCTCCGTGAGGAGACGCCGACAAATAGCAGACCAGATTTGTAGTCACGCGTTGCATGGAAGCAGTTATACGGCAATAGTAAATAAGGGCAATTACCTAAAAAACGCCAGCAGATAGAGGCAATACAACACAAATACAGCCAAGCCCATAGGGTCATGACAGTTGTTTTGTTCTCATAACCGGGAAAATGTCATAAAGAGGGGATGAAAAAATTCATTATTCCACCTGGCAACATGAAAATAATATAAATCATGGACGTTGCAACATGGGGGTCAATTGTATTGGATATGGGTGGAGTTCCAAATTTACACCAGCTTTCTTAAGTTATTTGCTTGACTCAAACCGTGTGTGGCTATCAGCACTGATGTCAGTCAATTAGACTTATCAATGAGTCTTATTTGAGTAGTCTTATTTCCTCCACTGCATTTAATACAAGTAAATGACACCGATGCACTGAGACACGTTATGCTTGGAAGCACCATCAGTGAAACTTGTCACCATCTGGGCATGCTTTTCGAATGAGATGCTAGCCATTTGTTCCATTTTCACCAGTAAGAGCCACAAAAAAGCTATGCGATCCTTTAGTGATTTTGCAATCTGTTTACATTGACACAAAGTAAAAACTGCTTGAAAGAGCCATGTTTTACTTAATAGTGGTTGTTGTCTGCAATCACATGATGTACTTATAATTAATTGTGTAGAAATCTGTCATAAGCAACTGCAAGAGCGTCCATAAATTTCCATAACAAAACTTATACTGTATAAATGTCACCTTCCGCAGTTACAGAAGGAAATGAAGAAAAAGATGTAACCACTCAACTCATTGGAAAAAATAAATGTAGGCTAATCCACTGGCAAGTGAACACCATTCGTATATTTTAGTACGAGTGATGTCATACCAACGCCGCCGAAAAAACTTCAAAAACTGTTCAGGGAATACTCTTCATACTATTTCTGAGGAATTTGTGTTAAAGCAAAGGTGACACACTCGGACAGATACAAACACTTACACATATGCTGTGTTATAGTGAAAATAGTAGAGAGGAGAGCATACTTTATTAATTTCCTTGGATTGTTTTTACTCATTGCAAACATACAGCTGCACACGCTGGCACGCGCAAACACAGACAAGCACCCAAACATCATCCAAACACACTCAAATCCACGCTCGGTCCCAGTTTTGTTTGTGACACAATGTTAGCGGGAAGCCCGGCTGTGAGCTAACCCCACCATGTTTTTCTCATCTTCTCTGTTCTGTTTGGCACCTGTTATGGGCTCAAACCTCTTACACATCTCTCCCGCAAAGTCCCAATGGTTACCTCTTTGCGCTTATGCTATTAATAAACACAAATCTACATCCTACATTCTCTCCGTGAAAAGGAAAGCAAGGTATTCTGCACTCAACATTAAGCATGTTTACTTTGACGACAAAACATTGCATCAGATAATGACGTTTGCATGCCCGCATTAAATGATCATATCCTGTACAGCTGAAATATACTTTAAATAGTCGTGAGAGAGTTGTTTGTGTAGAGTGAAGAAGGGGAGACACTGGCCACAAAAAAAAAGCGACCTCTGCGTGTTATTTTCTTCTGATGTGCTGTTTTTGTCAGTCCAGGCCACCTCCTTTCATCGTGCGCACGAGAGACGTCTTGAGTAGACATGTAAATGATACAAAAAAGTGTTATTGTGTTCCTTAATCTCCCTGTTTTTCTGCTCTCGCCCCCCTCACCCATCCCCCCACTTGCCAAACGGGCCTCTGATACGTGGGAGCCGAGCTGTTCTGCGAGCTGAGCAGCGAGACGTCATCTCTCCATACGCCATCAGGCTGCAGGCCAGCCAAGGACCCCTCCACGATCCATCCACATTCTCCCTACTGGGAACACACATCAGCATGTGATAGTGCTGGAATGTGTTCGGGGACAGGTGGACGAGGACATTTAAAAAGGAGGGTTGGGGGTGGTGCGTGTATTTAAGTCTGCCGGTGCTGTCCCCACTTAAAGTCCTCCAAGATGGTTTGCTGCCAAACTTCCAACAACAACTCTGGAATGTTTTATCTGGCCAAAGTTGTCATAGAACAACATCTTTATGAATAAACTTTGACGACTGTGTGGGGGTGTTTTATTAGCTTTCTTTGTTTGCTTTGACAGCCAGTTGCGAGAACGCTGTCTTTTTCCTGACTTGTAAAACTTTTATTAGGGAATTAGAACACCATCTTGAAGAAGCCACCCTTGCCACTAACAAATGAGAGATGTTTCACTAGTTTTATAATGGACTGTGAATCTTTTAAGATGATGATCATCATCCGGATTTTTCTTTCTTTTTGTTGGATATCACCCCCCCCCCCCCCCCCCCAATTCTCTCACTAACCAGCAGATGTTCCTAATACAGACAGAACAGATGTCTGAGCAGTTACAGGTGTTAAAAGAGACCAGAGTTCATGGACAGGTACAGTTTGTTCCTCACAGACATTCGCAGAAGTGGGAGATGAGCAGCTCCCATTGTTTATCGCTGTGAGGGCAGCAGGTGGCCAAACCTTCAGGGCTAACAGTTGACGTCAGACAGCCTCAAACTTCGCCAGATTTGTATAACCATCAGGCAGGGCAAGGACGAATAGGCCGAATCAGAGACTACCCATTACATGACACGGTACCAGGAAAAATACTGTATGTGCTTACAGATTTTCCCATCCTTCACAGAGGGCCTCAAGGACTTAATTCACAAGTAGTGTGGTTTGCTGTTTCTTTGTCTTTTTGTTGAGGACTCATCATATAAAGTTTATTCTGACGGCAGCTCGTGATGACAAAATAACTAAAGTTGCAGTATAATGATCAAGTAATCATCAAGTTGTGTGAAAAAAAAATCATTATGTACATGACTGGAGTTGTTTTGTTTTTGTGGTTAACTTTTCTTTTTAACACTTGTCTGACAGTGAGGAATGAAAAAAATGGAATGCCTTGAAGGGGCGAATTATATGTATTTCACAATTCAAAGCAGTTCTTCACATGTCCTAATCACATGTCTTTTTCATGTAGCCTTCAAAATACCCCAGGAGAGAAATAAAGCATAACACACCCTATTACAGTACTTGTATAGGAGCTGCATGCAAATCATTACACTGTAGATTTGCATGCAGCATTTAAGCAATTAGCATTAAATCTTGCCTGTCTCCCCCTGAGCCCACAATTACATGCGTAGTACACTGTGTACACCTAAAGTCTGCCAGAGGACCAAACCTGTGGAGAATTGTAGGCTACCAGTCAACACAAGTAGCTTTTGTGTAGCTTAAGGAAAAAATGTGAGCGGGTCACTGTAGACTGTAAAGCAGGTGCGTCAAACGTGTAGCCCGTTAGCCCGCTGATTATAATATCGTAATACCCTAGCATGTGTTAAAGGATTCACTCAGGCCTGGTTCTGTATGATCACTTCATTTATTAAAAAAAAAAAAAAAAAAAGAAAGAAAAAACAAACGGCTAACAAGAGTGTTGTCCCAAGCTGCTGTCAAACGCAACTCATGCTAGTGCTCGATAACAACTGACTCAACCTTGTCTACATGTAGCCGGGGTGCTTGCGAACGGGCCGTAAAAGCCATTTGCCTTTACTTGGTCGGGCTTTTTTTTTTTTTTTTAATCATCAAAATGTTTCCAAACCTCCGGCCAAAGTGGAGATTTGCCCAAGCCTCCTGCCTCATGGTTGCATATAACCAGTTTAAACGGAGATTAGCGTCATCGCGCTACTCTTTTTCCCACCAAAGATGCAGATACTGGTGACGTCAAAGACAGAAGTACTTTCTGGACTGGACATGTCAGAAGCAGAAGATCTTTGTGATTGGACAGAATTTGCGACATTACTGCTGCCTAGCGACTCGGCATGCGTGTACACAAATTTGAAACGGCACTATGCGGTTTCATAGAAACGCCCTTGAGCCAATATAAGTTTGATACCCCTGCGCTAAACGGAGCACAGCTCTATAGACCTGTATCCAGGAACTTGAATATTCTACCGATAAAACATAGTCAAATAGGGAGCAAAATGTGTATTAAGAACTAATTTTAAACACCTACATTGAAGGTGAGCTTGCGATAGTTCTCACCTCCCTGCTATTTTCACTGTCAGAAAAAAAAACTTGTTTGTTATTTTTTCTTGACATTTGCCAAATGGACATCCATTTTTTTCCAAGGAACATCAATACTGTAAATATAACTCTAACCACAGATTGGACCATTTCAAAAACAGTTTAGCCATCCATTTGTTGTCGTATTTATTCCCTTTAGGGTGAGCCAGTCACAAGTTAATTTGGGTGAAAAGCGGGGTACACCTAAACAGGTCACAAGCCAATTGTTGTGCACATACTGTACTCAACTCATTTTAATGACAAATTTAATGTTTTTGGAATGTTGGTGGAAACTAGACTTTGTGGCGAAGCAAAGTCATTCTGGCCCAAGGGAAAACATGCAGCATTTTCAGATTTGAACCCGCAACCTCTCGACTTTGGAGCAGGTATAATAACTAGTCAGCTGTGTCGCCTCATTTTTAATATAATTCTAATCCTGTAAATTACATTATAACATTAAAATAGAGTGTATTTTTTTTTGTGTGCACATTGAACCCATGAATCAAATGATGGCAGCCAGATAAAACTATAAAGATAATATGCTACGTTCCTTTTGATGCTACTATGGACTTGATTATTGTGCTGCTGACCTCCATATCTCCATATTTATATATGTATATATATATATATATATATATATATATATATATATATATATATATATATATGTTGCCTTTTAACCAAAGCACTTGTATATATATATATATATATATATATATATATATATATATATTATATATATATATATATATATATATATATATATATATATATACATACACACACATATTATAGCGTATTATCTTTATAGTTTTATCTGGTTGCCATCATTTGATTCAATGGGTTCAATGTGCACACAAAACGTCACAAAAACAGATTTGAGAAGGAAAATCAGATGGAGGACAATGGAGATTACAGTGGAGGACGATGCAGGAGCATGAGCAAGTTGGATGGAAAGAAAAGCATTTCTTCATAGCCACAATTCCACCAAGAAGCAAGACATGGACCTGTATTGTAAATAAATTGGATCATTCCTTTCGTTGTCCTTTGTGACCAGCGATGTCAACTGAAGGAATAGCTGGATGAGCTTGCACTTTTCGACTTAGATCTTCTCCTTTCGGCTTTTTCCCTTCAGAAGTCCTCACAGCGAATCAACTGCCTCTATCTAACCCTGTCTGCTGCATCCTCTTCCCTCACTCAGGGAACCTCAGCATCTTCCTTTTGTCTTTTCCTCACTAGCACTATCTGCAGGCATAACAACATCGCTGGACTCATCGCAGTCCTGTACACCTTTCCTTTCAATTGAGCTGAAACTCTTCTATCACACATCAACACCTGACACTTTTCTCCAGACCCTCTCTAGGCGGTCTACATATTATAGTAACAATGCAACTCCTATGTAACATTGCTGTAACAAGATAACAATAAAACATCGTCCATCCTGTCCATCGCAGACTTGCTCATGAGCAGGGTCAGTTTAAGTTTCGTTAAGCAAAGAGCTTTACTATGGCTCGCTACATAAGCATCTTTGTTGCTATCATTAGCTGTGGGTGCAGTCGCAACTGGGTGCTTTGCATTTATGTGGTATGCTAAACTCGAGCTGGTTCTCTTTTTAAAAGCTCCTTCTTACAAAGAATGTGTATGTGTAACCAATGTGCTGTATATCAAAGGTGTCGTCAGGGTGTTTTTAAAGTTAAATTTCCCATTGATTGAAGCAGCTACTCTCATTTGCACTTTCATTTTCACATCTCCCTTCTTCCCTCCCACCCACAACAGGAGACATAATGACAGTGTATCGGTGTCCACTCCAGGGTGTGCGTTACCTTTGTTTTCGATGTTGCCTTTTAACCAAAGCACTTGATTCGAATGATCAGGGTCATTACCAGGATTCTGCAAGTATGCCGAGGAGCTAATTATTCAAAACAGTTGCGTTGGTTGAAGGGAAACATCGAAAACCGTCTCGATTGCAGCTCACGGGGACCAGACTTGGCCAACCCTGCTGACTATACCACAAACAGGACAAGTCAAAATACCATTTTTTAGTGTTTGCCTCATGAGCACCAAACACAGTAAATAATGATGTTTGTTGAACATGCATCTTACAGTGATAGCAGAAAATCTCAAACATGATCCCAATTTTCAATGAACTGGTTTTTAGCTCGCCGATTAGCTAGCGACTGGTCCAGTGTGTGCTTCGTTTTGCACAATCAGATGGAAAGGCTCCAGCTCACCCGTGACTCTAATGAGGATAAGTGGTTGAGAAAATGGAATGAATGTTTTTTTTAGGCAGCATTTTAATACAATAGATAATGTTC
The DNA here is from genome assembly GCF_059441005.1 of Hippichthys cyanospilos. Taxonomy (NCBI): domain Eukaryota; kingdom Metazoa; phylum Chordata; class Actinopteri; order Syngnathiformes; family Syngnathidae; genus Hippichthys; species Hippichthys cyanospilos. The sequence goes on from NC_142374.1 coordinate 8,438,424, forward strand.
CTCTCGAGTTGAATGGAATTCATTGCGGATTGGTCAACCTCACATTTCATCAGATTTTGAAACATATTTTCCCACAAAAATGCTGACAAAACTGTCATGGTTTGTTGGGTTGTGGGTTTATTTTGAGGGGTTCTGTTTCTGTTTACGTTTATAGTTCCGGTTTCTGCCCCTGTCGCGTCTGCCTGCGTTAGTTTTGATTTAGTCCACCTGTCTGTTACCTGCGCCTCGTGTCCTCCAATCTGCTCCCTTTGCCTGTTGTCCCTGCCCAGCTGCCATGTGTTAGTTTGATTAGTTTGTGAATGTATTTAAGCCTAGTGTCTGTTACAGCCCGTGTCGGATCATTGTCTCTGTCGTGTCAGGTCATTGTCGTCTTGTAGTCCCGTCTCGTCTCGCCCATCAGTTTCGTGTATTCCTGCCAGCCTGCCCGTAGTGTTTGTTTTCCGTTTTTCCAGCTTGCCTGCGCCCTTAGTTTTTGCCGTCCTGTTTTTCCTGCTTTTTGTTCCCGTTCGTTGTATTAATAAACATGGATTTCATCAACCCCCTGTCCCGACGCTCCCCTGCTTTTGGGTCCTCCGCAACCACGCCGGCGTTCACACCCGCCGTGCACCCCCGTGACAGAATGATCCGACCAACGCAGGACCCAGCGGGAAGCCCGCGGCGGCGGACACGACGCCGCCGCCCCGTCCGCATCCGCTCTCAGCCCGCCGGCCAGCCCCGTTCCCCCAGTGTAAGACCTCTTGTTTTTTCTTCCGTGTCTTTCCCCTCGGAGTCTGCGCCTGTCCCCGCTTCTGATCTGTCCCCCGCGTCCGTCACTTCCGCGTTTCCCTCGTGTTCCTCCGACCTCCCTTACGACACGATTCTGTCCCCGCACGTTTTTTGTAGTTCCGATTTCGCTGATTTGCGTAGTTCACCTTCCGTCCGTCCACCTGATCACTCTTCCTCTCCTGCTCGCGCTCCTCACTACACGTTAGAGTCTAATTTTTCCGACATCGAGGATTGCCCTCCCTTCGTCACGTTTCGTTCCAGTACCGGTCCTGATTTTGTTTACCCGCGTCCCTCTTCCGTCAACACTTTTTATCATATTCCGTATTCGAGCCCGTGCACCTCTGATTATGATTTTGATTCAGATTTTGACTATCAGTCCGGCCAGTCCTTTTACAGTTCGTCCGAAGACTCCGATTCAGAGCCCCTATTTGACCGTGACCTTTTCGTGGGCTCCCGGTTGGCATTTCGTGGCCGCCGGTGGAGGGGCCCGCGAAAAGGCCACCGCCCCAGTGACCACCAGAACCCATCTGTTCAGCCTTCCGATCCGTTCCCTCCTGTCTCTGTGTCCCCCTCTTGCCGCGCCCTGCCTACTTCCTCCTGTCCTGTACCACCCTCTTCTTGCACCCTGTCCCAAGCTCCTGTCGCGTCTGTACCACCGGTCTCTGTTCCCCAAACTTCCTGCCGGCGGGCTGAAGCGGCACCCGCCCCTGTCCCAGCGCCAAGGCATCTACCCGCCCCCGTCCCAGCGCCAAGGCGGCTACCCGTACCTGTCCCTGCGCCAAGGCGGCTACCTGTCCCTGCGCCAAGGCGGCTACCTGTCCCTGCGCCAAGGCGGCTACCTGTCCCTGCGCCAAGGCGGCTACCTGTCCCTGCGCCAAGGCGGCTACCTGTCCCTGCGCCAAGGCGGCTACCTGTCCCTGCGCCAAGGCGGCTACCTGTCCCTGCGCCAAGGCGGCTACCTGTCCCTGCGCCAAGGCGGCTACCCGCCCCTGTCCCTGCGCCAAGGCGGCAGACCGCCCCTGTCCCAGCGCCAAGGCGGCAGACCGCCCCTGTCCCAGCGAGCCGGCGCCCGGCCTCTGCGAACCCTGCGAGCCGGTCCCCGGCCTCTGCGAACCCTGCGAGCCGGCGCCCGGCCTCTGTGACCCCTGCGAGCCGGCGCCCGGCCTCTGTGACCCCTGCGAGCCGGACCCCGGCCTCTGTGACCCCTGCGAGCCGGACCCCGGCCTCTGTGACCCCTGCGAGCCGGACCCCGGCCTCTGTGACCCCTGCGAGCCGGACCCCGGCCTCTGTGCACCCTGCGAGCCGGACCCCGGCCTCTGTGCACCCTGCGAGCCGGACCCCGGCCTCTGTGCACCCTGCGAGCCGGACCCCGGCCTCTGTGCACCCTGCGAGCCGGACCCCGGCTCTGTGCACCCTGCGAGCCGGACCCCGGCCTCTGTGCACCCTGCGAGCCGGACCCCGGTCTCTGTGCACCCTGCGAGCCGGACCCCGGCCTCTGTGCACCCTGCGAGCCGGACCCCGGCCTCTGTGCACCCTGCGAGCCGGACCCCAGGCTCGGTGAACCCTGCCCGTCTGCCTCCCAAGCCAGTCGCCCGTCTGCCTCCCAAGCCAGTCGCCCGTCTGCCTCCCAAGCCAGTCGCCCGTCTGCCTCCCAAGCCAGTCGCCCGTCTGCCTCCCAAGCCAGTCGCCCGTCTGCCTCCCAAGCCAGTCGCCCGTCTGACTCCCAAGCCAGTCGCCCGTCTGACTCCCAAGCCAGCCGCCCGTCTGACTCCAAAGCCAGTCGCCCGTCTGACTCCAAAGCCAGTCGCCCGTCTGACTCCAAAGCCAGTCGCCCGTCTGACTCCCAAGCCAGTCGCCCGTCTGACTCCCAAGCCAGTCGCCCGTCTGACTCCCAAGCCAGTCGCCCGTCTGACTCCAAAGCCAGTCGCCCGTCTGACTCCAAAGCCAGTCGCCCGTCTGACTCCAAAGCCAGTCGCCCGTCTGACTCCAAAGCCAGTCGCCCGTCTGACTCCAAAGCCAGTCGCCCGTCTGCCTCAGTCATCCCAAGTCAGTCTCCTGGCATCCCCGCCGTTTCTGATTGGCCCCCAGTGGCTGTCTCTGTCCAGCCTGCCGTTCCCAGTGCTGCCAGCCACGGTGCCGCAGCCTCAGCCTGTTGAGCCACCAGCCACGGCGCCTCAGCCTCCTGAGCCGCCAGCCTCTGCGCCGCTGCCTCAGCCTCCTGAGCCACCAGCCACGGCGCCGCAGCCTCAGCCTGTTGAGCCACCAGCCACGGCGCCTCAGCCTCCTGAGCCGCCAGCCTCTGCGCCGCTGCCACAGCCTCCTGAGCCGCCAGCCTCGGCGCGGCAGCCGCAGTCGCCTGAGCTGTCAGCCATGCCACCATTGCCGCAGACGACAGAGATGCCAGACGGTTCCCTGTGGTCGCCCTTGTCCCAGGTCAGTCTTGTGCTCTCACTCGTGTCTGTGGTCTGCACCCAGTGGCTGTTCCCTGATGGCACCCCGACGACGCCTCCGCACCTGCCTGACGGCGTCCAGCCGACGCCTCCGCACCTGCCTGACGGCGTCCAGCCGACGCCTCCGCACCTGCCTGACGGCGTCCAGCCGACGCCTCCGCACCGGCCCGACGGCGTCCAGCCGACGCCTCCGCACCGGCCTGACGGCGTCCAGCCGACGCCTCCGCACCGGCCTGACGGCGTCCAGCCGACGCCTCCGCACCGGCCTGACTGCGTCCAGCCGACGCCTCCGCTCTGGCCTGACTGCGTCCAGCCGACGCCTCCGCTCTCGCCTGACGGCGTCCAGCCGACGTCTCCGCTCTCGCCTGACGCCGCCCTGCTGACGTCTCCGCTCTCGCCTGACGCCCCGCCTGCCGATCTTCAGGGGCAACCGGGATACAAGCCTACCTGGGGTGGCTTGTTGTTCGCCATCGGGCGCCCAGGTCGCCCACCTGACTCGGCCCGCCGGGCAGATCTGCTCTGGCGTCTTGGCCGCCCGCCTGATTCGCCTCGCCGGGCGCCTCTTGTCTGGCGTCCGGGCCGCCCACCTGACTCGGCCCGCCGGGCACATCTGCTCTGGCGTCCTGGCCGCCCGCCTGATTCGCCTCGCCGGGCGCCTCTTGTCTGGCGTCCGGGCCGCCCACCTGACTCGCCCCGCAGGGCACCTTTCGTCTGGCGACCGGGTCGCCCGCCTGACTCGCTCTGGCGACCGGGTCGTCCTCTGGACTTTCCCCCTCGGGTGCATCCCGTTTGGCACCAGGGGTGCCTTTGGACTGTTTTTGTTTTTCTCCTGTGCCCTCCTCCGGTCCCCCTTCCGCCCACCCTGCCTCGGTTTTGTTTGCTTGTCGGTTTGTTTTGGGACGTCTGGGATCCGTCCCTTGAGAGGGGGGTTCTGTCATGGTTTGTTGGGTTGTGGGTTTATTTTGAGGGGTTCTGTTTCTGTTTACGTTTATAGTTCCGGTTTCTGCCCCTGTCGCGTCTGCCTGCGTTAGTTTTGATTTAGTCCACCTGTCTGTTACCTGCGCCTCGTGTCCTCCAATCTGCTCCCTTTGCCTGTTGTCCCTGCCCAGCTGCCATGTGTTAGTTTGATTAGTTTGTGAATGTATTTAAGCCTAGTGTCTGTTACAGCCCGTGTCGGATCATTGTCTCTGTCGTGTCAGGTCATTGTCGTCTTGTAGTCCCGTCTCGTCTCGCCCATCAGTTTCGTGTATTCCTGCCAGCCTGCCCGTAGTGTTTGTTTTCCGTTTTTCCAGCTTGCCTGCGCCCTTAGTTTTTGCCGTCCTGTTTTTCCTGCTTTTTGTTCCCGTTCGTTGTATTAATAAACATGGATTTCATCAACCCCCTGTCCCGACGCTCCCCTGCTTTTGGGTCCTCCGCAACCACGCCGGCGTTCACACCCGCCGTGCACCCCCGTGACACAAAACAACAACTACGTTCTAGGGTAAAATTGCTGTAATCTAAAAACTGCTCTCTCTAATAAGCAGACCGTTATTTGCTTGGTGCCACCAAAGGAAAAAAAATGGGAAAAGGCAAACAAAGAAAACGTTTTGTTAATAGCCTGCTGTTGGCTGCAGATTTGGTCCAACTAGTAATGCCAATTCTTGGGGAACACACACAAACAACATACTGCCACCCATCATTAGTGGAGTTGTGTGAACACAAACGCTTCCTGTATGTACAAGTCTGTTTGTTTTTGTTTCCATCTTCATGTGTATGTGCATATAATATACATCATATAAATGTTTGTGTTTGCCTGTTAATTTGTGTTGGTATACATTTATGCCCTGTGAGCGCTTTCACAGCCAACCTGCCCTCGTGTGTGTCAGACTGGCAGCATCGCTGCTATATATGAAAGTGCTCACAAATTCAAGCATTGTCTTTTCTTTCTGGTATTTCTGGACTCACTCCCATCAATCTTACTGGACCATGAGAATGAAATCGACAGTCTTGGGCTAAAAGATGGCACAGCATACACAAACAAGTGTTGCGAGCTTCCATGGCATGTCTCGACGTACAATGGATTGGAGCAGCCAAATGGCACAGACGCAATGCCCTTCTTAAGCAAATATTTGCACTGCTCTCTGGTGTGTTGCCTATGCATGTGTGTGTGATACTGGTACAAGATCAGCTGATTTTCATAACAATATCGCAGTAATTTGACAAATGAGTGTGTATCTGTTTAGTTACTTGTGTTCTTTTGGGCAATGATCTACTGCCTTTGAATTCACATGCAGAATCATGCTTGCAGAAGCCAAAAAAGAATCAAAACAAGCGGGAAATGAATCAATGAGTGGAAGAGGAAAAGCAGAGAAGTGGGGAAAAGAACTCTGTAACCCCAAGGTTCTGATGGGGGCCAACGCAATGGAGCTTATCTTGTTTATGTGGGGAAGATAACCAGAACGCTCATCTGGCAGCAGAGAGGAACTTCACTGTAGCTGCGTGTTCAATTTGTTAACTTGGGGTGTGTGTGTGTGTGTGTGTGTGTGTGTGTGTGTGTGTGTGTGTGTGTGTGCGTGCGTGTGTGCGTGTGTGTGTGTGTTTGAGTGAGTGAGTGAGTGAGTGAGTGAGTGAGTGAGTGAGTGAGTGAGTGAGTGAGAGAGAGAGAGAGCGAGAGAAAGCCAGCGAGAGAAGGAGAAAGAGCGAGAGAGAGAGAGAGTGAGAGAGAGCGGTATGACAGCTGCTTACACACTCTGTCACCCACTCTAATGTTGCACAAAGGTCCAAGTCAGCACTTGTCATTCAAAAGCACTTAATAACATCCACAGGGATCTTGGTATGGCCTATTAAACTGGCAAGATATGCGGAACAGAATTTGGCAGAGATTGTTGCTCCTGTATGGCAATTTTACTTGTGAAAATGATAAATGCTCACAAATGATGCTTTTTGACATTAGAAAATAGTTTATCTAAACAAAAACAATAACAATGACAGGCACTCCAACAATTGTCATAGTAGATGTGAACCTTTTAATTTTGAAGATATATTCTCTCTCCAACACACACACACACACACGCACACACACGCACACACACACACACGCACGCAAACACAGACACAAAGAAGGAGCTCACTTATGCTGACCTGAGATGTTGTTCAAACACAGAGGTGAGGGTCCTTGGTCATTTTGCGCTCTGCTTTGATTCCCTCTTCCTGCAAAATTAGAACTTTACAAATCCATTTACTATTTGACTACCCTTACGGTTCAATTAGATATTCAAGATTCAAGAGATTCAATAATTTTGATTGTCATATGTATAGCATGATTATACCACACAATGAAATACTTATTCTGTTCACTTCCTGAGCAGCAGACTACATTCCATAATTGAGCAAAAAAATAAATAGTAATCAAAAATAGCAATAAATAGTGATAAAATAACAAACAGAAACAGTGGTGCTAATAATATAGTGCAAAATATCACAGAGTGCAAAATATTATTTATGCATGCAGTAAGAGGCAGATTAGTGCTGAAATCATAGAAAATACAATTCCCTTTGCAGTCTTTCTTTTGATATCCTGAAATAAGCCCAAGAAAAATGTATATGTGTGCAAGTGGAGTGTTTGTGTGCGAACGTGTGCGTGTGTGCGTGCGTGCGTGCGTGTGTGCATGTGTAGTCCAAATAGTACCCTGGTGACCTCCACATTGTGACACTGACGTGCAACAATGATGAATGCCCTGGGAGAGTGAAGTAAGGACCCACCTGCATAATGTTAACATTACAAAGTCAGAAACCTTAAACGTTGCAAGATGCTGACCTCCCTGTTTAATTGAGTGCACTGTTCTACGTTTAAAAGTGCAACGCTGATCGCTTCTCTCTTCTAGTAACACCTTTTATTCATTTATTGATTTTATTTTAATGAAATGACAGACTGCCTGAAACATGTTTTAATAAGATCCACCGTGTATTTTAAAGTAAAATACAGTAAATCTTAATCCTGGGTGGCCAATATGGGTTGTTTGACCCTGTGAGAAACAAGTACAGGCGGCCTGTACACCACACACAGAGTATATTTCGGTGTTAAGCTGTGACCCCTTGTTTTCCAGTGAAAGGAAATTATGATGCAGTGACCCAGTGACCACACAGAAAACCACTTCCTTTTCTGTTGTGATTTTATATGGTTAAACTGCATCCATCCACAAGACAGCCTAGCTCACAGGCTCAAGGCTCAGACAGTTCAATGGTATGTTGACAGAGACACCAGAACCCTCAAAATTGCAATATTTTAAGATGCAGCATCGAAAACACTCTATCTTTAGTATGTGAGTGGGTTGTATGTATCCTTCCCAGGTTTTTGTGTGTAATCAAAAGCATATTATGACAGGACAAGCAGATGTTTTTATAAACTTAGCTCGTTTGTTTTGGTTTTATTTTTTGAAATTGGACTCATTTTTCAATGTTTACTTTTATGTTGTACGTTATTTTTTTTTAGAGCAGACGTGATTCTTTGATCAGAGCTTCCTTTTTTTAAATTTATTTATTTATTTATTTATTTATTCATTTTTACAGTTTAACATAATCTAAATGAAAGAGGAGTGAAACACTTTTGGGGAAGTTGACTTTTTGAGGGAAAGTTGACTCAATACCCATGGAATCAAATACAAATATTTTTATACGTCCATCCATCCATTTTCTAGAGCTGCTTATCCCTACTAGAGTCACGGGCCTCCTGGTGCCTATCGCAGCTGACTATGGGTGGAAGGCAAGGAACACCCTGAACTGGTTGCCAGCCGATTGCAGGGCACACAGAGACCATTAATGCACCCAATCTCACCTAAGGACGATTCAATATGTCCAATACACCTGACATCCATGTTTTTGGATTATGGGAGAGAATCCATGCAGGCTCGGGAGAACAAGCAAACCAAACCAAACATCAACTCAGAAATCACAAACCCGGGAGTTAAAATGGACCCCCGCAGTTGAATTTTGAAGCCCACACGAATCACATTTACAAAACCTCCTTTCTCCAGCTACGTAACTTTTCAAAACCGCGCCCCACACTCACTGTGGCTTACTCCAAAAAACTCGTCCACGCCTTCGGCTCCTCCAGGCTGGACTACTGCAACGTACTTCTCATCTGGATCTCTGGTAAGAGCTTAAATAAACTTCAGTATATACAGAACAGCACTGCTAGGATTCTAACAGGAGTGCAAAAGCGTGACCACATTACTCCCACACTCAATCCCTCCATTGGCTTCCCACAAATTTCAGGACTGAATCCAAAATCTCCCTCCTTACACATCAGTGTATCCATGGCAAAGCCCCCACGTCTCAAGAAACTATCCTCCCCACCTTCTTCAACTCGCTACCTTCGCTCTGCTAACACCAACCTTCTCAAACCCGTTAAGATAAACCTACAAGCTATGGGTGATCGGGCTTTCTGCTCAGTCGCCCTCAAACTGTGGAATGCTCTTTCACCAAATCTAAGAGCACCACAGTCAGTGGATTCTTTTGAAAGAGAACTTAAAACACACCATTTTAGTAAAGCGTTCACATGTTACTGTTCCTTTGGAGGTCATGTTTTTATACTACTGTTTTTATTGATGCTATGCTCTAGTTTTCTGCAGCACTTTGAGACTCTGTTGAATGGAAAGTGCAATATAAATTAAATATTATTATTATTAGTATTATTATTAAACCACATAGGAAGGCCGAAGTGAGGTGGATTTGAGCTCTGGTCCTTGAACTGTGAGGCAGACGCGCTAACCACTGCTCCACCAAGCTGCCATCTAGCTCATGTAGATGGATGGATGGATGGATGGATGGATGGATGGATGGATGGATGGATAGATAGATAGATAGATAGATAGATAGATAGATAGATAGATAGATAGATAGATAGATAGATAGATAGATTTGTGTGTGTGTGTGTGTGTGTGTGTGTGTGCGTGTGCGTGTGCGTGTGTGTGTGTGTGTGTGTGTGGGCGCGTGTGTGATATAATACGAGAACCAACCGTTACATAATTAGGAAAGCCTCCTCTCAGGGATGATTAAGAATCAACAATTAGATAGTTTTGTTTTTGCAATGAATAAATACAATCCCCTCTTTATACTAGGAGTCCATGCAAGGGTTCAGACTGAGTTATATTTTACATCTGCAGTATACAGTACACGCTTTGGTGAAAATTAGCCAAATCTTTTTTTATATCTGTGTGATGAATGAACAGAGATGTGATTCATGTTCACATCCATGCTCCACCTGATAAAAAGTGTAAATAGATATGTGGACTCTTCCAGGGGCTGGTACAGTTTGTCCTGGCCTTGTGGGGTGTGCGGTACGACCCCCTTTTTCCCTCTCTCCATCTCTTTCTCTCAATCTCATTTCCCTCTCTCTGTCCCTCTTTTCAGCTCACCGCAATTAGAGAGGCAAAGTGGGATAAGAGGAATGTGTTAGCATGCTTTGTGAAGGTTGAGAGAAAGAAAGAGGGAGTACAAGAGAGGGAGAGAGTGTGATAAAGAGAGGGGGAAGATGAGAGAGAGACGGCCGAGGGGAGGAGAAGAAAAGAGAGAAGTCCTGTCTTAATTGGCCTGTGTGACCACATGCACCGCGCTGCGATGGTCTGGGCTTGATGAACCCTGCGCCTCAATAGTTGGCCCAGCCTTACATGCATCCCGTGCATCCGGCCAACCACAACTAACTCTAGTGTGCTCTTTGGCAGTTTCCAGTGTCAGGCCTGGGAGAGTTGTGCCACCCACATCTACACTCCACTCTGCCATTCAGGAGGCCTCTCTGATGGGATGAATGTGGTCATTTGAGATTATGATTTGTATATGCCCGGCGTTTTGGGAATTCTTCATAGGTCAAAATTGTGCTGTGGTGGTGTCACTGTAGGTGTCTTTAAAATCAGTTGTATGTGGGCGTTTGTTCACACCGCAACATTGCATATTGTTGTTTTCACCCTCACAAATTGTATACTTCTACTTCAATATTTTGTTTTTCAATGTCATCACAAACACAAAGTAAAAGAACCTGCTACGCTCGGGGTTTGTGACAAACTGTAGCTACGTGTACATGCATAATCCTGTATGAAACTTTTGTGGAGAACTGGCTTTTTATCAAAATTCCGACTAAAATATATCCATTCATGAAAATGAGTTGAAAGGTTGAAATTGAAAGAACTCTGCCTGATGTAAAAAATAGTCCCCAAAATGTTTCTCTCGACAACCAGTAACCGGGCAAAAAAAATGCAGTTTGGTAAATATAATTGCCTGCGATTTTTGGCATGTCCTGGTTTTAAAGTCTTCCTCCGTTTAAACAATAAAGTAGAAGTAGCTTGTTTGGATGCACGTAGAAGCCAGAGCAACTTGGCAGAGCAGTGGCCTGAACACCCCACGCGTCGAGGACGAGCCTGGGATCATCAAACGGCCGCATCACAAGGCAGGTGATGAAGATAACAGTCACCTGCTTGGAGCTTGAACATTTACAGTGACCGGAGCATCAGCGCAAATTAGCGGAAAGGAGAATTTGCGTGATTGATGATGGCCACACAGTATCACTCAGACATGAAACAGAACTGCGCAATAAAGAAACATGGCATTTTTCATTTTCAGGCTTTAACACTTTGATGGTGAAATTAAACAAACTTGACAGCCCAGTGTAAACGCCGTGATAAAACATTCCCCAGAAACTGTTCCATTCCTGGAAGACGTTCAACTGTAAATCTGCCTGGTAACACACAAGTCATGGGTGGGTGGGCATATGCGCATGCATGTCTCCAGAAAGAGGTCACGCTATTTTCCAAATATGCAAGTGATCATTTGAGCCTCCAAACATAGCTACAGAATGGAAACTTGCTCCATTAGTAATATGCCACGGCAGGATGGAGGTGACAACAGGCCACATTTAGCGTGGCACGCAGGAGATGATGTGCGCAGGACAGATATGGAGACAGGCAGGGGTGGAGGAAAGGTGGGGAGGAGCAGCAAGATGAAAGCCGCAGAAAATTCTTTATAAAGCCTCAAGACCCAATAAATCATTTACACCGCACACAAATTTTGACTGCTTCTGGCAGGGGTCCAAAAAGGCCACGCTGAACACATAGAGCTGATAATGCAAAAGCAGCACGCCCTTACAGGAGGTGGACACTCCACAGGATACAAGAGTAACTAGTCTCCATATTATACGTTTGATAAAATGTTTTTTTTTATTGATATTAAAAATCAAAGTACATGAATTGTGCATTTCGGACGTTTTAGCGTGCGGAGGTTAAATCAATGAAGTACACACAGGCCGAGTGAGCTAGTGACAAAGAAGAAGTTGCCACTGCTCGGCATGATTTCTTCATGTTTAGCAAAAAATTGGTTGTCTTTCAGTACATTACAATGGTGAATGAATGCAGTCCCAGCATGATAATAATAACAATAATAATAATAATTGCACTGTCTGTCTCTTTGCACAGTAAAAGCAGAGTATAAACAGATATATGGAAGATATCTGACAGAAATGTATAGGTATTGGCTTGAGTCTTCACCTCTATATGCCGATTATTGATTAGCTGTTTTGTTCAGGTGATGCATAACCCATTTTTGGAGGAAATAAAGTGTCTGTCATAGGCTATAGTGGTTTGTCAAATGATTATGGAAGCTTCTGAATAACTCCTCATTCCCTGCCATAGGGCCATCTCTTATACATGGGAACATTTACACTCTTCCCAGCTTATTTGTTTAACCAAATCGTATGACTGCAGTAGCCCTTGATTAAAACACATAATGCTTGGATGAGTGGAAGATGATGCTTCATAAGATCAAGGCCATTTTCAAATGATATAAAACAGAGAGAGCGGGAGAGACGGCGAGAGAGAGAGAGAGAGAGAGAGAGAGAGACGGGGCGGGGGGGGGGGGGGGGGGTGAGTCAATGACCATTGACTTAACCTCCAATGATGGTAAAGGCGCACAGTGCGAGTCAAGACCCTGTAGTGACATTTGATCCGACCAACATACTTTTCATGACGATATCTGCAGCGCTGGCACATTAGACAAGAGGCCCCTTAGAAGATTGCAGGACACGGTGCACAATTATGAAGACATTATTTAATTAAGGACTCGACATTCCCCCGCCATCAATACTAAAGTGGCTTCAAAACATAGTGGATTGAACACAACTGATGTTGAACAGTTTCGGTTAATAATGTTGCTCGCTGATACTTTCTGTTTCTCTCTGAACCTTGACAGATTTCAGGAGACCCATGCAGTTCATTAATATTAAGAGTACTGTACGTGACTATTTCTGTGGCAGAACATGCCTACAAAATTCAGACGACATGATGCTGCTAAAATATTAATTTAAAGTAACTACGGCAAATGAAAAAAGGGGTAAAAGACATTGTTTTTGGTACAAAGCATCTACAAAAAAAGCCTTACAGCTCCAATTGGAAAACAGAGATCATACAAAATAAATCCGTCAGTTGAGCATCAGTGCTGCGCATATTATTTGGACCAATTTTCAAATATATTTTATAACAAAATAAATAATGCCTTTATACAGTGCCCTTATTTGTATTTCAACAAACAAACAAACAAAGCTTGACGGCTCATTATGCAAGATACAGCTCAGACTATAGGAAATAACACAACGTCCCTGGAAACTAATTATAAATCTATATATATATATATATATATATATATATATATATATATATATATATATACATACATATATATACATATATATGTATATATACATATATATGTATATATACATATATATATATATATATATATATACACACATATATACATATATACATATACATATATATATACATATACATATATATATATATATATATATATACATATATATATATATATATATGATAGATATATAGATATATTATACATATATATCTATATTTATATATGTATAGATAGATATATTCAAGTATTTGTTTTCAGGCAAACGCATGTGAATACTACGGATATACAATGAAAATAAATGTTAGTTGACATTATTGCTGTTTTTTTCCCTTTGAATCAAAATGTCTGTGCCTTTTTTAGAATGATAGAGTAACATCAGAACATAACCATGAAAACGCCTAACTCGGAAAAACAGGAATGTCATTGTACCACAAACAGACGGGGGGTTCCTTTTTTCATTGAAAAGTTGATATGAAAAGAAAACAAGAAACAATAAGATCAAACTAAAATAAATTCATCAATCATCCCACTAGTCCATGCCATGACACTTCCCATCGGAGCAGTCCGCAAAGTCACGGTAAAAAGGAAGTACTGTCCCAGAACTGTTGTCCTGTCCCAATCCAGGCAGTCCACGGTGTCCCATATCATATTCGCTGTGTCCATCTGCCTCCGGGACAGGAGACAGGAGGGACATAACCAGGGTCTCTTGTGCCCCACGCCGCGTAAGCCAGCAAACTTGTGATGAGCAGCCACTAACGCTTCCTTTGAGTCATGATGCCGTCGTCGCCCCCATAGTTTCTCAGTGACACTTCCCCCTTGACTTTGCCACTGCCAGGAGCTCCCCCATATTTTTAATCCCTAATTTTTTTTTAAAAGTCACACTTTCCTTAAAACGGAAAGTTATAATATATTCAAAAAAAACAAACAAACGTGCTTTTCAAACCTCTTCTTTGAGTCCTTTCCCAAAGCTAGCACCATGGCATTTTTTAAGCTACACGTTCATTGTTCATAAAAAAATAGTGCCATATATTTTTCTTTACTTTGACGTAATCCGTGGCAATGTGCAATTTTGCAGACTCTTTTCTGCTTTTTGTTTGTGATCAAAAAGGTGCTGGAACAGGAATCTAATTTTATAAAATAATTCCTTACAGTGTGGAAGTCCCTTTATAGGTAGAGGTGCAAACTAAAAAAAATAAAAAATAAAAAAAGAAAAAAAGAACACAGATTTTCTTTTTTTTTTTTTGCCTCAGGAAAAATATGTGGAATGGATTCTGTCATGCAAGCATCTCCTCATTCTGAGTTGTTCTCCACAAGGACAAAAAACAAAACAAAAAACCATTCCGTCGGGTGTTGTCTTGACACTTGCGAACCACAGCTCGCTTTCATCTTCTTGTTTTCTTCCATTTACTCTTATGCTTACAGGTCCACCTGAATGGCATTCAGTCGAATTGCTAACTTTTTTGTTCAACATTTGTGTTTGTGCCTTTTGTGTCGGTGACTGAAGGAGCTCGCGAAGAAAGTTCAGACAGGAAGAATGTGGAGGCATGTTTGTGTTCCGGAGGACGGCGGTAGGGTTGGAGGGGTATTAGAAAGGGGGCAGGGGGTCAAGAAGCAGTGGATGAGAATCGGTTGGGGGTCCTGGTGGGCTCGGACGGGGCAGGGGAGGTCAAAGAGGACTGCCACAGAAATGACGTCAGAGACAAAGCTATAATCCCCTAGGCTTTTTTTTGTCCTTCCAAACTCTCGTCTGTGCAAAGGGCTGGCAATGGGTTCATTTGTGGTTGACATAGTTGTTCGTGGTGAGCAAGACGGGCGGTAGTTTGCTGGGCAGGCTGATCAGGGGCCTGTGGAAGTTGGCTTCGTCCTGGGCTTTCATCTTCTCCGCCTGCCTTCGGAACTTTCTGGCTCTCAGGATGGCGGGGACACCCCTCCGGAGCCGCTGGGCCGCCTTCCTCTGCCACTGCTCGTATTTGGAATACTTCATGGGCACATGCTGCTTCCTCGGGGCTTCCTTTTGTGCCGTGCCGGTAACGAAACAGAAAAGAAGGGGAAAAAAATGCAGTCAGTTCATTACGGGTGATATGCTCATTTTGTGGCCGATCAAATGTGACTTTCAAAGCGGCAAGTCATAACAGCCTTGGCCGGCTTCCAAATGCTACTCTTTTTGCTTTCATCAAGTGAGGGAAGCGATCGACAAGTGCTAAGTTGGGCCGCAAACAATCTGTGAAATAGTTGGCTGCTTCTCTCATATACATATAGCCTGCTGAATGACTAAAGCGCTGCATACCTAATGACAAAATAAACATTGCAAATTTCACAAGACTAGGTGTTTTGCTGAGTACCACTGAATGAGAAACAAGTAGGAACGGTAGCAGGGGGCCTGGAATTTATGCGCCAGTAGCCAGTGATCCATGTGAATGGCTTGTTTTGGTCCTGCCACTTGAAGAGTGTTTATCCCCCTTCATTCACTTCAGCCTCCCTCAATAGCTTAAGAACAGCTGGCCCTCAGAGCAGGCTGTACCCATCAACTCTCCCTGCCCGGACAAACCCGGGACATGTCCAAACTAATTCCCGATCGGCATTTTCCCCCCCGAGAGGCCCTGTTACATTTCTGTTATGGTTTTACGATTGCACCGTTCATTCAACCGCTTGTCACTGACACGTGAACACGACCAAGCATAAAGGGATTGCAAAAGGTCGGGAAGACAACCACGGCTATGTCTTCTTGTGGTCTCGGTGGATCAATTAGGCAATTCCCGGCACGCGTGATGAGACTCTCAGGGCTGGGCCAGGTGGGTTTTTCACGAACACGCCGATTTAAACGCATGAAAGATTCAGAGAGCTCACAGTTGCATGACTAATAATCAAATAATCTTGCACTCAGAACACACTGTTTTTGTCATGGGCCAGCAGTCAGTGTGTGAGCACGTCCGTTCTTGAGCACAACGTCCCGCGACTGTTTGGACAATTTCCACAATGGTCAGCACTTCGCATGGAACTGCTTATCGTGAGACCGTCGAACAAGATAGAGCGGTTTCTGCGTACATTTTGGTCTGTGCAGCGTGTCAGCGATATAGGGGTGGGGCAGAGGTGAACAGAGGATAATGTGATGGGAGGAGTTGGATTTCATCGGTTCCCAGACTGTGCTGTTGTTGCTGCAATGCGTACCTGCTTTAATGGAGGCATCACCGGTACGACCTGTAGAGAGGTGGCAGACACGTCTCTTTCTGACTTGGCGGGTTTGGCACAGTACTGCTCCAGAAGGTTGAGGTCACAGCTACGGAAACAACACTCCTCCACTATCCCACGGTTCTGGGTGCGCCTGGTGTTCCCCCTGCTGGTGGGCCTACCTGGGGAGACGCACAGGGTGACGTAAGGCAAATGCGGGGAACACAGACGCTCATCAGAAATGAATCTAGGTTGTTTTCGCAGGATTACAATCATCGCGGGGCAAAGAGGATAACAGGAAATCTATGACCAACTGCAACAAATCTTTTTGTTTGTAGAAGATAATCTGATGAGTGCTATTTGGATGTCCCTTAATGAGCAGGAGCTCATGTAAACACCATGTAGTGGGCCAGAGGAGCCTGTCCCTTAGTTGAGCAAATACATCAAATGGAAACTCCTCTGTGACCTTGTCCTTTGTCAAGTCAGCAGAGATAACAAGGATAAGGAGGGGCAGAGAGGTAGAGAAAACAGCCCGGGGGATCGGCGCAAGAGTGTGTGGGCCTTGAAATGTAAGGCGGCGAATGCAAATCAAAAGAGGAACACGGTAATGATGGCAAAGAAAAGTACAAGGGAACAAGAAGGTGAAAAGGGCTGAGTGTCTAAATGATAGAAGGGGCAACGCCATCCATGATCAATGAAGTGCCGCACCCCACACAATTTTGGCCAAATCTCCCGAGACACAGATTTGATTGCAGGAAGGGAAAGGAGAGTATGAAACAAGCCATGTACAAAGACATTGCCTGTCTGTCAAAAGTGACTTTTTTTTTTTTTTTAAACGTGTGAATACCAATATCTAGGAAGTGTGTCGCAGCAGCTTATCTACTTGGGGATTAACAAACCACCACAAAGCAAACACATAAGGCTTTATATGTTTTACCATTATTATGCCGCATAATTTAATGACGTGGCATTAAAAGAAAAACACCTCCTCAGCCCACGGGGTTCTTGCGTGGTCTGCGAACGCGAGGGTGGTGGTAACTGGCATGCCTCTTGGGGAGCTATTACTTTACTGGTAAACAAGCAGCCCATTGTGTTAGATGCGGCTTCACGGCTAGCAGCCTTTCATATGCAATGTGAGGTACAGTGCGGTGTGCAGGCCTGTTGTGCGCATCGGCTCTAACACTTGAGGCACAGCTGTCTCCTTCCTCTCTTGCGAATGTGTGTGCATGTATGTGCGACACCCAGAGCCACAGACGGAGCAAAAAGTCTCAGCTAAGCAAACAAATCTGAATTTTGTTTTTTGTTTTTTTTTTCTTTTTCTTTTTTTTTGGGGGGGGGGGGGCACAGACAGGCAAAAGATTAAAGGCCACACAACTGTGAAGCGCAGTTCTGCGCGCACAAAACGTACTGAAATAGAAGCCTCTGTCTTCACAGACAAACTGTAGCGCGTCCACCAGCTCGCCCCCACACAGAGTCTCCGCCGAGGTCATCTCCACCGCATAAAGGGTAAGCGCAAGTGCAAAAAGCAACGAACGGCTGGATGAAGACATCTTCTTGACCTGCAAACACACACATATGCACGTGGCAAAGGTGAGTTAGCTGACAGGCAAAGCATTTTAATAATAATGACCACACAGTATTTTTAATTGAGTCCTTACTTCTAAATAAACAGCAATCAATTGTTCAGCACACTTTTAAATGCCACTGTCCGAGAAGTGGGAAGAGCTTATTGTAGAAGAAGATTGCTAGGCAAGTGCCATTTTACCTCTTGCACAACATGCCTGACTTTGCAAGGGCGACTGTTCGATAGTTAACTATCAGAAAAACTCGACTCAGCATTTGTTTTTCCCCTTGCTCACCCCTTATTGAGCAAACTGACCTCGCCTACCGCCCCCTATCTGTCGGCAAATAAGACCAGCTGTTTGCTCCATGTCCAGCACCAGCCGGCACATCGAAAGAACCCAAACTTGAATCCTTTCGGCTTGTCATTTACATTAAATGCCACTTCTGCTGAATCACACCACATGGCATACAGCACCTTGAACTTTTGCTTGTAATTAGCAGAGCTCCAGCATTTATGCCTTAAATGTTTATCAAGCCGTTTATTATTTTAAAGGGCCCATATGCAAAAGTCATATCAGTAATAGCGTACGCAAAAGTTACTGTTTATTATTGCTTACCTTTCTTCTGCTTTCCTCCGTTGCCCTGCAGGTGTGGCAAAATGAGTAATGTCCGGGTCTCGAGCTCAAGGTCTCCATGACAGTCGGCAGTAGTCACAGAAAAACTGATGAAGACAAAAAATGAAGGTTGGTTTAATTTGGTGGTCGGGTGCTTGCAGGTGAGTTAGTTTCCCCAGTTGGTTAGTTAGATGATGTGTGAGAGGCTGTCCCAGAGACCGAGGCGACAGACCAAACTTCTGAGGGAGAAGTATTATATACCAAAACACGCCCACTTTTCAGCCACACTCCACCCCTCGCTCCTCCCCTCCTCCTCACGGCGCGGATAAAAAAAAGCGTGTAAATGTCTCATACAAAAGTGCTTCAGAAAAGAAACATGAGAGAAACGAGGAATCTTGAAGGAGAATCACAACTTATGTTGATGGGCACCAGCCTTTCCGCACCCTGCTGAATGATCACTGCGGGACTCCGCGCATCACCCAGTCAGTGAACCACATTTCTCCACATCACTGTATTCCGACCGCGTTACAGCAGTGCGTCTGCTTGATGGGGTCAACTTTTGTTGACTGACCAAGGAGTAAAATGTCACTGAGCGGCGATACGCTGCCAGGATGAGAGTGATGCAGCAACGCTTATCGGTGACCGATTAATGTACCCAGAAGTCACAGTGCGTGAGCCGGGAAAGGCTCACTGAAGGTGCAGCCCACTCCCCGTTTCACCCCCCTCCATCCAACCACCACACCGCCCTCCCGTGAAGACAGACGGGAGAGGTAAGAAAAACAAAACATCGAAGAAAACACTCAATAGAAAGATTTTCATTGTGTTTTATTAAATTCATTATTAGATTAACTGCAAAGACATCACTCACTCACGAAGACCAAAAAGACTTATGTAAGCGTGCCGACAGCAAAGCAGGTGAGATCTAAGTATGATGTCATCCTTACGCTGTCCCTGAGCTCAGGCTCATTATTAGTCAACGGTTCCCTCTGGTGTTATGCCGAGTACTCCATTTGCGGCTTCGAATTTGTTTTGTGACCAACGGGAGCACCTTATAAAACATAAACGCGTGTGTCTATTTAGTAATGATAATAAATGTCATTTTTATTGTTCTTTTCTTTTTCTTTGAGAACTCGTGAATGACGTTAGAATGTTTGTCAGCATCCCGGCATACTTCAGGGGGACCTTGTACTTAAAATATCGGTTGACAGCACCCTCCTGTGGCAAACCAATATAATGCAAGTACGTCGATGAGGAATTTGAGTATTTGAGAAACTACTGCACTCCAATTATTTGTGGTCAAAAAGTTTAACATTTGTCTCTGAGGACAGGTTTGCTTCAGTTCAGTGGAAAAGGTTATCTGTCTCTATATGTGCCTTGTGATTAAGACCTGGATCCAGGGAGTTGGTTGCCTTTTTTCTGCACATTAACAGTACACATTAACATTGCATTTCAAACTGAGGTCACAGTGTCCATTTGTTTGGTTCCTTTTGGGAGGTCTTTCTAGAATTCGCTCTCATGTAAGTGAATAAAGTCAAATACACTACCATACTCCTTTATAATAGACCACACAAAAGGCCACTGCAAATTACAGTATGACCAAAATAATTAAGATTGTTACTTTCAGACAAGGCGGATCGGTGACGCAGTGGTTAGCACGTCCGCCTCACGGTTCAGGGACCCGAGTTCAAATACACCTTTCTCTGGCCTTCCTGTGTGGAGTTTGCTTGTTCTTCCCAAGCCCGCGTGGGTTCTCTCCGTGCACACCAGCTTCCTCCCACACCTCCCTACACATGCATGGCATGTTGTGCCCTGCAACTGGCTGGCAACTAGTTTAAAGATGTCCCCCACTTACTGCCCGAAGCCAGCTGGGATAGGCACCAACAAGCCTGCGATTCTTGTGAGGACAGGTGGGTCTAGAAAAAGGACGGATGTATACATTCAGACACCTACAGTATAAGCTAGCGTGAGACAGTTATGTGGGAAAAAATGTTGATACTGAGGCAGGCAGTAGTGTAGCAGCACACATTAGCAATGTGTTTCATACCTTGGTTGCAGTGTCCAGTGGTGTGTTCCATTTTATTGAGAGTTCTTTATAGTTTTTCCTCTCATGTAACTGAATAAAGTAAAACAAATACCAGACACCTTTATCATAGCCCATGTTAAAGGCCACTGGGAATTATAACCAAAATAATTAAGATGAATTATTTCTTTATGTGGACCTTGTGATAGAATGGTGGCGAGTCCAGGATAGATACCACCTTTTACCTAGTCAGTTGAGATCGACTTCCTCTTATCTGTGACCCAAACAAGGGCAAGCACTATATAAAAATGCTGGTTGGAGATTTAAGTAAACATAAAATGTGAATCTGTTACATTATATTTTTTTGTAAAACAACAATGACATTGCTTTGTGTCTTTATTTTACTAATCGTCCATTGACACTGCAACACATAATGGAAAAAAATACATTGACAGTTATTTTAAAATAATACTAGGCAAAATAATGAATTCACATATGGCATTTTTCATTTAGCAGACACAGATGATACAATCATGATTTATTTCATATAGTCTAGAATTCCCCATTCGATACTGAACATATATTTACGTTGCCATACTTTTTTCTTTTCTACATATCTTTGATTTTGGTTTACATTGTTTTTACCATGACACTTTTTTTTAAACAGACTGTATGACCACTATTGTCTCAGGAGAGGCACTGAACATCTTTGGAAACATCTTCTTAAATGTTGACATGTTGAGGTTTATGTGGTTTCATTCTTTTCTGGCCAGCTACAAAGAGATGTCAATTTCATCCTAAACTGCATCAGAGTGGTGGCACCAAACACACAAGTCTTGTCACACAGCCAGTGTTGCAGAGCACAGCAGAAGAGGAAGCAAACAACAGCAAGGTGGGGTGTGCAATGGTGAATTTTCAGGACAAAACACTGAGGGCATCCGTCAGCATCTTCAGTTCATCCTTCACAGCTTCCAAGCTTCCTTGAATTTTCAAGGGGTTGTCCAGGACTTCGATGCTGCTGGTGTATGGATCAAACTTCACAGAGAAGGGGCGGTGGATGCCAGCAACAAATGTCCTGGTTTGAGTTTAACATAAAAAGAGCCATGAAAATAAGGATTAAGCAGCATATGAGCTCTGAACGGCAGTGGGGTGACGTATGGAGCTTGTTGGCTTACAGTCAAAAGTTCGGAGTTTGAATTTTAGTTCGGACTTTTCTACACTTTCTACATGTCGTTCTTGTGTGTCTTCTCTTTACCCTCCCCTAAACAGGCATGTTCATTGAGGAGTCTAAATTGTCGACGGATGAAAATGTGCATGAAGGCCTTCCCAAAGTCAGCTAGCCCCAGCTCACCCGTGACAGGATATCTGTTATAAAAAATACTGGTGGATGAATGTGCGGCGCAAATGTTTCACTTGGCCCCACAGCACCCTATGTATGTGTATAGAAAACAAAATGTGCACACCACAACTATTCCATGCAATGATATTCAATGTACTTTTGTTCATATCAGTTCTATTTTGATAACCATTCCCTTGCTGCTATTTTCATATGGAGTGTGACTAAATACTCTCAAAACACTCGCCAAAGCTACTTGTTTTGCAGGGCAGCATTTGATGAATTCGCCAAATAAAACGGCGCTATTTTGCTATGGTAAGAGGGCCTACATTGGTAACAGCTGTCTTCTGGCTGACCTACAAAAGTTTGTGGCCTCCGGGGTTGGATGGCTGTTTTCTGACCTTGTCCTTACATAACCCTTTTCTCTCCCCTCTGTCTGTGTCTACTCCGATGCTCTTCTTCCTTCCTCGGAATGTGCACTGGCAAATGGTCTAGATCCAAGTAAGACCGCACTACCTGAATTTCTCCTTGGCATCTGAAAAACTCTCCGAAATGAAGTAGACAGGCTGATAGGTCTGGTCTTGGTAGGGCTGCATGGCTGCAGCCTCTGGATCAAACTCTCTCGTCTCCGGTTCATCAGATAAAGAGTGCTGCGTGGAAAGGAAATTAATACAAGGTGGATTTAACTACTGCATCATCTTCAGTCAGCGCTCAAGTCAGTGCTTCTCAATTATATTTTGCAAAGCCCCCCCTGGGAAAGAGAAAACACCCCCCCCCACTTGCCACGCCCACCATAAATAACATTATTATCTATAAAAATTGTATAAGCATACCTAAAACAGTATCCTTTTCAACATTGACAAAAGGAAAGAGCAACGTAAATCTCCTTTTTTTTTTAAACAAGATTTATATAGGTTAAAAGGTTTCTCTAAGCAGAAAAACATGCAAGTGCATCAAAGTACCTAAAAAAAAAAAAAAAAAAATCTCCTGGAGTCACCCGCTCCCCCCCGGCAATTCCCCCCCCCCCCCCCCAGGGGGGACCCGCCCCACTATTTGAGAAGGACTGAATCAAGTGCAGATACAGTGGAATCTACCACAAGTTCTCCGTAAGAAGAAAGCAGTCCTGCACCATAAGCCCTCACTTCACCATTTTGCTTGCACAAGCCATACTCCACAGTGAACCAGTACAGCTGGAAGAAAATAAAATACAAAAACAGTATAAACGATTTGTTATTTACACATTAGATGTTACATGTGCACTGTTGGTCTTACCGTAGATAGTTTCTCAATATCTTCATCCGAAGCACCCAGTGATGCCAACCCAAGGTTCTAGAGAAAATAAATCAATGATATTTTGATATTGAGAGGCATAAACTGGCCAACCTCAATTTATTGCTAATTGTTTACTCTAATGTATACTTTAAAAAAACAAAAACAACAACTATGCTTTAACTGACTAACACAATTTGACTTTGTTATTACGGCTAAATTTAGCAACCAAAAAATAGAATCCACTCCCAGTGTGACACAGTGCATTCAAACACTACTACAAACTGCAACCACAATGATGATTCTGAAACTCTTCTTTAAAATTATGCAATATACTTTAACATTATCTTTAGCACATTTTAACAAAGTTTGAGTATTATGACTTGTGAACAAACGTTTATCTTTGTTTGTAGTCATGAATCAACGTACCTGGGAGAACTGTGCAAATGTGCGGTCCGCCAGCATAGGGACGTGGCCCAAAAGCTCATGGACACAGTCACTGAATGGAAAAAGAAATTCACTTTGATCCCTAATATTCAGTGGAAAAATAGAAATTGACAAACATATATATATATATATATATATATATATATATATATATATATATATATATATATATATATACAGTCAGCCCCTGCTTACGAGCATCCTGATTTGCGAACATTCCACCTTACGAGCGTGGATCAGGGAGAATTTTGTCATCCGCTTACGAGCAAACCTCTCGTCTTGCGAGCATTCCGTCAAACCAGCCATTGAGTATGTAGAAATGTTCTCGCCTAACTGCGTCAATATATTCAGCAGTTGCGTCATCTACAATCATTAATACATACTTAAGGCGATAACGTGAACGCTATTGCTCTTACAATCTCACACTGACTGTCTCACTCACGGTGTCTAAATATATTACCATTTAAGTGTAGTGTTTGTACAGCTAAAGGGAAAAACAGCTGACATGAAATTAAATGTGCCGATTGCAGGACAAAGAATTGTCATTGGTTTAAATGTGTGTTTTTTTTTTAATTAATTGTCAATACATTCCAACCGTTTAAAAAAAAGTGCGAATAATTATCAGTCAGTCAAGGAGACGCCAATATGCTATTGGTCGATTAAGGTCACCCGGTCTCACTCACGGAGATGCTATTGGCCGGCGTCACACGTCAATCACAGAAATGCCGATATGCTATTGGCCGAACGCCTTTATCTAGCTTGATGGCACAGCTGGTTGGGATGGAAGGAAGTAGAGAAAACCCTGACTGAAAAAGTTACTTTGACACTGTAAGACCAATAGCATATATGATTTACCGTATTGACTTAGAGCATTCATCTCTGCTCATCTCTGCTTAACTCAGCACAAGTCACGTCTTTCCAAAGGTAAAAGTCATTTATCCTTTGTATTTGTTATTTAATGCAACTGTACAGTAGATTATGTCACTTAATATTAATTTATGTATACAGCGTGATGATTTTACCTAAGGCTTCTGCGCGCGTTGCACGCACTCACGAATTAACATGGGTTTGACTCACGAATTAACATGGGTTTGGATTGCCCGCTATACGAGCAATTCGAGATACGAGCGTAGCCGCTGAACGGATTAAGTTCGTAACCCGGGGGCCCACTGTATATATATATTTATATATATATATATATATATATATATATATATATATATATATATATATATATATATATATATATGGTTCTGTGGATATAGTTAATGTTTCATCTACTGCACTCTAAAAAACATTAGATATTACCCAAATACGCGTCGAAAAAGGACAGCCCAATATTTTGGTTGGTTTGATCCTATTTTCTCAGTCTAAAAAAACTGATTGTTGTAAATAAAACAACACAGAAATTGGGATCACAATGACACAAATATTAAGTCGACCCTTTTTTGACCCATAATTGGGTCTTTTTGTGTGCTAAAGTGTAAAAAAGAAATCAAACTCCGACATTATGTAGCATGTAATCCTATTGGGTTCATCAAGAACCAGGAATTTGGTATTGTCAAAAAAAAATGGTATGCAGCTAGAGATTGCATGTGTGGAAGAGAAGTAGCAGACAGTTTCTTAGAGAATCTCTCACCCTTATGGATCACCAAAAACCTCTTTACTTGTGTCATGTTTAAAGGGTGCTTTCTACAGATGGCTTGAAGATTGGATTTTGAGTAGGGCTCAGAGAAGACCATTTCAGACTGGTACAAGGCTTTTCTCTTCAACATTCGTGGGTGCTTTTAAATGTGTTTTGTATCACTGTCCTGATTGCAAGATCCAGTCAGATATATTTTCTTTGGGTATCTACTTTATTGTCCATGCCTGTTTCATGAGGTATTTTATTATGTATATATTTTCAATAATTGTGTCGAGCTGCAATTCAAGAGCAATATTCTGATTTTCATTGGGTTTTTTTGTTTTGTTTTGTTTTTAAGGAGCTGCCAACCATTCTTCACAGAAATGCTCTATGTTTATGTCGTGTTTCTTCTGTGTTTAAATTGCACATTAGACGCCGCTCTAATTAACAAATTACTTCTCTCTCCCAATTAGCCTTTGGTTGCTCAATTACATGGAGGCACAGCCAAGTGAGTGCAGGCCAGGTGTGTTTTGACTCGCCCCTCTGTCATCTATGGGATGATAATTCTAAGTGGAAGCTTCTTGTTGCAATAAGTAACTAAAAGCACTCAGGTCTCCTCCCATATTCCAAAAGCATGCATGGTAAGTGTATTGGGCATGCCAAATTGCCCTTAGGTGTGATTTTGAATGGTTGTTTGTCCCTGCATGTCCTTCGATTGGCTGGCAACCAGACCAGGGTATCCCCCAACTACTGCCCAAAAATGGCTGGGATCAGCAAACCAGCCAGACACATTGAGCACCCCTACTAAAATATATTGGAATATTTTTTGTGGTATGTGTAATATTTAATCTACACAATATTAAGATTGGAGGCCTGCAAAAAATCCTTATGTTAATGTATAATCCTTATGTTAAGGGCAAGGCGTTTGGGGCCCATCACCATGCTTTTACGCCACTGTCCAAAGATATACTCACGGTTCTGGGGAATGCATAGGAGCGGAGCCATGTCTGATGTACTGGGTGCACTGAAACACCCGGAACGCCAAACTGGCCAAGAAATCTCGAGCTGAGAGGAGACCTGCCACTGGGCGTAGCAGAAAGCCAGTGCGCTCTGTGTGTTTGGGGGAGAAGTGTAATAATCACAAAACGCATCACATCTCTGATGTATTTTTCAATTATCTGCTGCTTCATCTTTACCTCTCAGGAAGCGTGACACATCTTCAAGCTGGGGAATGTTGTTGGGACTGTACCCACAATGCCTTTCCAGGAGACGGAAGGACTCAAGGTATTCGCTGCAGGCGTGCGTGGCGTACAAATCCCTCAGCGTGGAGTAGACTTCCCTCCTGGCACGAGAGGGAGGCTTGTATAATGTCTTCACACGAAAACACAGTCTGGCTTGATGTTGTGTTGTCATTTATTTTCGGTCAATATTCAGTCTCATACCTTTCTTTGGAGATGTGAAAGTCCATTTGTTCTATTGCCTAATCATTTCAGTATGTAAGGCAAAAGTAAAGAAAAGTAGCGCTTTACTGACGGATGCAGCCACATTTTCTTTCCCATGCCATATTTGGTCAAACTTTTTGCACAAATATTATCCATTGTAATTAAGCAATAACATATTTTGGGTAAGTCGTGTTTTTTTTGTTTTTTTTTTAAGTCTTCCAGCTCCTTCACTTGACTGACCACTTCAATCAAGCAGAGTAAAACTGGATTGTTGTTTTGTTTTTGTTTTTTTTCATATTTGGGTAGTGTGCTGTCACTTGACTTCTTTTAGAATATTGTTTTGGACCCCATGACAAGTTCAAACATAATAGCAACAATACCTCTCAATTCAGGACATGGCGCGTGAACTTGGCATGAACTGAGCAGAAAATTGACTCCATGTCTGGAGAATCTGTTCAAATTACAGGCTGTCTCTAACTCTAATGGACTGCTTTGATAGTGTTTTTCATCTGTAAATAATGCACCAAAAAGCCATGAAAGACATGTCACACAGTCCACAGTCACAGTATCGCACTTTTGGTGAGAAGCGAGTGAACACATCAAAACAACAGGAATGTCTTTGGAATAGTTACAGCTGACATTCCAATGACATTCATGCATTTTATTGAAACATGGTTTAAAATAAGTATATAACACAGGCCTCACCAAGTGCCTATTTCCTCGTCGGTATATTCCACCCTGGGAATTGGCTCTCCACTGTGAATAAAAAAATGCATACTTTTATCATCACGAACATCTTTTGTTCATTTTGTACTTTAAATATAGGTTATTTCAGGAGGCAGTCAACCACGAATTAGACGTTTCTTACTGTCTGTATCCAAAGGCAATGTCTCCAATCATTTTCCTTCGCTCTCTGTAGACTGGGTCTGTAAAGCCCTATTCAAATCAAATTCATCAGAAAAACTGATCTCATTTTCTTGGCAAATGGCATTAAGAATCATTTTTCCCTGCGTTTGTCATGCAAGGTCTTGACTTACAGGATGATCGTGATCCAAGTCTGGATCATATTTGGTGATCAGATGGTGACATTTATCCAAGTCTGCTATTTTCTTTGGAAACCAGTGAACTGGAAGAAAAGGTCAGATTCAGATATTTGGATGCAATAACAATAAAAGCAATTTCATAGTCGATGCAGTGTCATGAATGAAGAACAAAAAAGGTGGTTCTGAGGGGAATACATGACAGTTCAAAGTGGCATCTTTTTATGGTCAGTGCATATAATAACTGTATACAACATTTCTATTATAATGAATGTATGGATGGATGGATGGATGGATGAATGGATGGATGGATGGATGAAGGTTTTTTTTAAAGTGACAATGCAGTCAGACATGCTTGCACCTGATGTGATGCATGTAGAGGTTATCTTCTTTTTATTATCAGTTTTAATTTTGAATTTTAAAGATATATATTGTGAAACTCTCTACTACTGGAAACATTTCAACATTTCCTCTCCAAGCCTCAATAAACAATTAAGTATCTTCTGTCCTCACGGTGCATGTACGGGCTATACATACAACCAACATAAAAAAAAAACACCCTGGCGAAAGAGAATTAATTTACTCAAGTGTTTCTTGCACAAGAAACAGACTCAAAGAATAAAAGCGTCAAAATATGAATTGGGATTACAAAATCTGACAAACTAGTACTGTTTGTGTAGTTTAACTAATTAGGATTTGCCAAATTTTAACGTGGTTCTCCTTCTGAGAACCTTTATCCTTGAGAATGCAACTTATGGAATAATAATAATAATAATAATAATAATAATAATAATAATAATAATAAATGATGCATTGTTCTGTCAAAACTTTACATTGGCAGATATGGGAATAGAGTGTCTTTGGTAAAGCCTTTCCTTGCTCAGTCTGACACACCAAACCGTTTAGCAATGACCGAGTCAGACTTCTTTTTTCTTTCTAAATGTGTGTTATAGTTATGGAACCAGTTAAAATTGTATATTGAATAAGTACAATTTTATAGGGTTCTGGAAAATATCAATACATCTATGCAAGATAAAATAATTTAAAACAAATTATGAAAAGCATAGCATATGTGTTGTGCTATAAATGTTTAATCTACACGGAATAAAAAACAATTCCATTTGTAATCTAGCTGGTCATTTTGGAGAACTCCCTTTATTTTTCTAGTTTTACATTTTATAAACGACTTTGTGTGGAAAAGAAGGCAATGGAAAGCCTTACATTTGACTTCCTTGGTCGTCTTGACGTCTTCTGCGTTTCTTTTGATAGAGCTGATAAGAGTGCTGACGTCCGAGAGGTGAACCTCACAGCGTACGAAGTACTCCAGGCTGTGCAAACTGTCTTTAGGCTTGCGGCACGGCCGCGTCTCCAGATGATGAATCTTTGCTTCAAATGTCTGAGACGCAATGAATGACCACCCAATTAACAACAGCCACTGTATTGGGCAAAGTTTTCGTGGAAAAAAATAGTTGAGGGAGAACCTACCTCAAACACTTTGAGAGTCCTGGAAAGCACAGGCGTCTTGTTGCTGGCTAAAGTGAAGAAGAGGTTGACAAGGGCTCTCCCATCGTCCTCTTCGAATACGATTTGCTCACTGGCCTCTGCAGCCTCGGCTGCAGCCGCCGCTGCCTCACGCTCCTTCCGTGCGTCATCGATCAAGCTCTGCCGTCGTCCCAGGAAGCGTTGCGACTATTTCCAAAGAAGTTTAAATGTTACGTGGAAATATCTGTTATTTAAGTATATTAATTAGTGAATGTTGCCGACACAAAATTGGTGGGCGAAATTGACCAACTTCTCAAACGCGTGCAAAACTTGCACACGCAGTTATATTGAAACAATTTCTTAGGGTAGATAGTCTTTTAATGCGCCCTAATAAATAGGTATATGTTCATTCGTGATGCCAAAAATGTGAAATACACGGGCGAAAAACGCGAAGGCTATTATGAAAAAAAGTCAAATCAAGTAGATTAGTCTCTCCAATATTTAGTTCGAAAATACCTTTATTTATATGATTGTCTGTGGATTTTTCCCCCACCATTATTTTTTAAAAGTGCGCATAATTGAGTGGTGCGAAGTGACCACCTAACAACGCACAACATACCTTGCTGTTCCTCCTCAAATACTGATATTTTGAACATCCTTATGCAGATGTGTGAAATCGTTTCAAAAGTTTATTTTCTTCCTACCGTAACGGAGTCCGACCTTTCCAGCTCAGATGCTGCTCTGCGGATGCTTTTGGACGAGGATGTGGAGCTGCTCGAAAGTGGCATCTTTTCAGGTGTTCTCTCTTCTCGTTTTTTTTTTCAAGTCAAAGAACGAGGTGGGGTGCGACAAGTAAATGTATGCGTCTGAGTGTGCCTTCCGCTGCGTTTCTTTCCCCCCTCAAGACAGAAGCGTTCTTCTTTTTATACGCTCAATTGTTTACCGAGTCTGACGTCAAACTAAGGTCAATTCTGTTCTAATCAATCAAGACACACCACCAGTGTGCACTAAATAAATTTGAACGCAAACATATTCTATTTGCAACTCGTCAGGATTGTAACTGCCACTGTACAGTGCTCATATTAGAATCATCTTTATTTGCATTCACCACAATTGTACAACTATAATTATGTTCATAATTGTTAGTTATAAAATCTCTCACTGATGACTAATATGCAGATGCCCCGCAGTCACACAATCATCAAAGCATTTACCTCAGATATAAGGAAGAGTGGGTGCTTTGGGGAAGGAGGGGACACTGGAAAATGTAGTCACTCTATCAGCTCAATCCAATTTGTACATCTCCTCAAAATTAGATTTCATTGCGGAGGGGGAGAAAACACACATACACCCATATTGGACACTGTTCAGGTTAGTTCTGTCTCTGTCTTACCTCAGCAACAAGCGCATCACATGGATTTGTAGCCTATTGCTTTTGGCTGAGGATTTAGCTGCTTAACGTGATTGCAAAGTGATGTACGTTGCCCATGGGCAAGCAGAGGTAAAAAGATTATCTGCAGACCTCTGGTCAAATGCTACCGTGACTGCAACCTTGCAAGGGTGCAGAGGAGGCAAGTGTGACTTAGTGCATACAGACGCTTCTTGTCCAACCTGAGTCAACCGGTGCTACTATTGCCTCGGGCACAAGACAACTTTGCCCCCTTCTTGCGGCACACAGAACGAGGGTGAAGGTTAAAATATCAAATAGGCTGGTCACAAGAATGTGACATATACTGAATTTCCATCACAAGAAGTTTCTGATGAGGAATGGTAGTGACGGGTCTGGACTAACTACTGTATAATTTATTATAGGGCTAAACAGCAGATACTTTATTGCCCAAAGCAGTTGCAAGGACCAAAATAAAGCTCCCAAAATCGTCCAAAATAAGACACCTATTGACATGAGAGAGTTTTTTTTTCTTAAACATAAATCGTAAATTACAAAACATTGATGAAATGAGCATCATAATAACAATCACAGTCTTCACATTTTTAGCATAGTGGTAACTAAAATGTTTAAGTGTGAATATGTGAGTTTAATTACCACATGAAGGGATAATTAAAGCTTTCTTTTTTTCATCATTTTGACCTTTTGCTGAAAGTGCTATTTTATGAAAAACAAAAGAATGTGCCGCTTGACATTTATTCGCAGTTAGGCATAATTATTCACGCCATAGCTGCTGCTTTCGGGGGAGAGGAGGTTATGTTTCTCTGCATGAGCATGTAAGCAGGTAAATCCAGATTAAATCAACAGTCGAGAAGTACACCAGCAACGTAATGATTATTGATCAATCAGAGTGGCCAAGCCCACTCGGTGCAAGATTGTCATGCATAGCATGCATATGTGCGATATGAACGGGGATTGAGAATCATTTTATATATTAGTGACAAATGTATGTAAAAAAATGTCCAAGTGGTGAAAATGTGCATTTGGGAGCACACCGCCGGACAATCGACCTTGCAGCACATGATTCACTATTGTTATGAGTACTTGTTTCCTGTTAAGACCGATTTGATTCAAGGAACAGGTGTGTGTGGTCTCTTGAAATGTATTTCGCTTTGTTGGCACTCCAGTTCATTCTGTAAAACACCTCTTTTTGGCTTCATCATTCACTCTGGGCGGATAGGCTGCAGCGCCCCATAACCCTCATGAGGACAAGCGGTCAAGAAGATCGATCAATGGATTTTTCATGTCTGAACGGCTTTCGAACAACGTCATAAAAAGGACGAGGGAGGCACTCTGCGAGAGGCAAGGCTTCAGTCAATGAGATGCTTCATTTCCTGGATAGAAATATTGGTACCAAAGAATATCATAGGTAATAATAAATGAAACTACCAGTCTGCCAAATGTCATTTATATGCATAAATTTACCTGTGGAAAGTAAAAAATGTCATCATTTTATATGGACGAAGACTTTGAATCTCTCCTCTTTCGTCAATTACTGCATTAACAACAAGGTATATGTGGGAATGTCACACTTTTATGTTATGTGTTATATTGTATGTGTTTTTTGTTTTGTTCTTAAATGCTTTTTAATGTTAAACGTTTTTTGTTACAGTCATTATTGTATGTATATAGAGCTATAGGATAGCAGCACACACAGGTAAAGCAGTGCTTAGGTCTTCAGATCTCCAATTTTGTGACACGCTAGTATAGAGGCAATAAAGACATTCTATTCTATTCTATTCTATTCTATTCTATTCTATTCTATTCTATTCTATTTGGTTTGTAAGAGGTGGGGTAATACAGCTAAAGGTAATGAAAATGAAAGAAAACGGATTTACCTTTTCTCTCCCCTATTACATGTTTTTCTGTGTCAACACAGATTATTGAGACTGCAGATTATTTAATATTGCTCCAATCACAAAAACTTTGCATTTTATGCATTCACATTAAGGTCACATAAAAGGAGACTAGCACTAAGTAGAGGAAAGACCTCCACCATGGCTGTACTACAAACTAAAGAGAATGAGAACAGATGTCATGCCTTTAAAGTAGAATATGCCCTCAGGGTTGTACAATTTACACAAAACTTTAGGTTTGAAACAGTTGTCAAACATCCCGTCATCCCAATTTTTTTGTTTGTTTTGTTCTCATTTAGAGGCTATTAACAACAAATAATTTGTTTCTATGCTTGTATGTGGGTTAAGAATGTTAATGGCACTAAATGTTCAATTCTAAAATGACTATTTACTCAGTCTATTTTCATCTAACTATTGACTTGAGACACTTAAAGTGATGAGAATTGATGCATTAGAAAAAAAAAAGATCGGCTAAGTATTCAAATGGTTCTGCCTCAACATATAATATTTGCAAAGTAAAACATCTCAACTGCATAGTTGAGGACGTGAAAAAAATACAAACCTGAGTTCTATCCAAAACAGTCATTCACTTGGAGAAGATGGTCGATTAGATGGATGGATGGATGGATGGATGGATGGATGGATGGATGGATGGATGGATGGATGGATGGATGGACGGACGGACATGCGGACAGATGGATAATGAAATACTGTGAATGCTGTAGAATCCAAAGTAATGAGTCATTATCAGGCAGAGTCATTTGCAGCAAGCCCCAGCCATTGTTCATCCAGTTACGAGAGTAACTTTTGTCAGGATTGTGAAGTGACGTCTTTCCACCCTTCATCCCTTTGTTTTTATCCAACTATCTTATTTTTCTAAGTTTTGGAGGTACTTGCAAATGACACCGGGATGATAATTATTACAATTATGCATTGATTCAGTGGCTGTATTGTGGCATTGTAAGTGTCAGCTTTCGCCTGCATAATTGTGGGACCTCAGACGGGTTAATTGCACCTAACGGGACCAGCTGGGCTATTATCCATCATCCTCCTCGCTTCTTTTTGTGCAGGGCAGCTGGACAACGTAGGTTACCTTTGAGTTTAGCATCACAACACCTCATGTTGCTGATGAGAAATGGATACACAAATATTGCCCTTTTGCAGTTTTCTCTGTCACGTTTGTACATTTCTCAGATCAGAATTGAAATGAACAAAACCATTTGTTCAATCTCTACTCAAAAAGTCAGGTGTGAGCATAAAAAAAAAGCAATTTCTCAATAAGTGACATATACTTTTGCACATCCATGCAAGTGATAACGAAGCATTCTCAGCTGGTTGTGACATGAACAATTGCTTGTGTCATGTTGATCAAAATTTTATAAAATGGGTCTTCTGCTGAACTGCCTGGAACCCCACAATATTTTGGTATTAGTTCATTTCATTGATCTTTGCATACAAACTAGTTTCCATTAGTTTTTTTAGGTTAATCTTGATTTTCCCTAATGAGGGGAAATGTAGGCGGTATTAGATAAACCAATAAACACCTAGTTTTCTATAGTAAGGCATAACAAGAGGAAGTATTCATTGTGACACGTATGCAAGTTTGTGACAGTAGCATGAAGTGTGTACATTAGTTTGATGGTCATCTTGAGGAGACCACACATTTTAAGAGCAGTACCAACACATTTTATTTAGTGTGCGTGGTCTCTCACATTTAAAATGGTCAATATGTCAAAATAATATAAATAAAAAAAAAAAAAGTGTGTCCCTAGCAATAATTAATGTAATGGGCCTCATCCCCAGAACGGTTCTGGAAGTTTGTTTCATTTCCAAGTGAATTCAGAAGTTTGTTTCGAAATAATTATATAAATCAATATATAAGATAATTGTTTAAAAAATTAACAAAGTCTGAACTGTTACACTAAAAGGTGAAGCTAAATCAATAAACTAGGTTTCATTGTTTAAATTTTCCTGAAATTTGAAGCGTAGCTAAAATGGTGACAAATGACACATTTTGCGGAAAGACATGAGTTGATCATCGGTGGCTGTCCAGCGCAACTGCAACACGCAGTTAGCTATGCATTGAAATATTCCTTCAGTAATTGTGATACCATGCTTGAGGGGCTATGGCTGCCTGGTGTCTGTTGCCTTACACTAATTTTTGTTAGTGGATAAAGGTCATCCACAACAACCTTGACAGAACATAAAGATGCATGTAAAACATCAATAAAGTGCTTTGAATGATCAATTAAGTTGAGTTAAGCTCTGACATTATAAGTGATGTGGTAATGCATCCACATGGTGCATTCGCTGTGCCTTTGGCAACATTAGTGGTGGCTCTCTCTTGCTTTGTTTTACAAGAGTAAAATGTCACTTCTGATAAGCCTGACTGTGGTCCAGTTGTGGCTTGATATTCAAGTGTGCCATGTTCCATAGGCTCAGAAAGATAAGAAAGAAAAAAAAAACTCCAAGGGAGGAGGAAGACAATAGGCACATAGTACAGTAGTTGTCACACCAAAGGCAAAATTTGATTGATGGTTTAAAGGTCAAGCCACGCCCACTTTTAGTTTGCCTGTCAATCATATTTGATGAATGAGTAAAAGGTTACACAAGCCACACCCACCCATGACACCCGGATCTCACAACACAGGGGAGTTCAATTTATTGATATGAATAACAAATATTAAATATCTCAAAAACTATGGATGATGGTACATAAAATTGTCATAAGGTGAATAGTTTAGAGTTTAGATAGGAAATGGGAAAGTGTATGCCAATTTGTATTTAACTATGGCGTAAAAAATATCCTTCATTTTTTTGGGTGCAGGTGTTAGAAGCTAAATGATGTGAGTGGGAAAGTGAACTACCCAGTTATGTGTGTTTATCTAGTGCAGGGGCCAGATCCGGCCTGCGATGAGATGCATGAAAACTAGATGGGAGCCAACCCATTATTCCGCTGTCTATAATATTGCAATGCACTTGTGTGTGTTAAAGTGTCAATATGTAATATATACTGTTATTCATTTGAAAACCAACTATAAAGTTCAATAAGGTATAATAAATGTGTTCTGTCCGACCAACATATATTTTTGTAGATATTCTTACAATACCTATATTCTTATATTCTTATAATACCTATTTATTTTACATGGGTAGTGTCACCCAGATGGGGGTGATCATGTTTCTTTTCAAACACAAACGAAAACGTCAGCAAAAACATTGCGATAAAACAAGAAATTACCTTTGGCCTGTGGCTTTCCCTCAATCGTGGATGGACGGCTGCATGAGTTGTGTTGATGCCTGCTAATCTTGTGTGGCTGGATCATTGTCCTACATTCTACTTGACTGGTAAGAGTTGCGTTTTCATTGTCTTTATGTCCGTGGAAGCCCAGGGTAACTAACTAGTGTTGACATATTTGCCCAAACTTTGTAGGTTCCACGCTATTATGCACTGAAGCCAACGGTGAATTGTATTCGTTAACGCTTTCCCTCACATAGCGCATGTATGGTCTCTCTGTGACGCCGTAGTGTGTGTGCCGCATTCACAGCAACTCTAAATATATCACCTTGTGTCTTTAAAGCGTTCATTCAGTCATGGTTTTGTCCTAACACTTCCTTTATTGAAAGAAATTTAGAAAAAATGGTTAACAAGCATGTCATCCTCGGCTGCTATCAGATGCAACACTCTAGTGCTCGATAACAACGGACTCAGTTCCCCTCCTCAAGCTTCCACGTGTCTAACAAAGAATGTTACAAGACATAACATTTTTTACTTTTACCAGTAATGTGAGGATCAGCGCTGCAACCTATAGGCCGAAGTGACCAGTTACCTTGCTTGTGCCAAATATCTTGCTCATCACTTTTGTGACAGAAAGTGGAACATTCATGACATCATGAGCATCTAGCTTTGTCGTGCTAGTGCTCAGTCCAGGTAAAATCCTTCCATTGCCCTGGAGAGATTTCCAATGGGCGAGGGTCGCCATCTGGGCCATTTTGAAATATTCAGCTTTGGTCCCCGTTGTATGATAAACTATCAGTCTTGGATTTCTTTTTTTATTTACTTTATTTACAGCTCAGCTTTTAGCACATAGCGCCAATGTAATCGACATGACATCATAACTTCTTCCTCGTGAGTTTTTTTAACATATCATACATGTAACATATCATATCGTAGGTGATATCCAGTGTCCAGAATGACACAATACAGCACCATTTTATTAGGGTCATCTCAGGGTCAAGTCTTTGCAGTCCACTGCACTCCTTGCAAAGAAATTATACAGCCACAAATTTGTCTATCATTGTATTATTGTTTTTCATTAGTATTATTGTGTTCACCTGTCTGTGTTTACCTGCTCCCGTGTGTCAACCAATCAGTTTCCCCAGCCATTTGTTCCTGCCCCGCAGTTTTGTGTCATCTCTTTTAGTGTGAGTTTATTTTAGTTCCCAATTGCTTTCAGTTAGTTGTCGGGTCATTGTCTTTTGCTCTTCGCTCAAGTCTACTTTCCAGTTGCTTTACGTCGCTGTTAAGTCATTTTGTCTTTGTTTGTTTCAGTTCCGTGTTTCCTCTTTAAACCTGCCCCTATTCCTCTGTGCTAGTAATTGTTTTCTTTGAATTGCTTGTTTTCTACCCTGATTTTGGTCCTCTTGTTATATTAAACATCATTTTTTAGTTGACCTTGCATCCAGCTTCTCTGCATTTGGGTCCACCTCCACACTCCACCATGCCCACCATGACAAGAACACCCATCATTTGAGCAAGTCTGCGACTGAAAGGATGGATGAATTTTGTATGCTAATGTTGATGTCTAATTATTTGACAATTGACAAAACAGAAAACAACACCAATTGCTAGATGGTCAAAACAGGTGACGGCCAGCATTTGGGACGGGTCTCAAATACAGCAGAAGGTAAAATGGTTACAGCTCCACCTGTTTAAGGCAGTAAATGGCTGAAGCCACTTGATTTTGTTATTTTATATCAGGCCACAACAACACAATGTATCTAAATTCCCCCTAAAAATATCTGGTTGAGGTTCTTCTAAAAAAAAAAAAAAAAAAATAGATGTCATTAAAGTGAGATAAGATTAATTACAGATCTTAATTCCCATTTTTAATATCTTGACAGCACTACTTAAAATGCATATTTTTCAAATAACCTTTAAGTGCTAACAACTGAATGTGAATGAATTTGTTTCAACTACCGTAATTAGACAAGGCAGATTTGTAATAACTTAGAGAAAAAAAGCACTGCCCCCTTCTTTAATCTAAGGCGCCTCCTGTAGCATTAAAAAAAAAAAATGTACAAGTTACAACAGATTCATGACTAATAGCAGCATGCCAAGTTGGCCGAGCAGCTGAAAACTATTGCAGAGATTGATGGGCCAACTTTGCTTTCAAACCTTTTCACTTTTTAGCAATCTGTGTAGTTGCCATCAAGGGAAAGTGAATGTTCTAATTGTTTGTTTCAATATCAGTGTCATGTTGAGTGAAGTAATATTCCCCAAGAAGAGTACCTTAGCAACATGGTTGCCATAGCTCGCAATCTGATTGTAATGCAATGAACAGATAGAGGTTGAATCAACATAACAATCTGCTTTACTGCCACTAGAGTACCATAATTCTACACAATCAGCAACGTTCTTAATAAAATTAATGATATGACTGATTATTTTTTGCCTACCCTTGCAACATCTGGTCGGTAAACGCCCCAGATACCTGGTTAGCATATGTCAACCATTTGCACATTTCTGGGCATTGTGGTCATGGCAGTGGTAAGAATAACATGACGTGGTAATATTAGCCATCTCCCCTCAAGCAGTGACACACAAGCTCTGCGGATCTAGATACTCCCAATTAGATTTACCTTTTCTTAATGGGCCGCTGTCATGCAGCAGCCTGGAGCATCACACTGGTGCTTGATGACCAGCTGGGGCCACAGACACATCATCTGCATGAAGTGCGTATTTGATGACATTTTTAACAAGTTCTCATGTTTCGGCGTTTTTGATTGTTGGTATATTCAGTGTTAGAGACTGAAATGTCTTCCTTCCGCTGTTCACAAGAAAGTTGATATGCGTTCAAGACTCACATCAACTATAGACAATATCCATCCTTTTTCTGTGTAATCTATCATGTTGAAGTGGTGCCATTGGCTTAGAGAGTGTCAGACTGACTGCGCTTAGCACTGATCACCCATTCGTCTGGGCATGACACTCTCAACGACCCAACACACTTAAAGAGGGCTTGTCTTCCGTGATCTGGAGCAAAGCAGAAAGCTCAAACTGCTTTCATTCTTCTGTTCATACTTTTTTATAATCTCCTCCACCAAAACCATTCAGCTTTGCCACGAATTTTGCAAAAGACACACAACAACCCTTTCAGGTACAGATTACAATGATAAACCGCTTTCTGTTCAAACGGACAGTGAAAATGACACAGTAGGCAACCCAGGCCGCACCAACTGTTGGACAAAAGCGTCTTTTGGAAACTCAATGGTGTCGTGTGAATTGTAAATGTAATCTTTGCCAAGTACAGTAAACTTAATTAATTGTGGTTTTGACTGACACAATCCTTCTCTTTAGACAACTGATTTAAGCATATTCACTATTGGATAAGAGTATCAACATCCATTTGATGGTTAGAAGTTAGGTTAGAATTAAAGGTTCTCTTTATGTTTTATATTATTTGACGGAGAGATGCAATTTTGTTCTTGAGTCTTTCATCCGTAGTACTCATACAGTATTTTGTTTTCTACAATATGTTTTTGCAGGCCATTAATGTTAACAGTTATGGTTGTTGAAAGTTAGTTTGCCCTTTACTGAAAATCCTTAACTGTCCAAATATGATAAACTCTGTTCTGTTGTCAAATGTGTGATCCTCAAATTGCAGCGAGTCACAATCCCTGTTTTTTTCCATTTTGTCTCCACACAGTTGCTCACGGTGAGTGGCCGCATGCACTCAAAGATTTTTTTTTTCTTCAAATGATTACCATTGATGGCTGAAAGGTTTAGTCTTAAAACCTAAACAGCAGTGGCTGAAAGAGGCAAGGAATACAAAATAAAGATGTTATGATTAGGAATGGTTATTGCTATGCATAAAAGTAATTTGTACTCAAATTGCACAGAGGAGAGATCTCAGGCTGCCATAAGCCTGATCAATGACTCTGCTAAATTTGTTACGGGTGTAGACCATTGTGACGCAGCCACATCAGATGAGACATAGTAGTTCCGTTTGCCATCCTTCAATCCCCCCATGCTAGACCTCCTCTTGTGAATAATGACTGCAGCTGTGTCAATGCGGCTGCCTTGCTGGGTGTCTTACTTTGATTGTTTTCTACAGTCAGTGCGAATGTGTGTGTCTCTCTGATTATGGTGTACAAATAGGTCATTACCCACATGTTAGGAAGAGAGAGGCTTAATGGACAACAGAGGATGCAGGGCCAGGGCGCCTCGTAAACACCACCCCGTATATCGATAACAACATCTATGCCACCTGGGAGTTTGGCCACTTCATTCACAAAAACCAATACCCCAGCGGAATGAGGTTGGCCACGTTGCGCGCTTGTGCTACGTGTTAAAACACCAGAAACGGACAAGCGCTGTCGCCATGTCTTTTTCTCTTTTGTCTTCTTTCAGTGCTTATGTTTGTGCAACATCATTGCAACATGCACTTTAAAGGGATACGGTGTCATTTTTTGCCTGTGGGAGTTTTAGGGGCATTGCGGTAAATGCAGCACCTCCTGCTGTCCGAAGCTATAACAGACATGGCGACCTCCGGAGGAGTGCCACCCCCTATGTAATATAATTTAATGATAACTAGACTTACGATTATATTTCAAACTTACTGTTGCACATTCACAAATTTATTTGCAAGTTTGTGAAATTTACAATAATTTAATTTATTCGTTTTTAATGAAAAATGGGTCTAAATTTCACACAGTGTCACTTTAACTCTTAATACAGACAATATGCTGACCATTACAAAGATTAGGTTTCAAAAGTCAGTATATTAATTCGCTGGTTTGAATTGTTATAGACAGGTTTATGCATTGCATTTATTGTGTATTAAAAACATGAGCAGAACTCCTGAAAACAACCATGAAAACGAAGATTGACGATGACAGAATGGTTTCATTGACCAAAGATTACACAGGAGTCATAGGCATTCAAATATCTAGAAATGAAATGGAAGCACAAATAACAATACACATCTTGTAAATGTTTCTCCACACTGACAAAAACGTGAGCACATGCCAATTGCATCCAAAACCAAACTTGCATCACAGATGCATGGAAATATGAATGACATTTAAAAAAATGTTTCTATACATTTGAGTTAAAACCCCAATTTTCATATGAACTATTGATGATCTGACATACGTTATAGCACTTGTCCTCATTAGGGTTGCGGATCTGATTGCATTTTTGACATTACATACATTGCATACATAATCCTATGTATGCAGTTAAACGATGGCAACTTTGGATTTTGTAGAGGGCAATTGTGTGTTTCAACCAAAGGTTCGTTTATCTTTGGTCGCTGTTTGAGGCATAGAACTTCAAAAAATCATAGAATTTTTTTTTATGGGGGGTTCAGCAATGAATATATTTGACATGCTGAATACTGACAGTTTAATTTCATGAGACATTTCTGCACATATGGTTGCACACTCGTTTGTTCAAATGTTACCAAGCTACAAAGCGGGGATTATGAAAGTCTATATACTGTATGACAAATGAAGAGACAATGAGGTGCGGACCGTGTTTCCCATCTTTTCCAAAGACAACATCACAAAAGAGATGGAAACAACAGTCTGGAAGGAAAAAAAAGTTAGATTTAAGGACATCTGGTAAATTGTGTAAGCACTGTTAAGTTTCTGTAAACAACAAAAAAAGAGAGATTTTCCCTTTGAAACCAGTTTGATTTGCATGATCTTGTATTTTTGTGATAAAGTTCTTAAAAGTGTCTGCTATCAACCAGTCTGACTGGATGTATTGACAGACCTGTGACCAGATCTTGTCTTGTGCGCAAATAGATGCACTTTTGATTCATGGAAACGCTGCAGTTGGAAATGAACCAGTGTGTTTTGCATCCAAACAGCCAGGTGTGTGTCTCAGCACATTAAAGGAAGGGGCATGAGGTGAAAAAAAAACAAAAAAACAAGAGGGTTGTTTTTCGGGTGTGGGACTCGAAGACTGATGCTATTAAGTAAGGCATTGTGCAAGAGCTGCAGGTGTTGCTGTTGTCTTAGTGAAGTATACGGTGAATGAAGGCTTTACTTCCAGAGGTTCACAAGATGTTTTGTTAATAATATTTTTTATAGATCCACACTGCAATATGTTACGAGGATGTCAACATACTTGCTACACTTAGCGCGATCATTAGAGAAATAATATTCAAAAAAGTCACACATATAAATTGAAACTGCCGTGAGTAATAAACTGAAACCTATCCTGAAAATTGTGCGAAGCCCCATTATTGTCTCAAGACCTATCATGCATTCTGGCAAATTCAACTCTTCAGTTTCTAGTCACTCAGTGGCCATTGTGAGGTTTTCTTTCTTTTAAGGGTGCCACTACTGGTCCACGTGTGTACATTTAGACATATTCCATTTATAAATACACCACTATCATTTGCAATTTTCCAAGATTAGCAATTACTGCGCAATTGTCTATATTCGTGACTCGATCCCAAATGCTGCAATCACATTTGATTTTTTTTCTGTGAGTACAGATCTGTTCTGGTAAATGTCACACTGTGACAGGCACAAAGCCTGTTCACCACAATCATACCCTGAGGGACCCCAGTACTGTCACTTCCTCTCAAGTTTGCGCATGTTGCAGCAGTTGATAGCAAACAGAAAGAGGCCTGATTTTAGTGACTTTATGACTTTTACGGAACATGCTATTTTCGTAAAGAGCATATTTCCTCAACAACACAATAAAAAAAACAATGACAATATGATGGATCATTTAAGAGATCATGACCACAGCCTGATTTGGATTTTGTTGTTTTTGTGTCCTAAGTGTCACTGAACATACTAACAATGAGTAAATGAGTGATGTTTTAAGAGACTGCACATGCGCTAATTTGAAATATAATTTTCAACAAAGGGCAAAGAAAAACATGGTCTGTGCATGTTGATAGAGAATGACTAAAAGTTATGGCCATGGGCATATATCACATTTCTTTCTTGAAATTCTATTTGTCATGTACATACCCCTAATGCCTTTGTTTTGTTTTGTGCACGTGCACGCACACACGCACACACACACAAATGATATCTGACAACAATTTTGTATTACCACTGAACAGATCCATTACCATTAAATAGATCTTCCCTCACATCGGCTCACGTTCTCTAATTCACCAACACTTTTATTATAATTGGCAGACTGTTAAATTGAAATTGTGTTCAGAAATGGCTTTGACAATACATTCAGCATGAAAAGATGCCTTCATTAGTGAATATGGAGGAATATAAGCTACTCATTTATTATATTGACAAAGGCATATCTGCATAACAATCACCACTTTATCTTGCATTGACTAGAATCTTACTAAGGACTGTGAAGCGCTCTGTCAGTTATAAAACTTTAAATGCGGAATGTGCGACTCAAAATTTAAATTATTATAAGGTCTCATGTATTGTTGAATAGAAGCACTAAAATCAGTTCAAACCACGGCCAAAACTGGTTTAGAAAATGGTTACAACTATTGCTTGGGTGATTTTTTTTTTAGGTAAACTGCGACCTGAAAAACTCTCTATGACGACATCAGTTGAAATTAGTGTCGAGTCAATCACACCTAAGGAAAATTTACTGTCCAATTACCCTTTAAGCGTGAGAGGAAGAACCGAACTGTGAGGTGAAAATGCTAAACAGTGTTCCACCGAGCCGCCCTGGAACTGAGCATACTGTTGTTTTTGTACATCAATTTTCAATGCATTGAACCCCCGGTTGTTCCTGATGTTGCGTCATCAGTTGGGAATCTCTTTGAGTACCTGATTGTAGACAAGCGCTGTAAGTGAAAGTTCATTTACCACTTAATACTCCATGCGCACCAAATATTGACCCAGCAGTCAACAGGGGGCAATAGTACGTTGCTGATATACCATTAAGATATATTAGTCGTGTCACACCATAGAAGAAGAATCGAAGACGCGTGAGCCCTAGGACTGCGACTCGATCGCCAAACACAGGTGAAAAGATCTTTTTGATAGGTGCTAAGTAATATTAACGAGCAGTCGACGCAGCACTATGAGTTAGCACACTGTTGAAAAACAAACGTCAGGTGAACTATATTAAAATGACTTTGTCCCCACTTTTAACGACTGCAGTGCTAACGATAGCAAGCAACTACTAGCATACCATGTTGCTAGCCAGAAGCTAGCAGCTGTATGTTAAATGGACTGTTTGCCTTGTTAACACAAGGA
Source organism: Hippichthys cyanospilos (assembly GCF_059441005.1). Taxonomy (NCBI): domain Eukaryota; kingdom Metazoa; phylum Chordata; class Actinopteri; order Syngnathiformes; family Syngnathidae; genus Hippichthys; species Hippichthys cyanospilos. The sequence goes on from NC_142374.1 coordinate 8,482,058, forward strand.
TCGTGACTTTATGCTGTCATGCATTCGAATGCAATCATCCCATGCAACATTTGGCAAATATACACTGGAGTTATTTTTTTTCCTTCTGGGCTGGCAGCTAAAAAGCTAGTCACAGCACGTTGCCCCGTACTTTGTTGCTCGTCAGCGAGCTTCTGTCAAACGTGCGACGCCGCCCAATTCTTGTTGTGCAGTAGCGTTTGCCAGGAAGCCAAACTTATCTCCGTTGAAAAAACGTGCAGTTTTTCTGTGTTGAATACCTCTGTGTGACTGTCACTGTGCGCTTTCACTCGCGAGTAGACGCTAACTTTGTTTGGTCGTCGGCTAGCCCAGCTGCCAAAAGCGTGTCACAACGTCATCGGCCAGCGCTTGTTCGCCACCCTGTACCCGTCACACCTGGGCTCTTTGGAAACACGCGAGCTTCTTTGTAATAACGTTGATGTCTTTGTGGCACATTTTGGTGTCAGCGGCGTAAGGGAATGTTTCGCACTCCCGATTTCTGATGCGATACTAGTGTAGAAGGCAGTCGCTCTCGCTACAAGTGTTTAATTGACCTGTTTTTTTTCTAATTTTTTGTTTTTATAAATCACAGGAAGGAGCAGCATGGAGATCAGTAAAGGTAAATACAACTTGAGTTTGTCTCGTAAACGTTTTAAAAATAAACTTTTTTCAACATCTTTAAGTCAATGATTGTCTTGATATACAGTTGATCAATGATTTAACTTGAAATTTTGGCAGGTAAAGGAGAGCCGGGATTGCAGAATCCTCCCGGGCAGATGGACAAATCAAATTTACATATGATGGAAAGGTTGGTTGTTGCATTGTAGGTTACACTATATACTTCAAATTACACAAACCTGGTGGTGAGGTCATGATTTGATTTATCAATGAGGAAAAAAATATCGCAAGATGGTTAAAATGTACTCTTTGGTAGTCCTATCTAGAATCAATTGTTCAGTCCATATCGGTTACAGGTGTGTCCCCCACTATTGAAACCAGGAATCAAGAACAGCATAATCATGAAAATCTCAGCACAATTCTGTCAGATTGTCGACTGCATATGCTCATTCCTTGAAACCAAACTAACTACAGCATCATTTGGCCTGTCTTTCTTACAGGTCAGAGCTAAAAATATGCTCCCAAAGCTGTTCGCACATATGCCTCATTACTGGATTCAACAAACCAAAAAAGAAAAAATATATCTAGCCTACAGAAAAGTTCTACAACTACACTTTCTTAGCTATTATCTGTCAGTGTCTCTTTTCAGTCCACTGGCCATTATCCCCATCTTCCTGGCCATCGACACACTGCTCGGCCATAGATTTTTGTCCATCGCACACATCCTCATTTGTTCTAAGTTCTGATTTTACCTGTGAATTGCTGTCATGAATTTACCAAGTTCTAAGGAAGTCCTATAAACGTTGAATGTTTTATGTCATAGGTGTGAAACTCCAGTCTTCGAGGGGCTGACATGTCTGTTTTCCAGATTTCTTTCTCCAACACACTTGATTTAAATGTCTAGCAGCTCTGCAGTAGTCAAAAAATGAACCTAATCATTTGATTCAGGTGTGTTTGAGAAAGAAGCATTGAAAACATGCAGGATACCAGCCCTTCAGGACTGCAATTTGACACCTATTATGGCCTTGATCATCATTTGACAATTGAATGATTTGTGTCAATTGCACGCATTGTCTGAATACTCTTATCTCCAAACCACATTTTTAGGAGAGCCCAAATATAGCAAGTGTATAACCATTAGTGTTGCATTGTGAAAAATGATAGAGATATTTGGGAATGTATATCTATTGAGATGCGCAACCAAAAACTGAAAACTAAGTTAAGATCAGCAAACTTTATTTTGAAAATATGCTAAATCTCTGATCACTGTGCTAATCGTAGGCTACTTGTACGTAATAATTTTCAAAGATTCACAGAAAAATGCCATAGACTCACTTTTCCCCTATGATAAAATCGCAGTGAGAAATGAAATAATCTGAACAATTGCAAGGAGGTTTGGGGTTGTTGAGTTTCATTTTGAAATGAGCCAAACCAATTCAGAGAAATGCCCCACAGAATAGTTTGCTTGTACTGTATCTCTAAATATAGTCATAGATAGGAATACAACATGGTCTAAACAAGTTTATCTTTGTCATTGAGCACAAGTGGAGTCTCCTAACAAACATCTTAGCATGTGCCAGATAATATCTTGCCTAAGACCAGAATTGCCCCTTTTTGCTCTATAAATGATGGTAAGGCTATTATAGCATTGTATTTCACATCAAACTGAACGCCACACTTGAACATACCACATCTGTGGAAATCAAGCACTTACCACACAGTAACAGTGGCAGGGCCTTATCATTCATTGCACCCAGTTTTACACTGAAATGTTTTGTTGTGGACTATGCATATTGAAGATCTTGTTAAAATTCATCAGTGCCTCCTGAAAAGTCAATTTTTTCTGTACCTTCTGCCCTAGCATGCTTCCCAAAGCAGTGAAAAGGCGAGTACATGCCCTGAAAAGACTGCAGGTGCAGTGTGGCAACATCGAAGCCAAGTTTTACGAGGAGGTCCACGAACTGGAGAGGAAGTATGCTGCCCTCTATCGGCCATTTTATGACAAGGTGCTCTTCTGGCATTTGTGATGGAATGCCTTTTCACAAGATGCACATTGTGCATGCATGCAAGCACAATTTTCAGTCATTCTACCCATGGTCGTGCACTTGATGCCTCTCTGGTCCAACCTGAAATCAGTTAGACCACATCTATTGTGCTACAGTGTCAGCTAGTACAACGAGTAGCCGACTGTTTGTCAGTCAAGGTTATTTCCAAAGCTAGTGACAAGAACCAAGCAATTTTCATTGGCTCTAATGATTGGCAGTGAAAATTTGCATACACCTGTCTTTGTAGCACTTTGCCTCTCTAAAGGACTTCAGATTTCAATGCATATTTTGGTCTTATTGTGAGCTGTGCCTGTCTGCAGGTTTTCTGACTGACTTGAGTACTCAATAATAGTCATTATCAGTCCTGATTGTGTGTATGTGTGTCACAGCGACGGGATTTTATTACGGGCGCAGTGGAACCCACAGATGCTGAATGTGAGTGGCACAGTGACAAAGATGAAGAGGAGGAGCTTTCTGTAAGTAGAGCTTTGAGTCCATCAACTCTTGAGACCTAAATTACCCCCCCCACCCACACACACACAAATGAAGTGTTTCCTTCCTGGTGTTTTAAAATTGGTCTATACACACATAAAATTCTAAATACCGTTGAAACTACTTTTTTGTGCTGGCTTACTGACATCTACAAGTGTTTTGTGGCATGCCGCGTTCAGATGGAACGCAAAGAGCAGGCGGTTTTGTATTGTAGTTAATGGAGTTCGCGCGACGGGCGCGATGACACGTCAGGCGAAAAATTGAACTTCTGTCGCGTGTCGCGTCAGCCAATCAGCTTCGGGAGCGAGAAAAGTATTGCCGCAAAGCGAGGGACACGCAGTGTAAAAAAGAATAAAGGTGCTGTCGGAGAAAATATTGGGTCTGCCACATCCCGGAAAAGTAAAGTTCTCAGCAATGCTCTTCTTTCCGGATTCACTGTGAAATGCACAGCAAGCTCACTCCCTTCCCCTAGCGTGACTGTTGCGTGAAAAGTGAACTTCATCTTGAACTCGCAAAAAAAAGCCTTGCGTAGAGCGTAAACCACACGCTCCATCTGAATGCGGCTTTAGACTTCTAGAGACTCAATGCTCCCTTATTTGCAGATGTTCATCTGTATGTCTAACTGCAGTGGAATGGCACTAACATTGGCTAATTTAAAAGTTACTCACCTTTGAAATAAGGAATATAGAAAAACGTTTACAACAGCATTCCTGTGTGTTAACAATACAAATATTGACAAAATATTTCAACAACAAGACAGTAAGGGGAAATGTAGCTCATGCACTGATGTGACAATCCACTCATGGCGACTACTTATGTAGCATTATTCTGATGAATGAAAGACCACTACACTTAAATCTTTGATTGTGACCATTCTTTCCTCTTGCTCCAGGAACAGATAAAGAAAAAAATAGCTATCGACTCTGCTAAGAAGGAAGAAAGCGCATCTGTGGAAGACCCAAAAGGCATCCCAGACTTCTGGCTCACCATTTTCAGAAATGCAGACATGCTCTCGGATATGATCCAAGTACATATAACTCTTTACTTGCTTGCCAGTCAGTATCTTGCATCACTAATCCTTATCGTTTGTGTATATTGCCTTCCGTCAGGAACACGATGAGCCTATCCTCAAGCACCTTAAAGATATTCAAGTAAAGTTTTCAGAACCAGGACAGCCCATGGTCAGTATTGCCCGTGTTAGTGGCCAAAAAAAAACTCCCCTAAAGATGCTAGCAAATATTCTCAGGTTCGTTTGGCCTTTCAGAGCTTCACACTGGAGTTCCACTTTGAGCCCAATGGGTACTTTACCAATGATGTCCTCACTAAAGTCTACAAGATGAAGTCTGAGCCTGACACTTCAGAGCCTTTCTCGTTCGAAGGCCCAGAGATCGTCGACTGTGCTGGGTGAGACTCTGTACATTGTAGTCCTTTTAAACAGCAGGGGCTGTATTCATCTTTTCAAGTATTAACATGACTTGTTAGCGGTCTTCAGTTGATTAATGAGAACAGTGAAAAATGTAGACTGTATTGTATAAACAATGCTGTTATTCAGTCACTAGTTACATGCATTTCACTGTGAATGCTTCTACAGGATAATTAAGTATATGGGTTCCGATTGGGTAGATCGCTGGTTGTTTTACTTTGAACCTCAAGCTTTTGTGCATTAAAGGTACTTGCATGTGTTTAAAAAAAAAAAAATCTTGTTTCAAGGGATGATTTTATTTTGTTTTAAATTATCCCCAAGATAAACATTACGACATTGCAGAATTTAAAAAAAAAAAAAAAAATCTGCCAATAAAAACTTGGTTGAGGCATACTTCCCAATAAGGCTTTGGATTAGCTTGTGTAATTGTGTTATTGTACAATTGTGGTCCAACTTAAATTTACCTTTATGGCACATACTGTGTGTTTTACAAATTTGGTAATACACAATTCTAGTATGCTAGATGTTGCGCAATGTTTTGTCTACAATAATTATTGACACCAATATGACTTTGGTCTTCATTTTTCCCATAGCTGTGTGATAGACTGGCATAAGGGAAAGGATGTGACTGTGAAAACGATCAAGAAAAAGCAGAAACACAAGGGTCGTGGCACTGTCCGCACAGTCACCAAACAGGTTCCCAACGCCTCCTTTTTCAACTTCTTCAACCCTGTCAAAGGTGAGTGCGGCTCATTCACTAATCTGACTCAATGTTGTGCAGTCTTTCTGAAACTTTAATGCCAAACAAGGGTGTAGCTGACATTTTACAATGTCCACACTTGCCCACATGCAAGTCATTGCTTTAAGTAAAACTCAACAGCAGAGGTCGCCACATTTTGTTTATATTTGAACAGTGTTATGTCTGGGGTGATGTGTAACGTTGACCTTTGAAATTCTGTTCACTTGTCAACTGTGATGCTTTTCCCAGTCAAAGTGATACGTAGTTTTAATCATAGTATAGGATCTCATTGTTAGGGATTGTGCATTTTATTAGAGAATCTGAATACATTAATGGCTTTAAGATGGATTTTAAAAAAATGCATAGTTTTATCAATACAGCAGCTAAATGTTGTGAATATCACATTCCAACTCACTAAATGACTCTAAGGTGAAAACAGTTCCTCGCATCTTATAGAGAAAGCAAATGAATAGTATTCAAGTTTTGCAATTTTACTTATCCTTTTTTGGGTTTTCTTGATTTCTCCCGATTTAATGGTCACCCCCCCCCCCCCATTTACCTCCACATTAACTGGCAAAAAAGAGCGTGTGAACATAATCTTAAAACTCTTACAAAGGATGTCCATGTTAAGCATTTCAGCCTTAAATGATGAGCTGTTGAGTTCTGAGTGTTTTTTATAGAGGAAGTGCGCAGCTATATTGTTTGGAGAAGCAGTGCAGTGTATGTACTTTATGGAATCTGCTAAAGTTTAAAAAAAAAAAAAAAAGCAGTGCAGTGTATGTACTTAATAGAATCTGCAAAAAAAAAAAAAGGTCACCAGAGTTTCATCTATCCACTCTTGCATTTCAATTACAAATACACTGACATTTTTGCTGGTAATTGGAAAAAAAAATTCAAAATACATTTTTCTTTTTCTCCGCAGCTTCACCAGATGGCGGTGAAATGGTGAGTTCTAATTTCAGACATGAGACCATAACTGTAATTGCAGTATATAACGCCCGCTGTTTGTTCCCCTCCAACCCACCTAGGATGAAGACTCCGAGCTAGCTTTTGACTTTGAAATTGGTCATTTCTTCCGTGAGAGAATAATTCCCCGAGCAGTGTTGTATTTTACTGGGGAGGCAATGGAAGATGACGACAGTGTAAGTCATGACAGCAGTGTAAGTTTTAGAAAGCAATGTTTGGTGGAATTAATGAGGTGATGTGTCATTTGTTTTTTTTGTTCTTTTTGCACAGTTTGATGAGGAACTAGAAGAAGGTGACGAGGTTTGTCATTTTTCTTAACTCACCGTTCACATTCACAACGCGTTCTGAGGTCCAGTTTAAAATGTTAGCTTTTACTAAGATTGAACAAAAAATCCTTAATTGAGACATTTTATAAATGTTAGGTATAAAGCATTTATTTGACCTGTCTCTAATATTCCCACAGCTACACTTGGTTATTAGAAATGGCCCTGTGATTCATTCTCGTTCTATGACACAGAATCAAGTTCACAAAAGTATTTCCTTAAACTTTGCAAATGTACTGATTTGAGTACTTTAACGTTCTCTATATCAGGAGCAAGATGATGAGGGTGATGACGACGACGATGATGACGACGACGACGACGATGGAGACTTTGACCCGAGGGTCTGTATTAAACCTTATATTTTATGATCAAATCTTGTTTTAATGTCAATATAGAGCCCCCTGTTTACCTCTGGGGTCTGTATTAAACCTTATATTTTATGATCAAATCTTGTTTTAATGTCAATATAGAGCCCCCTGTTTACCTCTGCTAAAATAAAATTGAAACAAAGCTTTTCATTTCATTTTCCAAATGTGCAAATTTGAAAGAGGCCTGCTTCAAGACATTTCTGCAAAGTTAGGATTAAGTCCCCCCCGCTCGATGCCACTATATTCTTTTTTTCTGAAAATGAATATCCACTTGACTGCTCGTAAGTCCTGAAAAAAGTATCCAATTGACCCTTTTAAGTTCCCGCGCTGCTTTTCATAGCTTTTGCCTAAAATGTTTTCAAAATGTGCTTCACTATTAAAATAAGTGGTGGAGAAATTCTGGTGTAGTTAAGTTTCTGTTTGGTAAATAACTTGAATGCTAAAGAGAACAGAACACAAGTTGGGAGTTGTGACCTGCATGCACGCTAATGCTAAATCCCCCCCCCCCCAAAAAAAAAGGACATGCTCAAAATTAACCTGAATAAGAAAGCAAGACATGCTATAGTTGAATTCTTGTCATACCCTCTGTGAATGGCTACCTCATCATCCAAATAATTTAACATTCTAATCCCAAATTTTGGGCCTGCCGCGCATTTCCCCCCCCCCCCGTTCTCTTTTTTTAATGAAGCACTTACATACTAAGGTAATTGTATGGTAGGGCCATAGGTTTCTTAACAGTGCCTCTCGACTCCCTAAAAATGTTTTGTCCAAATGCGTTTTTCCCCATTGCTCCCCAAATCGCCATTTGTATTCGTTTTTGAAAAATGTAACGATATCTGCATAGTTCATTGGTCGATCGGGTTTACTCATTTTGCTGTCAACTCCCAAGCACACAGATATAGCATTTAAATCTGCATGCCAAGAGGAAAAGGACATTCATTGAAATGTGTGTCAGATGGCAACGGAGTCATTGCATTATACAGATCATTTCTGGACCAATTAAGAGAAATTGAGCAGCACACTTCTTGAAATCAGCGCCGTAGACATTTATGATTGTTTTTGTGCACACTTGAGTTAGCTGACAGCCTCATAGATTGCGTTCTGGTCAACTAAGCCATGGGTTCATTTGCGAGCACTTTTTGGCACTTGAACGCTGAGCTTGCGCCTCATTTCAAAGGTGACGGCCTACTTGATTGTAAAGTGAGAGTTTTGAACATGGACATGACATTGTGTCTCCTCCCACCACAGGCCTAATCAATCATGCATTTCTAGGTAAGGCGGAACTAAGGAAAGCCATCCCACTCCCCCTCCCAATACCGCCTTCTGCTTTTCTTAACCACCTTAAGGACTTTGCAGCTTTTTGCGCTGGCTTCTTTGGCTTTTCTCTTCCTTATAGTCAGGGATTGGGTTTGGTGATCAAGTCACATCCTGAGCACCCCCCCCCCCCCCTTTTTTTTTCCCCCCTCTGTCTGTTTGCTGTAGCTCCTCTTCCCCAAACATGCTGCGCACCAAACCAGGTTTAAACTGTAGCCACATTTTCTGTTAACTGCATCTCTCAAACCTTCATCCCTTTTCGTCTGAAAGGAGTGTTTGTGTCATGCAGAAACAAGCGCCGGCACAGCCCCCTGAATGCAAGCAGCAGTAACCATGGCGACCAGTGGACAAGACGACCTGCCATCCTTCAACCAATCAGCAAGTCCTGCTCCTTTCCCCCTTCTCTTGTATGAACGGTCATCTGAGCGCAATACATACAAACCAAACAGCGATTTTATTATATGCATGATTTTTGGTTTTGGTTTTTCCCTCTTGCCCACGTTACCTTTCTTTGTTTCTTTGCTTCTTTCTCGCTCCATAAGGAGTGTCCTGCCAATCGCCATCTTTGGGTAAGGTGGACTTTAGTGCATTATCTCCAGGAATCTCAGCACGTCATAAGGAACAATGGAACGTGAAAGACTCAAATTAAGTTGTCATGGATCTCTCAGGGTTTTTTAACATCGACGTGAGAGCTGTTAGTTCACCTGGAAACTGTTAAGCAAAGTTGACTGTGGCTGGGCTTTGTTTTTTGTTTTGTTATAACTACTTGAGTTCTGTTTTCATACTCTTGCTTGTCATGGAGTTATTTATTCTGGTATCATGCAGCAGTATAGTGATACATTTTCAGGAAGCCATGTTGTGGAGGCTTATTGAGGTAAAAAAAAAAAAAAACAAACTGCCATGTTCCAATGTTTGAACCTTAAATAGTTTTGGTATAGTTTTTGATGCAATGCTGCAGTCAGATGCCACTTAAAAAAAAAAAAAAAAAAAAAAAAAGCATTTAACGTAACTTGAATGGACAACACTTTTGCCATCCTATGAATGCTTTCTGTATCAGCTCACAATCCGTGCAGTCAGCATCTCAACGCACAATGACAGACAGAAGCCAATTTTTTGAATATGTAACAGCCAAGCGGGTCGTTGGATGTTTTCTGCTACTCCAACAAGCCAAATTGAATGTTCTCTTCTCGAATCGTTTCCCCACATATACATTGTGATCAACCTTCAAAGTTGCCGAAATAACATTTGTTCTTGTATATGGGTTTGAGTTTGAACTGTAGAGAACATGTTGCCAATGTATTTTGTACTCTCCTGTTGCTTGACTTGGTTTGGTTTGGATGCCCTTGTTGACAGTTCATCAGAAGCAGTAAACCAAATCGTCGTCTTATCTCGATTGTATTTAGCGTGTCGCTTGCATCTGAGCTCTGGTTGGCATATATCACGTGGAGTCCTGTGTAAACAAATGGCCTTAACTTGTTAACTTGGCTTATTTCTCGACGATTTGTACAGAGTTAAGATATTCTATTAAAGTTGTGCACCAACAAAAAGTGTTCTGTCTTTCTGTAAATGCGATAAGCTCACCGGTTTAGTTGCGTTGAGTGAAATTTGTGAATGTGCTTGTGAGATTCCTATTAGACTATATCGGGTGGGAAAAACCTTTATAAAACGGAACTATTGACTACACAGTGCAACAGGCAACGGAATTGTTCAATATAAGCCCACCTCACGCCATGTGGTCGCCGCAGCCCCTCACGACATTTTAAAGCTGACTGCCACGAAAGAAGAAAAAGCTGACAGCCAGCTCGAAATTTCACATCACTCAAATGTCAAGAAGCAGGACATGACAAGGGAACGGACCATGGTCTTCCTCACTCGCAGCAAAGCCGACTTCACCCTTGAAGAATTTGCCGCGGTGCCAAGCATCATGAAATGTCAGGAATCCCGTCCCACAGATAGAGAAGCGAGTGTCCACTCTTGTGAGAGACCTTTGTAATCATGGGAGATATGGCCAAGTGCTCTGAGGTTTCTGGAGGAGAGGAGAAAGCGGTGGAGTGCTGGCCTTGTGTCTTATTTAGCAACCCACATTTTGTTCTTATCCTGTCACCTGTGCGGAATCACTTCTCAGCTGTGCGCGTTCATACTTTAAGTAAGTTGAGGTGACAGCGTGAGAAAATGAAGAAGCTGTCATCACAATCTGAGCTAGATAAATTCTAGACTTTTGTCTGATCACCTTTCCTAGTTTTTAATCATGCGGAAATTCAAATATTTTCTTTTTGAGTTAAAATGTCTTTGTTTTAATTCTGCTTTAGGCTGCATTCTATTCATCCTGGGAGGGGGCTAAGACTGTCACTCTGTTTTCCTCTTGATCAAAGGGAAATGAAACCAGGGCAAAACACCTCAATCATGTCTTTTGATCATGCATATTTGCAAGTAGCAATGATGTTAATGCATGTAGGATCATAACAAACATAAAAAGTATATTATTTTTACACTTATATTGTACCATATTTGTTGTACGGTTGTAAAATGTATTAGTTAAAAAAAAAACTTTTATTCACAAAGTCAATAAAATGTTTAGTTAAATGTAATTTTGTTTTCAGGACCAATGCTTTGACACTGGCAATCTAAAAGTAACAATGTGAAGTCGGCTGTGCCCCTTTGTGAAAAACTGGACTTGTCTCTAACACCATGACACTGGAAAGCTGCTGTTATAAAACATTGTTTAAGAAAATGCCTATTTTTGCAACATATTGTCATAAATAATTAAGATAAAATATTTTGCTTGGCCTTTTTCTGTGCAAACAATGCCTTCATACAGTGGTCCCCAACCCCCGGTCCGCGGACCGGTACCGGTCCATGGATCAACTGGTACCGGGCCGCGTGGGCCGCACCCGAAATAATGTTTTGGAGATGATTTAGTTTAAGGCACGTCGGGGGACGCGATGGAAGCGAAGAGAGAGACGCAAATGGCCGCGCGCGGTCACGAGAAGCGAAATTTTGCCTTTTGCGTGAAGTAATTTTTTATTTACTTTTTCCGCGTTTCGAGTCGCCACAGCCAGTCAACTTCGGGAACATTCAACGGCTCACGCAGGGGGCAGGAATGAATCATGGCGGCCGCTTTGCGGTCACCGGGAGCGATCCAACACGGCCAGCTGAGCTTTCAATACGAAACAGAGCCAAGCAAGAGCCCTCACCTGGCTTGTCGAAAGGCAGAAGCGAGAACTTGGGACAACTGGTATGTGCAGCGTTTGCTTCACTTAACAGCTGTTGAACCGTAGTTACTGTGCTAAGCTAACGATAGCGCAGCATTGTCAGCACAATATTTAGCACGGTCTCGGCCACTCGATTGCGACATTGAAAGTTTTATTTTTTGCAGGCGAGTATTGCCGCAAAGAATAAAGGTGCTGTCCGTGAAAATATTGGCTGTCACATCCCAGAAAAGTGAAAGTTCTCAGCAATGCTCTTCCTTCCGGATCTACCGTAAAGCGCACAGCAAGCTCTGTCCACTCCCCTTCCCTCCCCTCGCGTGATTAAAAAAAGCCCCGTCCATACGTTAGTGATGTGGTTTCCCCCCTACCCCGGTCCGCAGTCTAAATCTAAGCCGTTGACCGGGCCGCGGTGATCAAAAGGTTGGGGACCACTGCCTTAATATACTTTACATGGACATTCCATCCTTCAGAAAACTAAAATCCCTCATATACATGATCTTTTTATTGAAGTAAAGAGCCTCATTTAACTGCTTGTTTTTTTCAACAAACAATATATTTGTAGATGTACACCAGATGGCATTCCTAACACAATCCAGCCATTTTTTTCCAGGCTTGGAAGCAGCATATGGCGAGATCCAACTAATATGTTATTTGTCCTGACCAGGATTTTTGAACCCAGATCCATGTGTGCAATCAGTGGTGCTACCTAATGAGCCCAGCCACAACCCAAATATTTAACGAACGTGACATCAAATTCACTTCATCTTGAATACACAGCAACTGTCCAAAATGAGGACCTGCTTCGGCTTTAACGACTACGCAATTCCAATTCCCAACCCAATTTGCTGGGTCCATTAAACCAACCTTGGGTAAAAGAACCCAATTTGCTCAAAATCCAAAGCTATCCAGCGAGAGTGTTAGCGAAGTAGCCAAAATCGGAAGAAAGGTGTAGTCCTCATTGATGGCAAGAAGTGGACATCATGATGTCACTTGCCGTCTTCTCTTCCGTATCCAGCACAAGTGCACACAAGGCGCTTTCTTCATCCGCGGAGCAGCTGCAGCCTCAGCCACTGTTGCGCTCTTGGCTCCAAGGTGCTCTTGGCACCACTTCTATACCGTGTGTATGTGAGCACAGAGTATGTGAACAAGTGGGCTTGTGTGGACTCTTTTGTGAGGTCGGAAGCATCGCGAGCAAAAGAGGGTTCCAGAAAGGACGAGGGAATAGAGGGTCACTTCTGCAGATGACCTCGTGTTGACCTTCACAAGTCAGCGAGCGCGATGAAGAGCTCGTGGAACGCTCCGTGGCTTGTGTTGACACATGGATCACACGTATGTCTGTGCAGATGCAACAATCAAAGAAACAGTAGCGTGTGCCTGCTTGCATATATGTATGCACGCCCTCTCCCATCAAGGAACAAGACCGCCGGAGGCCAAACGGGCTGATGATGGACTTTTGGAATTTGTGAAAAGTCCAATTTTGGCCTAAAAAGTCCATTTAAATGCATTTGTTTAATTTTAATTCCAACTTATGCAAAAGAGGATATGGCAATGCCCAATGCACACTCCCTAGTACTGATACACTCTCAGGATTTTTGAATAGGCATGATTTTTTTTTTTTTTTTTTTTTTACAAAAACACAATAATTGTTTTGGAATCAGCGTTTTCCAGACTCCAGTTTAAGGGGCTCAATATTTGAACAAACGGGATCAATATACAGACTAATTTTGTTTACAATAATGATTTTCAATACCCGTCTTGTACGTTTAGATCGTTTCATTGACAGAGACAGTTATTCAAATGTCCCGCGGTCCCCAAAGTGGATGATCATAGAACCGTATCCATAAATACGGCTATGTTGCAAAATTGTAAGGACAGTGCAAGACAGTACAGAACAGTATACCTGTACAATAACTCTAAGTACGGTACGTAAAACGTTATTCAGTGCCAAATTCCACCACCTGATCTCAAATCAACCAACATGAGGGCACCAAGGCTTTTTCATATCCCGGACCAATACCAATACTGCTGGCTCGAAGATTGGTCAATACCGATCAAATATCGATCTGATTTTTACAGGGGATGGGTCACTCTAAAATTTGTCACTAATAGTTGATTTTTCTCGATACTGTCATGTCTAAAACACCACATTCACTATTCAACAATTCAAGCGGTGTTTTCCACCCACTGGGACACCTCAGGATAAGTGAAGAAATTTCAGGAGTTGTGGAAACAATAATTTATTGCCCAAACAATAAACTCTGGCACATATGATTTTGGTGTGTCACACAAATGATTATGGCTTTTTATGTACGCCCTGAAATGTGATGATACTCTAGTAATTGTTCATAAAACTGAGAAACCAAAAAACACAAGTACTTACTTGCTTTTGTTTGCTGTGTAACTACATGGGTGTTGCCTCAAGTGCAGAAGATGAGTGGATCCTCCGTCAGACGAAAGAACAAATAGTCTAAGTTAAACGCTAGTGAATCTGGTGACCGATTGTGGCTAATCTAAATGCTATCTTGGTTGACGGTTCAACAGGTCTTACCAAGTCAATGCACTCACCACAATGCAGTATTTGTCGCTGGCTCATGGCAGCTATTGGAAGCTAATTGTGTCATTCATCTGGTGCAAAGTTCCACGTTATAAACATTAAAGTGCATCTTGTGTTGTTTTGCTTGCAGCCATAGGCAAGTTGGATGCCTTTTTCCCATGTTTTTTAGACAAGGAAGCCGGAAGTATTTGTAGTTCTTGTACGACAAACGTAAAACTTGCTAGCATCTTTATTAAAGTGAAGGGTGAGGATTGGATCAGAGTAGACTACTAATATAAACAATCTGATCCTGATCCTGTCGATCCGGAAAACGCGAATGGGATGGGACCATCCCTAACTAAGGCCCACAAACTAGCAGCAACTGTAAGCCATTATTTTGTTTTGAATGGAAAAAGGTGGACGCACAGAATAGTTGTCTCTTTTATTTACTAGTGCAGGGGTGGGCAATCCTGGGGCCATTGTCCTGCATGTTTTCCAGTTTTCTCTCCCAAGCACACTTGATGATTAAAAACAAATGATTAGCTGTTCACTAGAATTTGAGTGGGAGAGCTTATATTTGATGTGTATGTCACTATACATCACTGGCTGGCATGGATGAGCAAAGATGCAATGTTTGTTTGTAAATACAGTGAAACGTGCAAAGGAGGGGCTCCTGCTCCTGAATCAGCTATCTAACCGGTAATTTTTTTTACAAGACAGAAGACCGTCCTTTCTTGTTGTAATGTCATCCATTCACTTTTAGTCATTGCCCTGCTATTTTACTATTAAGAGCTGGATGTTCTCTGCTTTGACACTTTTTCAGTCAGATGTGTGAAAAGTCACCCACCCAAGCCCTTATTGCAGTGCTAAATGGGTTATAATATACATTTTTATCCTCACACAGTGATGCTTGACGGCTTATTTTCAGCCTCACCACAGTCACACGCATTATATACAGACGTATTGGAATGATTTTGTCGGTCAATCCAGCAGCATACCTTTTTCTTATTTCGTGTATCCAATCTCTTTCCACGTCCGCTATGTGGCTTTTCTACCTGGACATGACATCGAATTTGAACCTCTGCTTAGTAGCTTTGCTTGTACAGTAGCATGTCTTCGTTGGACGATTCAACAACATTATCCCCTCAAACTATCGAGGTCCTTCCAAATAGGAACGTTTTCACCGAGTGTCCCGTATCCACGTTATGCAGCCACCTTTCTGTGATCAATTTACGTTCTGAATGAATATATCTAGGCGCGCAAAAGTAGCGCTTGACCTTGTTTGCACTTTGCTTTTGCACCAATATAACGTTTCCAGCCAACAACAATCCAGACGTGAATATCAAAGGCTCAAGGTGGAACAAATGTGACACCCCGATATCTCTGACAGAACCAAATTTGCATAGCAGAGTTGTTGCCCATCAAGTAGGTGTACAGTGTATCTTCTTTGGGATGCCGCGTATGGCTAGTGTGCCATAACGTGCCCGTGTCATTTGTTGCCCTAGCCGTAGGTCAAGCACAAGGCCTAAACCTGTCAAGCGCAAAATCCCACCCTTGGCCCTGCTTCCATCACGGATTACCTTCAGTAATATGCAAATAATCCACGTTGATCACATGATCTCTTTTGAGGCTTTGCGGGCACTTTATTGTATGATAGGCAGGGAGACAGCAGACCTGCATAGCTGCCATTCTTTGACAACATCTCTGGAACGGGACCGAGGTAGATCTCGTCACGGTACCTTTCAGCGGAGAGACTTCATTGTCTTCACCGTGCACATGGAGGAAGTGTCATGCCCGCTTCATTACAGAGGAACGCTGCAATTAAAGCAATCGATATGGCTTGACATTTATGACGTACTTTCTTGTGTCTAATGGCTTTCTGTCGCTGCTCGTGCTGACTGTAATCGTCAACCTAAGCAGGATCACATTGAGTGACATTAAAGTATAACGAATGTCAGAAAAAAATACTACACGTTTTATGACAACACATGTTTGTGACAGCTATCATTGATATTTTTTTCAGCCGGATCTTTTAAGATGCATGACCAGAAAGATATGCATTCTTTATCGTGAAAAGAGGATGTGGAGATGATAGTTTGTAGTTACTGATAACATACTCGGAACGGACAGTAGGCATGGCAGAAGCGTTTTTTCTCTTTAGTCCCTCTGGCAACGCTATGTTTGACACTCATCAGCCATTTGTTCTTTTTCCCACGCTGCTGAATGCCTCACGCGCACGCATACACTGGCTTATCAGAACAATGCTTCAAATAGCTCCCATAATCTCATGGCGAGGGCATTTCACCAAAGAGCAAAGGCACAGTTACGACTTTACAGCTGGTTTCCAAGAGTGTGCGAGTGTGTGCATGTGTAACAGTGCAGCTGTTACCTGTGGGCTCTGCTGTGCGCATGTCAGCAGGCCATCACAGCAAGTTCATCCACACTGGGCCCTATTGTTGTAGCAGCTATGTATAGCGAGAGGCTTTCACTGGATATTACACTGTATTTAAACACAAGGGCTCACGCTGATTTATCCGCATTGATGTGTAGAAATTCAAAAGCCACATGGAAATGTGTTCCTAGATTTACTGTCAGAATGTGTTTTAATCAAGCGTCCACGTCTGTCATCACCTTCCTTGAGTGTCTATATTCTCCATGGTTGGTTGTCGTGCCTTTTTTGGTGTGTTAGCATCAGCACTAAGATGATGAAACGTGATGTGATGAAATTTTGGCACAAATTTATCATACATTTAAAATCTTCATTGCTATTGTCAGCTTTAAGTACTTTTTATGGATGCAATGTGGCCTTTCCGTTGTGTTTTTTTTTTAGACTCATCCAAACAAGTAAAACCCTCTAAATACTGTACTTTTTTTATTATGTAAACAATTAGACGAAGAAGAGTTTTTTTCAAAACCTTTTCTCACCATTAATATGTTCTTGAATTCATTTGAAAACAGCATTTTGTTTTACACAACTTCCTTTTGTGCTTAACAGCAGAAGATGTTTTTTTTTTTTTTTTCCAAACACATCACTGACAAACACCAGAAGAACACCACACATTCAGGGAAAAATGTACATTTGACATTTGGAGTCGCTTTTCATGCCTAGCATGCATGACTAGCTCTGACTTTGACACAAATTGATAAATATAACACTTGAGTTATTTTCAGCACTAACTATTTAATTAGTATTTTACTGTTTTGTGATTCATAAACAAAATAAAGACTTCATGCCCCAACATAGCAGCGAAACACCTCTCGCCTGATGTGTCACCCCCGGTGCCCCCGGCTGGAAAACTCCCTCATGCTGAAATAAAAAGAAACAAATACAACAGCCTTTTTTTGTTTTGTTTTGTTTTTATTTTTGAATGCTGTGATTCATTTGCACCTGACGGGTTATCATATTTCCGTTGTGTGCCTAAAGGGCTGCAGTTTAATCGAGGGTAAAGGACCAGGGGCTGAAAAGTGCTGATGTTAACCCAAGGTTGCCACAACACGCACCACAAAACACTCCTCCTGGTTCCCTTTTACACACTCAGAAGAAACAGTTGTTCTTTCCCACAAGTGTTGACACGTTCTGTGTTTACGACTGCTGCTATGCTATAACAGGGCTGTGCGCTCCATTTTTATTTACAACAAATGATGTTTGGTCCTGTACAATAGATGACTTTTTGATGATTCAAAATAGTGATGATTAATAATTAGAATGCTTTAGTTCAGAAATATCCAAACATTTTCCAAGTATCGATACGATCGATACTAATTCTGACGTTGGGTATTTTCAATGCCAAAACGGGGGGGACTTATCAAAGTATGGTTCTCTTTGTCAGTTTTGCTAATCCCAATTTCCAAAAGTTTTTTGTTTTAAATATACAGTATAGACTGCTCAAATTACACAGAATCAAATAACCACGGTAAATTGTTTTTTTTGCAACATTTTTCACAACTTCATATATGGTGTCATTAGACACAGTTAATGGGTCCAAATCATTCCAGTTGACCTTTTCATGTCATGCCATTGTAAAATGTAGCCATTTTAAAACATCTTGTCATTAAAAAACCAAACTCATCTCACTTTGTTCTATATTTGTAGTATACTTCATGTCTCCTTGGACAAACACACGTGAATGGAATCCAATTGAGTCATCGGGTCTTCCTTTGACAAGCAAAGTGTTCCACTGGAGCTGGCTGCAGCCCACGCTGAGTCACTCAGCCCAGGCATGCCCTCACCGCAAAGTTTCCTCAAAAAGGACAGGCCAGGTGCGCACACCTCCAGGCAACATTTCAAGTCCCTAAAACAAAGTGAAGAGCCAGGATCAACAGATGGGTGATGCCACTTTCTGCATGAAAACACAACGCTAGGATTGAAGAGGTTCATTGAAAGCTTCAAGAGATCTTGAGCTCCTTGGGGGGGTCAGGCTTGTTTGGAGTAGACCCTTGATAACAGTCGGCTTCTTAGCAGCCTCTTTAAACAAACTCCAGGGGATGGGCAGTTACAGAGTGAAAGAGCATGTGAGGATAATAACACAGCAAGAGCAGAATGGCGTCATGATGACTCAACTTTGTAAGTGGATATTTTTTCCCAACAAAGGAAACACTCGGCATATTCTTGCCGCAGTCTTTGTGTCTCGTTAACTAATAAGGCACCGCCAACCGTTTTGTGTTGTATGGCCTTTTAGATGTCGGGTCTATTTGTTGTTCATTACTTTGAGAAGTAAATGCTTCTGAGTCGTTTGAATGTGGCTGACAATCAGCAACACAAAATGGTGTCACAGCATTTCGATGAATAATTAAACCCGCAAACGATCAGGAAAATTATTCACTTGAATAATCACAGGTAAAACCGCCAAACCTGCATTTTTATGCTGCTAGAAAAAGTGGCCAATAATAAGACCCGTCAGCGTCTGTTCAGTCATCCATACATATACTGTATACATCTTTGCATTTTCTATCAAGCATGTGCTTAAAAAAAGGATTCTTATTTAATACAATTCAGAATCGATTTTTTAATGTCCCAATGTAAATATTACAGATAAAAATAAATCGATCCCCTTCCTGACGGCTTCCGCCCTACATCGAAGGCACGCTGTGTCATTACATCGCTATGCAGCCTGTTCTGGAAAGTCAAGCTTGGGTCTTGGTACCCTCGTGTACCATAGATCACCAGAGGTGCCAAAGGAAATTCTCTCAAATTGACAGATTCTCCAATTTCTTACCTCATTCAGTGCCAGCCATTTTCAAAGACTCGTTCACCCTCACACTTGAACAAAGAAATAAATTTAAATCGCCTATCAGTGAGTTTAAAAATTTCAGTGCCCGATTCGATCAAATGCTGGGGCAATATGTCTACTTTAAAAAATGAGTTTAATTACTGCATATTCTTGTATATTCTTTATCGAGTATCAATGACGATATATTACTCTGTGCATGTTGAGTCCAAGTGAACCAATGAGGGTGAGCTGAGAAACGCCCATATTTTCCACTTGAAAATGGTGCAAAAGTCATAAACGGTAAGGAAAGAGCACTTGTGACTGCTCACGGCAATGGCTTTGAATACAAGTATTTTCTACATCTAAAAAAATGTGGTTGTTCTCACATAGAACAACGTTTTATTTTCCGCAACTGAAATCATTTTTGCTACAACTACGAAATTGTTATTTAGAGGTACAAGGTACTATTTCTGGAGGAAGACATTTACATTTTTTTTAACATAAGTGCTCATTATTTTGGCTACAAATACAACAATATATCTACAGCAGGAGGGCCCCCTGGGGGGTGACCAGACCACAATGTCCAACTGATCTTATTACAAGTCAAGAGTGAAGAAGAAACAATCTACCAATCTATATTACACTATAATATCTCCAGAGAAAATCAATAAAAGCTTCATTATCATGTATAAAATTATATATATATATATATATATATATATATATATATATATATATATATATATATATATATATATATATATATATATATATATATATATACCTTCAAGCAATAAATCCATTTTTACAACTAGAAACTTACTACATTTACAATGAACAAGTACAAATGACCAAAGACAATTGTCTTTTGCAACAAATTCACCACCAAGGCAAAAAACCTCATGTTCCATTTTAGTGAATGCCATATTTTTTTCAAAAAATCCATTTATTTATTTTAAAAGTTATTATCTATGAGTAAACTGTGGAAAATCTGTATTCGCAATGTTAACATTTGAACAAATGCGCTTTTTTTGTTTCGCTTGAAAAGTGATAGTTTTGGAAATATGAGGCTTCTGCTCCACACAAGCGATATATTGCTTGACATAATAAAAATGGATATAAAAAATACATAAATATATCAATATATTTGGATATAAAAATAAAAAACATATTTGGGGATTGAATGAGCTTTGAAATAATCTAACAATTATTATTCTCTAATTGCAAACACATCTCTGTTCATTATATGGAAAATGATGTATCGTGAGTAATAGAACAAATAAATGCTTTTCCATCAAAATGGCTGGTACAATAAATGTGTCCCGATATCGTTTTTGCAATCAAACAAGCCCAGGTTCCTTCCTGGTTAAGTCAGTAGGTGAGTCCGAGAGATTATCATCGTTTCAATATTTACACTTCATGAGACACTGTGTGGTGTGGACTTGCGGGATGAGAGTTTTCTCAAGTCCTTGCGAGCTTAAAATGTGTAATGTTATTTCTGGTGTACTGTTATGCCCCTGGCAATAATACAAGTGCTGTATATGGTTGTCATTATACCCACTTCCTTGAAGTCAACCATAACTACGGTGTGCCGCGAGAAAACGTGTTTGACACCTCTGCTCTAATTTGTCTCTGGGTGTGAATGGTTGTGTCCTGTCACTGTAAGGCAACCGGTCTGAAATGTACCTTCCACCCCAAGTCAGTTGATCAAGCTCACACAAAAAACATTTCTATTCCAAATGATTGTATTACATTATATGATTTTTTTGTCGTTCATATATTATTGTCATTTAGTTTTGTATTCATAATGATGAGACATCTTTAATATATTATTCAGCGTTGACTGTCGTGCAAAAATCTCATGGTCATACAGAGTCATGGTGAGATGTGCAGGTTCCTTTTGGAGTTTGGATTTGTGGTTTCTTCCCCCTCTGCGCTATAATTCTATGGTTGGTTTTTGGTCAGCAGTGCCACACCCTTATACAGAATGGAACATCTTTGGTAGTTATGTACAACCCAGCAAAGAAATAAGGGAAACTTCTTCAGAGTGAAGAGAGTTCTAGTTAAAGCTGATTTTGACAGTGACAATTAGCTGAGCGGCACGTGTTTGGACTAATCCCCACAGTAGGCTGAGTGTTTGTAAGTAATTAACATGTTGGGTGTGTGTGGGTGGTGGAGTCCACCTTTAGAACTTCCTCTGGCCTCTGAGCCTCCAGGTTTCCGCCCACACACGCACACACACAGGCACACAGCCTTGAATCAACTCACTGCCAACTGCTGCATTCCCAAACCAAGTGACGTCAAGTGGGAGGGCCCCAGGCCGGGGCCCGGCCATAAAAGTGCTCCCTCGCGTTGCGCTTCATTCACAAATTTGCAGCGTGGATTACTCCAGGCCGGCCGGGGACCACAAGCTCCTTCGTAGGGCTGATCCAATTTGACCCAACTAACATTTCAGAAAATACTCCAAAGAAAAGTATGAAAATGTCCACAGCCGAGATCTCCCAGGTGCTCAAAGAGGGCGAGCTGGAGAAGAGGAGCGACAACTTGCTCCAGTTCTGGAAGAGGAAGACGTGCGTCCTGACCCCCGACAGCCTCAATATGTACGCCGACACGCAAAAGCGCAGCCGGGGCAAAGAGCTCAAGTTGCAGTGCATCAAGAAGGTGGACTGCGTGGAGCGCACCGGCAAGTTCGTCTACTTCACCATCGTCACCACCGACGACAAGGAGATCGACTTCCGCTGCCCGGGAGAGGACAACTGCTGGAATGCGGTGATCACCATGGCCCTCATCGACTACCAGAACCGCAAGGCCATCCGGGACTTTAAGACGCGCCAGGACAACGAGAGCGCGTCCCCGGGCCAGCAGGAGCGGCGCATGGCGAGGGCTCCCTGAGACCTCTCCTTCCATGGTGAGCTCACAGACCGCTTCAAATTGAAATCTGTCAATGAACTAAATGCAGCTGTCGCAAAATTAAAATCTACATATGAGAGAAAGAAACAAACAAACAATAGAGCTGCCGCAAAAAATAAGAACAGCCCCTTTAAACAAAAGTTCCTAAATAAAGTAACTTTAAGGGTGGATCACTATCCTACGGCCTAATTCTCATCTCTCCCCTCCTTGTTTCCCCTCAGGACGTGTGCGTGTGGCCCACACGGGAAAATCATTCAAAGGACCAATAAAAAGGAACCATGACGTCATTCGGTCCAGAGATGAAGGATTGTGGACTGAGCTGTCACGATGACTCTCGCAAGTCCGCCAGAGACTTTCCAAGCTGCGCGCATGGACTGAAAAGTGAACTTTTCTCTCATGGGAGAAAGAAGAAAACAATAAGATGAATATCAAAGAATGTCTGTTAATTTATTTGTCTCCAGGATATTGTGTCTACTGGTAAACTGCACTTGTTTAAATTATTTGCTTGTTTCAAAAAGTGATATGTGTTTATGTATTTATTGCAATAAATATATGTGCATCGTTTTGACATGATCTGAAGTGTTTCATTACTTCCACCCAAAAGGCTGTTAGTTTGACAACTGCTTGAAAAGAAACTGCTTACAATTTCAATGAATCTTCTTAAAGTATTTTTGTGTGTGTGGTGGCGAGGGGGTTAATGTAGATCTGGAAAAAGGTGCGGATTCATTTTTTTCCGGCCATTTTGACGCTGCAACAAAAAAAGTAGCAGTCGTGGGAAGTAACAGAGGACATTCTGTTACTGTATTTTTTTATTTATCCATTTTCCGAATTGTCAGATTAGTCTTGTTACCTTTTGACACATCGAGATGACGACTCGATAATAACAGCAAAAATTAGTTGCACTTTTTTACATCTATTCTGAAGCACATTTAAGACTGTTATACTCTTCTTGTTCGACTTAATTACTGAGATGATTGAAATGAGTATTTCTACTGTTACCAGAGTACCATACTTTGTTCATAATTAATAAACGCCTCTTTGCAGCACAGGAAGTGATTAGGCCTTGGATAAAACAAAGTAAATATAACCTTTTAATGGCAAAACTGGATGCTGCCCGCGAGGTGAGTACTGTATTTATCAAAAGAAATGAGTGCTATTCTTCGGCTTCAAGATCGCTTTCTATTCTGAGTTTTTCCCAGCCTGCAGGATGAGGCTCTGCCCATATCTCATGACCTAAGCGTAAGCAAGAGTATATACTCCACTCTGGGAAAGTTGTCAGTGGCTACATTTCTCAGCAAATGCCAGACATGCTCAGTCAAAGGAGAAGGCGGACCGGAAAGTCCCTACCCTTTTCAGCCAGTCAGGTGGAATGTGGCCCTTTATTGTCAGCGGCAGCCTTTTAAGCTTAGGTCATAGCTGATAAGCAAAGAAGAACACACCTTAACAACTGCTAAGGTGTGGTGATAATGTGATTTGGCACATTTATGGTGTTTCACAACTCATGATCCCAAATGGAGCGGAAGTGGAATGCGTTGAATGATATATATTGCTTCCTCTTACTCGTTGGACTGAACTTCATAATGTAATAAGCATGTGAAATTGCATCTTAATGTTTCAAGTAAAACCTATGTGAATGGAAAGAGACAAATATCATGTAACAATTACATTGCTTGTGTAATAATTTACAGCAGACGTTAAGTTTGATCTTCATGACTGGTGAAATTCCAGCCTGCCACAAGATTAAATTTGTGCAGTGGCATATTAGACCAATGCAAGCCCTTTTTGATTTGAAAAAAAAAAGGGTAACATGAGCTGTTGTGGGTGTGAAAACAATCAACTCCATTCGTCACAAACGTGTCTCTTCTCATTCTCTTTTAATGTGGCGCTCTCACATCTCACATGGAAAAGGGTGCAGGAATCCATGCATGACCGGAGCACTCTCCCTGTGTCCTGTGTCCCTGTGTCCCATGTGCTTGGCCGGCATGGCAACAGACAATGTTAGCATTTAGCCTCATTAAATGTCGAATGAGCTGTTGATAACCACTGGTGACTTGAATGCCGGCAGACCCCATGCCCCCCCCATCCCGTCGTTGCCTGCCTACCTAAATGGTCGGGGAAATTACCATGATCAAGATACAACACAATTTCCACACATAACGTATATAAAAATCGAGCACATTATGTCAGCGTAACATGTACCCATGTAAAAAATGTATTTTTAACTCTTCATGTTTACAAGAATAAGTTTGAAACTTACATTGGAAATGTTGCGCCATGTTCAGCATTGCCAAGCTGTGTGATATGACTGCTTGCCTCTGGTTTGTTGTTTCATTTGCTTTGTTACGTCATACAACATTTAAGTTCATACATACAACTCTTAAGTTCTCATTGACTATATCTATCTATCTATCTATCTATCTATCTATCTATCTATCTATCTATCTATCTATCTATCTATCTATCTATCTATCTATCTATCTATCTATCTATCTATCTATATATATATATATATATATATATATATATATCTATCTATCTATCTATATATATATATATATATATATATATATATATGTGTGTGTGTGTGTGTGTGTGTGTGTATATATATATTTATAGGAAGTGGATATTCTAACCAGTCTACCACTGTGCCGGCCATAAATCTCCTAAATTTCCTGTTTCTAAGAATATGCATGATCCATCCATCGAATTTCTATAGCCGCTTATCCTCACTCGGGTCGCTGGTTTGCTGGTAACTAGTACCGGCTGTCTTCGGGTTGCAGGCAGGGAACAGTTGTTGAACTAATAGCTATATGCATTTTGCAGCATTATATTTTTTGGGATCTAGTTCGATGCTCTTGAAAAGAGCAAGGCCATTTAAATGGAGTAGAGGCATGCTTTGAGCACATGTGCTGAGGTCAGAGGTGAAAGAAGGCTAAAGCAGTAAGGAAGTGCACGTTGAGGTCACTGTCCTTTATCCAGCTTTGAAGTGGGATCTCACTAGGTTGAAGGCGGATGGGCCTCCCTTCTAAAAATAAGATCTCACAAATTTGCGCCACTATAATCTCATGCATATAAGTAGTGGTACCTAAGCCAAAGGGCACACGAGGTCATGTGGGCGCATGTTTTTGTTACTTTGCAAGAGCTGCTCATTCTTCTTTGTGTTTGCACGACGTTTAGCGCTACTCTGAGGCAACATTCCTGACTCAGCAGCAGGTCAGGCGTTGTGCGGACATTGTGATGCATGTAATGAACCCTGGGCCCACTAGCACACAATCATGCACAATGTGTCTTCCATTCTAAGTGGTTACTATACAAACATCCTCTCATAGAGCACATCTCCATGTCGTACTTGCAACATCACAGTGAATCCATTGTTTCATACTGATGGAAAAGATAAGCGCACTAAGGCATGCAGGATGCGTCATTTATTATTACCCTGTTTTTAAAAGCGTCATTCCCAGTTATTGCAATTTGTCTCACGTAACCAAATATGTACATTTTTCTCTTATACCTGTAGTAACACATACTTTCTCACAGATTGTGCTCTAATGAGATCAAAAAGGTTGTATTACAGAGAGAAGACACTTCATCAGTCCCATGATAGAAATTAATCTTCATATTCACACGCATATTGTACAATCATGAGGCTTCATTAAAATTAATTTCAATTATTTATTTATATGCTATAATGTAGACGCATAAGATGGTGCATATCTGTATATGTACTGTATAGTCATCATCATGATACGGTATCATTTGGGCAATGAGTGTAAAGTGAAGAATGTACAATCTCCAGAAATGATAATATTTTCTATTCACTATGTACAGTGTATGAAGCTTCTATTTCAGTATGCATAATACAGCTATTATTCATCATAAACATCACTGATGAACATCTCAGGGTCTACCCTGCTTCTTGCCTAAAGTCCAATGGGTTAGGCTCGCAGTCCCATCAAACAAGTAAGGATTAGACAAAAATTAAAACCATGACCCTTTCAACAATGAGGTTTTGGGTTAAAAATAGAGTTGCGTATATGAGATTGTTTTCCATAATATTGTTTTCGCAGGAAATATGTACTGAAACCTATTGCACAGCATTGTGGTCATGATAATAAGGAGACCAAATTTGAATTAAATTGAATTGGCGGTTTCAGAGCAAAAGCCAACAAGGGCCATTTAGACAAACCCCAAACAAACCCAAAACCCACAGTTTGGTCATTGCAAACTTTTCAATCATCACATACACACCCTCAAACATGCCTGTGCTTGTTATTTATCATTATTTAATTGCTAATACAGCTTCAAACATGCATGAAAGGGAGCATCAAATAGGATTATTGTGTTAAAAAAAACAGTCTCAAGATTATCTCATGAAAGTGACAGGTATTTTTGAGATAGTTTGAGTTAGTGGTCTAGTTTACACCTTCCATAAAGAATGATTCTGATGTAGGCTGCAATCAAATGGGTACACAACCTCTCGGGGATAGCAGCAACAAAGAAGATAAGACTGGCAATCAGTATGACTTGTTTCTCCCTTTGTAGGGTAGGGCCGAGAGGGAATTTAGGTTAAAAGGTCATTCAAGACACTCATTCTAAGCGAACTGTCACATTTTTATAGAAAAACAAAGGACAGCCCTGGTTTCCATGTTTAAGAAGAACATTGCTGCAAAGCTTCACATTACCCAGCTTTTTAGGCACTTCTTGTGGTTCTCTTGAAATCATGTTGTAGCTGGATAATACCATTTGCTTTAATGTGAGGTTGATTGCTTACAGGAAGCCAACAAACAGACGGTCGCCCCCTTACTTCCTGTAAGAACATGAAAATTGACGCAAACGGGATGAAACGCCGGCGGCGTGCTGTGTAAATATAAAAGCTCTCCAACTCAAACATTACTACCAGGATGTGATGCAAACACTTAAGAGGTTTGCTCATGAAGAACCTTCTGTCGCTGTTTCATTCCAGAGGTGGTTACTGTGATGTCATCTCCTCCAAGAATAGCTGTTCACCGGCTCGTTTTACTGGAAACAACCCTCTTTGGTATTTTACAGCGTGATGCAGAACTCAGGTGATCACATACCTGTGCCTATACGTCAGTCAGACACAAACTATGAAGCTCGGGCAACATGACATTCAATGGATGGATCAAGAGAAGTTTTCAAATGAGACAATTTAGGAGCAAAATCTCCCTTTTTCTTCTTTTTGACTGACTTTCACATTCACGGGTCCTTCACTCAATTAAATGTCATAGGATTCCCGTTTCGAAATCTCCAAAATGGTCCTATTCTTTGGGAGCTGTCATGACAGCAATGTTTGTTGATGTTTTTAACAGATATTCATTTTTGCTTAGTGACTCACGGCGAAAGCGATCCACACATCGCCGTCTCTTCTAGTTAGGGAAGTGAAGTTAGTGACACAAAGATCGTCAGGCACCAAGACACAATAGAGATACTAGCGATAACAACTTAGGGATTCATTGTGTAACAACTCTGGAAAGGAATCACAAGACAGAAACCAAAATACTCTCAGTAATGACTCCACATCCATTTGGGAGGATTTTCATTTTCCACTACATTGTTTCTAAGGAAACATTGAAAATAAACATCTCCCGCTGGAACAAGTATTTAAATGTTTAAGGATGGCAACATTGTCCTAAATATAGCAAACCTGTTTTTCAATGGGAATTTTGCGAATGTGGTACGTATATGCTAGTGTAGACACACACACACACACGTACACATTGGGTGTTGGTATAAGAGCAGCCTGTTGGGGATCATGTTGCCGGGCTTCAGCTGTCCAGAGAAAAGCTTCAGGCAGAGAAGGGAGACGTTGTCAGGAATGTCTGCAAGGCAGCGCAGAGGTGGATGTCTGAGGATGAGTACATGAAGGCGTCACAAAGATTTACACCGGATAGCGACTTCAGAGGAGGACTTATTGTAAATCCGACCGGATTGGAAATTGAAGTTCAGACTTCGATGAGTACAAAACCACAACATTAAAAACAGAAATAACTGTAAAATTAAGCTCTCATTCATGATGTGCACAATTAAAAATGAAACGGAATCCAAATGCTGTCAAGCATTGAAAAATATATTTTTCCCAAGTAGCTAATTGCTATGCTATATGTTGATTGACAACGTACATCTTAATCATGGGCAAAGTTGTGGCAATTGTGACCGGATTGTGCCCATTTTTAGGCTCCTGGAATGTTGTGCACCATAAATATTGGAAATACGCAAGATATTCTTTTATATAATTACTGTACTCCAGGACGGCACGGTTGCGGACTGATTAGCGCGTCTGCCTCACAGTGCGGCGATCGTGGGTTCGGTTCCGGACTTTCTGTGTTGAGTTTGCATGTTCTTCCTGTGCCTGTGTGTTTCTTCCAGGTAGTCCAATTTCCTTCCACACTTCTAAAAACATGGCAGGTAAATTATAAAATTGTAAATTGTCCTTAGGCGTGTTACTGAGTGTGAATAATTATTTAAGAAGTCATTAATAGTGGATGACTTTCTCCATGTATTAAGATTAGACTTTACGATTTAAGCAATGCTTGGGCTTTTTGTGTGAAGTTTGCATGTTCTGTCTGTTGCTCCATGTGCTTTTCGACTGTCCAAAATATAATAATAACTGTTTGACAACTAAATTCTCTAAACTACGGAAATAGTTGTGAGTTTTTATATGTGAGTCCATTTCGGAACCAAACAGTATTAATAGATCATGGACAAACCGTCCGACATTGAGAGTAATGCATTCATCGTGCATTGTTTTTAAGGAAAGATGATATATTTTAAAAGTGGTGAGGGAGTTTCACAATGACTGACCGATGAGCGTGTTGGTGTTTCTGAAGTTTTGAAGCTGTTCACACAGTCAAAAGAGGCTTCAGAGAGACATTTGTCTCCCTTGCACCTGCCTGAGTGGGAGTGTGAAAAAATACAAATAAAAAATGACCAAGAACAGATTACAAAAACATGATATCTCCCTGGCTGGATGTCAAACATGAGAAAATATTTCCAACTCCCTATTCAATGTTTTTTTTTTTTTTTTTTTTGACTGAACACCAGTATGGACAATCCCTTCTTCAGGTTTTGCATTTCAGACGTGTTTAACAAAAGCCACTGGATGAAAGTAGATGAATTATAAGTCAGTAACTTAAGAGATACATTTACTTATAGTATAGGGAATAAGAGAATCAAGACAGAACAAGCAAATCACAAGGTGACTAAGAGTAATCAAAGTGTAGTAGCCTCATTGTGTAACAGACATGAAAGTGAAGGTAAAACAAATGCCTGTAATAACAAGTGTAATAACGACCCCGAGTCAGGATCATGATCTAAACGAGCGGAAATTAGTTCACAGTGAATTCAGCACCAGAGGAAAGCAAGTGAAAGAGAAAGCAAGATGAATGAGTAAATTAGTGTCATCAGGGGGAAATCCAGCACAGACAATATTGCAAGAAGAAGAATGTGAGGGTAAAATACTGCGCCCTCAGAAAGAATCTGTTCAATGCTTTCTTGGAGGAAATGAATTTATGTGAGCAAACAAAGACACTGATTATGAAACACTGACAAGATGCATACCTCCTTCATTCCTACAGCAAATTTGCAGGTTACTTTTCACAGTGGCGAAAGCATTCAGGGGATTCGATATTTGATGTGAAAAAGTGACTTATATAAAATTATATCCAGGCCTGCAAGAAGATTTTCTATGGCCCCCAGGTAGATATTGATTTGTTAAAAGAAATTCTTCAAAAATGACTTTTCCCACAATGCAACAGAGACACGCCTGAGTGGGAGGCGGCTTTATTTCATTATTCATCAGAAGTCATTAGCTAGCATAGCAGCAAAAGTCAACGTCCAGAACGTGCAAATTGAAGGTGGACGCTGAGAATAGTTTCAACCAAGGTGGGAGTCGGATTACATGTTCACAGAGATTTCTGGAAAACGTCTGCTGTGTGGAGGAAATGTGGCGGTAATGAAACTGTATAATTTGAAAAGACGGCGTCATGAATAGAAACACGCAGATAAAAACAAGACTATGGACAAGAAACAAAGTCTACAGAAGGTGGAAAAATTAAAACGAGGCATTAAAACTCGACAGGCTCTTTTCAAAAACACAAATCAGAAAACCAGGCCGCTGTCTCTGCAGAAGAGTTTTGGGACCTGCCCAGACAAAAGGCAAGTCTTTTGAAACGTGAGCCTGAGCAGAAACACAGTTGCTGAGCGTGGTTATCAATCTAAAAGAGCAACTTGATTTCACTGCACATTCCCAGGCTATGTGTGAGAGCACGACACTTCTGACATTGCCCATCTATGGTGACGGTGGAGTTTTTAGCGTGACGTCATATGCATGGCACTAGCACACGACATGATTCGTATAAAGAGGTGTCAAGACCGTAACTCCAGGTCTACCGGGGGAACCGAAGAACCAGATTGGCCAAAGGTGATTTTGTCGAGTGGGTTATATGGACAGTGATTGAGTACCTCTGTAAAAAAATGTACCCCTTAAATTTAGATATGAACAAATGTATTTGTTTATTTTTAATTATGTTTTAAAAATATGTATTTCAATTGAGTGTCTGATAGAAAATTGCTGATATTTGTATTTCTTTGAAGAAAGCCTATTTTGTAGCCTATTTTTCCATTTCCTGGAGAAAGTGCCCTAAATAAATTGCTTTATTCATTAAATGTGCATGTTATAATTTTTTTTATATAAAGAAGTTTGTCTTTTGTGCCTGACGAATATGAAAAATTACTGACAGAGCCATAAGAAAATATTGCTTTATTTTTCTGATCCAAACATATTATGTAATGTAGTCGTTCAGTTATCTGCAGTCTTTTTTTTTTAAATACAGATTTGATCAGTCCAGCCCCCATCCATTTGGCTTTGACACCCTCCCATCAAGTTTCTGGGAGATTATCCCTTGCATAGATTGCATACAAACACTTTTTTTGCAAGGCATTATCAGCTCTATGTTTACAAAGTATTCTGAGGCAACATGTATGAAAAATGGAAGAGATGAATAACATAAATTGTAGCCAAAAAAAAAACAAAAACGGTATGTTCATTCAAAAGTGAAGCATACCAGGGAAGGAAAATCCCTTTCCATTGTGTGAAAAAGTTTTGGTCATGTTTTGGGGCAGCTTTACCCTATGCTGCCAAGTGTCTTTAATAGCAACATAAGGGTTGTTGTTTTTTTTTTCCCACAGAAGTAAAAGGTCAGGAATCCAAAAAAGTTTTGTCTCACACAAGCCATTTCTTTATTACATTGTTTGCTTACCTCAGTATTACGGCTTTGCCCAAACGGCCTAATGTGGTAATCGGTCATACCAGATTAATCATGTCACTAAGGTGTGGAGCAGACTAAGTTTACAATAGGCGTAGGCTTCACTTTATGTCTGTAGACTTTTAACAATCGGGAGCGGCATTTCTGGTAAATGAACAATTATGATTTCATTATTCATTCATGTGATTTTAGATTGGTGGGTGTGGTAACACTTAACAACTTAGTATACCATAAGTCACACTTTGAGGGGCCACTTTTTAAATCTCATATGTATAGAGGAAGGAAATGGAAGGACTAAGGCTTGCAAAAGGAGGAAGTGCTGTTTTTCATGGCTTAAGGGTCTTTCCCAAGAAGAACAATGGTCCTCTCAGTCCAAATGCTGCTCTCGTGACAACAAAGTGTCAACCTTTTCCCAAATACTAGGTCGTTATTTTGCATGCAGCATTAATCAAATTAAATGGCAGCGCCCTCACAACATGCTTTATTAGATGAAATATACTGATATCAAGTTTGAAGGTGATTTTCTTTAAAAAGGTAATAATTCAATGTTTTATCTTGGACAGTATAAGTGATTTAAACGATGGCTGTGCATGAGCAGTAGCATGCTACGTTACAATACTGCACTGTAGAGCAGTGGTGGCCAAATGTTTTAGTCTTTGGGCCAAGCACAGTAAGGGCCCCACTATTTTTTTATTTAACTTATTAAACATGGGAAAATCAATCAATTACACATTTTCTACAAAATATAGTTCTTTAAAAAACATGTCTATATCATAGCTTTCTGTTAAAAAAATGATAAGGCAAATAGAATTTATATTCAAACACTGCTTACCGTCAAACAATTTTATTAGTTTTTAAAATAGTATTGAGGGCCAGGTCAAAATGTAAATGAGTATTATCTGGGTCACTAAAATGTGGATGGTGGGCCGCAAATGGCCTCCAGGCTGTAGTGTGGACAACACCATTGATAGATAGATAGATAGATAGATAGATAGATAGATAGATAGATAGATAGATAGATAGATAGATAGATAGATAGATAGATGGATGGATGGATGGATGGATGGATGGATGGATGGACGGACGGACGGACGGACGGACGGACGGACGGACGGACGGACGGACGGACAGATAGATAGATAGATAGATAGATAGATAGATAGATAGATAGATAGATAGATAGATAGATAGATAGATAGATAGATAGATAGATAGATAGATAGATAGATAGATGGGAATTCCATATGAAATAAATATTTTCCCACAGATGCAGCTGAAATTATATGAGGATATTCTGAATAATTGGTTACTTGGGAATGCATTTTTGAGTCTAGTGTTCCATCAGAAACTCCCAATGATGTCATCTCCCACGGACGTCGTCTTTAACATGCACACCC
Organism: Hippichthys cyanospilos; assembly: GCF_059441005.1. Taxonomy (NCBI): domain Eukaryota; kingdom Metazoa; phylum Chordata; class Actinopteri; order Syngnathiformes; family Syngnathidae; genus Hippichthys; species Hippichthys cyanospilos. The sequence goes on from NC_142374.1 coordinate 8,514,886, forward strand.
GCACGCAGACACACGGCTGGATGTAAAAAACATACAGCTCCTCTCAGTCAATGGCTTGAACATGACCACAAATGTCCGGTTTTTAAATTTGTATGTGTGTGTGTGTGTGTGTGTGTGTGTGTGTGTGTGTGTATGTGTATATATATATATATATATATATATATATATATATATATATATATATATATATATATATATATATATATATATATATATATATATATATATATATATATATATATATATATATATATACCCGATTTCATGGTGTACGTTCTCACAACACAAAGGGGAGTGTGAATAGACTCTATTTCAGGTGTTTGCAAGACTGATGAGAAGAGCAAGGGTGAAAAATGAGCCCTCTTATAAAACCTACACCACATACCGTTGAAATGGAATCGTAGAAGATACGGTGACATTTTAGTATGAGAATAAATGCAGAATGGCGACATATACACAACTGTCTTGAGTTTTGGTCCAGTTTATTTAAATTTTCATTTGGCTTCTCTTAAAATGTGTGGGACCATTTGAGAATTCCTTATAAAATCATATTAAATTATCCCAGTGTCTTGAGGAAAAAAAAAAAAGATAACATATATGATGATGATGATTGAATGATACTGATATATATGTTAGTAGAAAATGGATGGAAGTCAAAGCACCAGGAAAAAAACCCACTCAGGCATTAGGAGAACATGAAAATTCCACAGCGAAAGGTTAAATAAACTAACCAGTCCGCCATCATGCTGTTCCATAACAAATATTAACCATTAAAAGAAGTCCAGTTTAGTAAAAAAATCATGCAGCTCACCTTCATTTAATTTTAAATTACAATACATTTGTGTACCATTTAGAAGTCATTTTTTTCAAATATTTATTTTGGTACAATTCTTTAGTTGCAGTATATTTTTACTGAATCGTTAGTACTGGTACACTTTTTAAAATTCTATTATTCTTTTTACTTTATTTTACTTTACTTTAAGAACACTTGGGCCTACTATAAGTATTTAATACTTGTCTTTCTGATGGTATGTTAAGAATAATGCAGTTTTTCTACAAGTTGAATTTAGTGTTTAAAAGAAAGAAAATGTTCAAAGATCCACATTGAAAAAAAAATCCCCAAAACAAATTTGCCTGTAGCTGCAATTGAAAGCCTTCTATAAGCCTTGTAATGAATTTGACACGTGTCTATAACAATTTTATCAAAATAACTAGGCTAAAATAATGAGCGTCCATGATGAAATATTTATTTTTTCCTGGCGATAATGACGCGCCACGTGGACTACTATGCTGTACGCTTTAAGTTTAGCTTCTATTACAACATTAATGTATTATGTTTCGCTGCTTTCAGTTATAAAAATACAATAAAGAGATCAGATTTTTGCTGTCCATGTCCCATCCAATGCGAGCAGAAACGAACGTGCATTGCAGGCTACGATGCAAATCTCCTTTGACAGAAATGTATTATTTATTCTACACATTTTTTCAGCATCTTTGTCCATTTTCAAACATTTTTGAGAACTGTGTGCTGCACATACTTGAGGCTGTCCAGAAATAAGCGACAGGAAGTCACACAAACACTCAGCAAAGGACTTTTAATACAGCATTGCAAGAAGAGAGACTCATTTGATCTGATATCTTTTTTTTTTGTATTTAACATAAAACTTTTATAAAGGGTAAAGAGAAAGATGCCATCTGCTGGATCTGGCGGTGTACTGCTTCCCATCCACGGTTCAGAATAGCCATTGGTAAGACTTCCTTTTGCACAATACAACACACATGAAGACAGAGGAGCCTTTCAGAGAAATCTGAAACACAATCCGCTTTCCTCATTCAACGACTGGCGAGAGTCTGCCATCGAGACCTCAGGGGCAGGGGTTTTGGCCGAGGTGAGGGAAGAGATGTTTTCGAGGGGGGATATGTAGGGCACAGAGGGTGGGTGGATTGTTGGGTAATGAGTCACTGGAGCCTCCTTCAAAGCCTGCTGCGCAACCTCCACAAACTCCCTGCCTCTCGCAACCGAGCAGGGAGGTCCGCAGGAATCTAGGCCTAGATGGAAGAGCTGAGTGGGCAGCCTGCATAGAAATGATCCCGAAAGAGGTCAAGTTCTTGCTGCAAAAGACGCGAGCGTTGTGATACAGGCCTCTACTGAAGAACATTTGTAAAGTACCACTTGTCTACTATGCTTTGTCTGCATGCAATTTATTATCTTTTCATATGGAGCTGGATAATGTCCTTTTATATTTTCATGAATCCTCTTGATATTAATGTCAAATACAGAGCATCGACACCCTTCAGTAGCAGCTCATTCAAGCTCATACTATGGCAAAAAGTGTGTTTTATAGTCAAGATTCAAGAGTTTTATTGACTTATGCATAGTAACGTTACACAATCCAATTATTGTTCTGTGCACTTTACATAGCAGAGTTCCATTCCACACAAGAGAGAAATTAATAAAGTAGGCAATAAAAAAAAAAAAAAAAACAGTGATAGGGCAATAAGGGCAGTGATAATGAAACACTAAAAAAGGAATAGACTCACACTCTGAACATATTATGGACTAGATGGAGTTCAAGAAACTATGTACGTATGAGGGTGATGGTGGTGCAAAATATGTAGTTAGCAGCTTTCCTGCACTGTGCAGGATCTGTAAGGTGCGTGTATGAATAACAGCACATCATTCACAACAACAATAACAATAACAATAATGAGAATAATAAAAATAATAAAATATTTTCAATTAATCCTCAATGGGTTGTCTCTTAATAATTTTATATTGTAAAATATATATGAATAAATATTTTACCATAGCGTGTAAATGTAAATGTTTATTTTTTCTGTTTTTGTTCATGTGTTTTCTCAAATGTCATTGTGTTTCAAGTTTTGGTCATTTGTTTTCTGAAATCAAAATTTGTTTCTGCTTTCATTCATTTGTCTTCTGAAATGTGTGTTTTAAGAGATGTAAATGCGTTTCACAGTTATTTTGTTTCGCACTTCCCAGCCGCCATACCCGGAGTGGTGTGATGTACTGTATTTTTTTTCATCGATAACAGCAGTCTAAAAATGGAACTAGAGACTTCAACATAGATATTGCGTAAAAATTTGAACAACATTGATGCAACCGTACCTTGACCATAATTCTCATGAAGTGTTTTTAATAAAACTATAGCACTCTATTGTGTGCACTGTGGATAAGAAAAAAACCCCTCCATCTTTCAACTCAAATTTCAATTAAACCCCATCAACAAACAGCTGCATGTCACATCATTGTGCGCTGATGGCAATAATGATCCCGTTAGCATGTGTGACAAACGCATAGGATTTCGAGCACGCATACTCCTGCTGCGACACTTATTTCATTACAGCTTTCCCTCTTTGCTGTATTGGCCCACCAGCAGCTGTTTACTGCAATTTAAGAGGGCACAAGAAGAAAGAAGACGGACTGCATCATCGCACTCACACCTCATCTTTGCCATGCTGAGATGACAGGACGAGTCATGGCGTGAACTGGAAGAGGGTAACCGCATCTGGCATTCTGCAAGTAAACATGGTGAAGCAACAAGATCAAACAAGTCACACTCACTCAGATGCCTCATCTATCTTTAGTTGCAATATAACCACACGAGGCTGCAAGATCACATACATGCGCTGCAGGTCACTTAGGCCACTATACAGCCTATAAACTTTTAGGATGTGTGATAAAAAGGACACAATGCCCTATTTCCCAATTTTGAATTGTGTTTAAAAAAATGAATAGGAGGACAAGTCAAAAATGTTCTTCCATTAATATGTTCCATGCGGTCCGACTACTCTATACCCAGTGTTTTGATTATTATTTACATGGAATGTAGCAAAATACACCTTTTTTTTAATTCCTCTGAGGGAGCAGGTATTTTGCTTGTACTTTCGAATGTCACATGACCAAACTCATGAATCAAGTGAGTTTAAAATGCAAGAGAGAATTTTATTGCTCGCATTACAGCTAATGGAACTGATTTATCAATAGCAGAGCTTTAAATGACCATTATCCCATCACCCAGTGAGACCACCAGAGCCGCTACATTTCTTTCTTCACAAAACGGCACCAAACTTCCATAAACGACAAGCTGCACAGCTCCACTTCCAAACCAATCAGTGCCTAAACCTAAGGGGGACCAAGTGGATGTAAATGATTTATCTTTCCGATGAAGTCAGACAACGCTTTGATGAGTCACTTTTTACATACTTCAGACTTTACATACTTTTAAAAGTTCCACATCACACCAACATTGAACAAATGGACTTGTAGGCCTCTCGGCTCCAAGGGAGACAAACTAACTACTTGTCCAGCAAACTCAAGCAAAAAAGACCTTTAAAGCAGAAATTTAAAGCAACACTTAGCAGCTTTCAGGTTTTATTGTATATAAAAGCACCAAATTGACTTTGGAGACCCGAGAACCCCTTTTTAAGGCTTACGGGATTTCAATACACTGAACTGGTTGCCAGACAATCACAGGACACATAGGGTACATATGCTGTAAACAAAGGACCATCCAAACAAACAGTCACACCTATGCTCTACTTGGAGTCTTCAGATTGCTAACTTGAAAGTTTTGCCATGTGGGAAGAAGCAAACCTAGAAGGAGGTCAAAGATCACATCCAGGATTCTGCATGCTTTGAATGGATCATAACACATGAGTAAAGATTACGGGAGAAGTGTGCCTTCTCTTCAAACATCCAGCAAAGAATCTTGCCTCAACATGTCAAACTGAGACATGCAAAAGACAGACAAAGAAACACAATGGAAATACACACTCACACAAAGCCTCAGGGAGCAGCACACAGCCAGACAACCCCTCCTTCTCTATCCTGTTCCACTTCAGTGGAAGACAAGTCCCAACAAGCCCTCGGTCTTGATTCAAAATGTGGACTGGCTTTTTTTTTTGGCATGTGTCTGCATGGGCTGGAAGTGGACAAACATCCTGCCTGAGTTCATAACTAATGCTGGAGCACATTTTGCTAAGTGTGGCTGGCCTCCTACTTAGATCAAGCTGTGAAGGGTGGATCCGGTCTGGTTGTGGTCTACTGAGAGAAAATGAAAGCAGTTTGTGGCCCATATGAAGAAGTTAGCCAAGGACTAACAACAACAACGTTTTTACACAAAGTTTTTTCAGCACAATGACTCATTATGTCCCAAGACCAATGGGGGATGAAAATTCCATATACATTTAGTTAGAAATAATGGTGCTATTTTTCACATGGACTCATCTTACATCTGAGATGTATCATTGATGCTGAAAAAAAATGTCACTTTTGTTTTTCATCTATACAAATTATAATACTCAAATAGGAAAAAATACTTTCTGTTGACGTGTATGTACCAGTGTTGCTATTTCAAAATGGACAGTCTTCCTCCAGAAAGTGGTGGGGTTGCAATGTTTGTTTTATAAATCAAACGCAATTCCCTTTAACTCTGTGATTTGTAATATCATTCTAAGATTCGAATGCTTGTCAGAGTTTCTCAATTATTTTCACTTTCATAAATGTGGGAATGAAACTGTGTTAAAAGTGCATCTGTTGCATTCATAAATGCGGTAATTAAATTGTATTGTGAATAAAACAGTGACATTTAGCTTTGTGTGGCCCGCAACTCAGCAACCCTTATCGTAGGACAAAGGGTTTTAACCCTGTTATCCAAGTCATCAAGTTTACATTTACTGTCAGGGACTTTACTAAAGCGATATATATGTGTCCCAAAAATTGAAAATGTGGCGTCATCTACTGGACAAATATAAAATTGAGGGAAATCTCCGGACTGGTAGGTGTCGAACTCCAGTCCTCGGTCGAGGGCCACTGTCCTGCATGTTTTAGCGGTTTCTCTCACCAACACGCCTGACTGAAGTGATTTGCTCATTAGTAAGGTACGGATCTTACAAATGATCCCAATTATTTGAATTAGGTGTGTTTGAGAACGTTTAAAAATACAAAAAAACATGCAGGACTGCGGCTCTCGAGGACTATAGTTCGACACCTATCCGTCCGAAGATTTTTCTTTTTTTCTATTTATATTTGTCCAGTTGGCCAACAGATGACGCTGCCTTTTTGCTCGTCTGCCATATTCAACCTTTTCATTCTATGTCTGCCTAAAAATCAAAACAAAAACGGAATGCCATACGTATTTTCTTGTAGGGAAAGCTTTGTGAAATATCAAGACAAGCTTCTTTTATGAATCCAAATTTAAAATGTGTTTTGAAGCTGCAAAGACATCGATTCATGATTTCATAATTGTACATCTATAAAATAGATCGGACAACTTCTGATAGACAAACATGTTTCCTATTCAAGGCAACCATAAAATCAGAGTACTAAAACTTAAGATTTTCACCTGCTTGTGTTCTACCCAGAGCAGCGGCAGGAGGGTTTGCATTCATCACCTTAACACACTCATCTTAGTTACAGTATGTGCGAGATATGTTTCTTTGCAAACTGCACCAGCTTTCATAGTTGTAGCACAGTCCCACATCTTCCAGAACTGGAATGCCATGAAAGACACTTTCTGTATCACTGGCTATTCCATGACTTTCAAGCATTTTCAGTCGTTTCTTTTGACATCTTAAATGTGAAAAAATATTCTGAAACCTATGGGGTTTTTGGATGAAAGCAAAAGCTTAACCTTCAGAAACATGTGGTGTATTTGGATCCAGTCAACAAATGATGATGAGCTAGTCTTACTTTCTCAACCCATGCTAGTTTTAAAGGACATAAAATGTGCTTTAAATCGTCATTTGAATTTCAAATCAATTCAAATGATTCATTTCATCATTCAAACAATAAAAAGGCAGTCAGGGTTAAAAAGTTTTACTGTAGTGATACAGTGTGCAATAAGTGTGAATGAAAAAAAATGGGCATCATTGTGTTTTTACGAGTTTTGTTCAATATAACAAAAGTAAGTGGCATATACAATTCCTGAAAATGACGATTGAGTACAAAAACAGGAAAATAAAGAACTTAAAAAGTACACAAAATCATTCAGAGTCGACATTTATCGCTAAAATTTGCTCCCGTTGGGCAGATCAGCACTGGCACCGGACTGAAATGTTACAAAGTGGGCACTGAACTGAAAAGTTAGAAAATTCAAGAAAAGAAAACATAAAACCAAGTCACTGACATGACTTGGCATTTAGCATAAAACTCAATGGCTTTCTCACACACTAAAATACAAAGCTGATAGGACAGCACACAGCTCTGGGAGCAAGATTGTCATCCCTGGGCTCTAAACTCCATACTTCAAAATTATTTGAGTTACCAAGGGGGTAAAAATCGCACAATAAATACATTCTGAAATATATTTTTTTTTTCCCACAGAGCGACAAAGCACACTGCATACAAATATGTACATACCTTCTGAAAGAACAAAGAGAACAAATCATTAGGTGTTTTAACATTTTCAGACACTTGAACATGTGGACCAAGATAAACACCAAATGGCCATGTGACACACAAATGTCTTAAAACCTGCGTGAAAAAATATCTTCATTAATTCAGTTATTGTTAGCCAATTCCCATCAATAGTAACTTCACTCTGATCGGCCATTTCCGCTCATTTACGTCGGTACGTTGGCATGCTGGTTAACCCATGTAAAAGTATTGGTGGGAATTGGTGGGAGTGAAGGTGAGTAACGTGATAGATTAGTCAAACACGACAAAAAAACAGAATGTCAAACTCGAGCCCTCCCAGCGTGTTACTGAGGATGCAAACACAATGATTATTCCATTGGCCGAAAGCAATTTTGCTAGATTTCAATTTTGACTCCACATGCAGCATCAAGAGTTAAGCAACAGTGCTACACAATCGTCCCTTCCATTATGCCACAGCAGGCTCACAAATATAAAGACACTTTGTATGGCTCTCACTCTTGACCCACATTTGCCTTCCTTCCTACAGTATGTGTCACTAGAAACACACACACACAGTGCTCTCCGTAAACAAGAACTCTTTGTCCTCAATTATAAATACTGTTTTGGTAAACGTACTCCCATTGCAAGATGAGACAGAGCGGATGTGTAAATACAATACTCAGAATTGCACTGTTGGAAGATGTTCTTTCTTTCATTTGTATGAGTTTTTTTTCCCCTCTATTTTTTTTTTTTTTTTGGCATCAGCGGTTAAGGCCCAAAATGTTGAGTGAAAGGTGTACAAAACGTTAGCGCAGTGACCTAACTGCGCACATAGGGCCTTCAGTACATACTGTACCAACGAGACAAAACACATTCACAAATAGACAGTATTGCAGGGCAAGTAGATAAAGACACTAAAAGATGGTGGTCTCTACTGATGTTCTCACAAATTATTCTTCATTGTACAACTCAACTCTTTTTGTTATTTCTTTCTGTAATCTCCTGTCCAAAGTGCATGGGTGCCGGTGCTCTTTCAGTTTGGCTACACAAGGGGGAGTCATTTTTATTCGGAGATTTCTGACAGGCGTTGGCTGTGTTTATTGCTATAATGTTCATGCGAAGCCTATCCCTATAAGGAAAAAAAAAAAAAAAGGATGGGACCAAGTCCTTCACCCAACACTATCTGAGCTCGAGACCCCCCGGCTGATTAGTTTGTGCTTGTGGGTGGATCAAGCGTCAGATCGATGCTGGACGGAGACCCGTGGTTCTCAGGCATAGACGTAGCGGAGGAGGAGATGTGAGAGGAGCACCAAGCAGACGATCGCGCAGTGCCGACCCATCCACGACGCACTGTCATCTGCTGCCCTCTGCTGAGTGAGCTGACGACTCAGAGCTGACAGGTTCCTACAAAAGGCAACATGCAAGGTGTGCTTTTAATGCAAATACAGAGAACAGCAGCAAACGCTTCAGGTCAAATCATTCCGGAGAGAATTTATCATGCCGCCTGAAAGAGGCAGGATCGAAACCATCGTAAAAACACTGCAAAAAATATCCAATGTAGCGACACGATAACTTGACAAGGGCATGCTTTATAGACAACGTTGGAACCGGAAAAGGTAAGAGTTTAACCAAGCGTCTTCCATTTCTTTTTCTATGGCTAGCTTCTTCTATTGTATGTTTAATCTGGACGGATACACTGTGGTACCATGTTGCCGATCACATTTGGTTTAGAAGAAGAGACACGGTGAAATTCTTTTGTCAGTGGTATTGGTCATCTTGAGTATTCGCATAAGGTAAGAGTAGCATTCACAAATATGTCAGTTTTTCCTTTGTCATGCGTGAACTCTCACATTTTTAAAACTGTCCCAGAAGTTACAGTCAAATCAAAGCCTTCCCATGTGTGTTGCATCACCTCTGAATGTCCTGCTGCGTCTTCTGTATGGAGGCGATGGAGGTCTGGAGGAGGGCCATGTCCTTGCTGCACTGGGCACACTGGTTTGGAAACTCTGAAAACATCATTTACAAATGTTCAACACCGACAGGGCCAGTGTCCAACAATACCCTGACGACGACAAAACCGCATTCGTACAAAATCATCCATTAATAAGTGCAACTTAAAACTACTATGCAAAGTAACGGCCGTTTATCAACAACAGCCAGAAATGCTGCCAGCTGAAACACGTGCTGCCTTCCAAGCAAAATCATTTGATGGATGCCCCTACTTATTCAGCAAGGCAGTGCCAAACCACATTACGCATGTGTTACAACCGCATGGCTTCATAAAAAAAGGGTGAGGGTATTAGACTGGACTGCATCTCCAATTGAAAATATGTGCTGCATTATAGGACAACAAAAAAACGCAGATTGTTAAACAGCTGGGTCTGTACAGCAACAAGAAGAGGAACAAATTCCATCACCAAAGTTTCAACAATTAGTGTCTTCAGTACCCTGTTAAAAGGAAAGGTAATTTAACACGGTGGTAAACATGACCCTGCCGTCGCGTTTTTAGAACGCGTTGCAGCCATAAAATCTCAAGTTAATAATTATTTGCTAAAACAATAAAGTTTATCTGTTTGAACATTTACTATCATGTCTTTGTAGTGTCCGCTATTAAATGTGGGTTGAACATAGCAGATACATTCGGATTTTACATTTCTTTTTTATATTCAATTCATATAAATGATTTGTCTTAGTGTACCAAAGGGTTTAGGAACACTATATCTGTGTGAAAATAGCAGTAGTCATAGTTAAAATGTTCCCGTTCAACAGAGGTGTGTTGGTGCCTCACCCTCATTCTCAGAGGACTCCTGTGTTGGTTCAGGGGTGCTGCTGCTGCTGCTCTCAGTATTCTGGCTGCAGCTGGATGGCTGGCTGCTGGCTTTCCTGTGTGTCCCATTCACCTTCGCCTGGTAAAAAAACAAAAACATTTGATTGGTCACATGCCAAATGCTAATGCTAACTTACAAAATAACCAGCCTGGTGTAAGTAATAAAAAATGTCTACAAAAGGTAATTAACTGATTAATCCAGCCATTTGATGACACGATGGCTTGTTTGTCTCGTGTGGTTAAAGTCAGTTTAACTAATGTCCAGCATCCTTGGAATGATAGTCAAATGTTCCGAAACGCTCACTTATGGAAAATGATCATGATGAATGATTGGGTAAAGGCGGGTGATTAACCTTATGTTGGTTTTGCCAACTGTCCCTATAAGAGAGCCCATTGTGCCGTCTTTGTGTTTTCTCCAGCGTTTGAATCACTCCGTCTCTCTCAAACTGAACGAGACATCGCTCTGGATCCCACGGCTCGGTTCTAAACCAAACACGCAACGGAGAGGTTATCATTATTTTAATGACGCCGATCTGTGTTTTATTTAAAAGTGTCCATACTCCACATGCTTGTAGGTCCACTCTGAGGTGACAGGGTCCTGATAGAAAAGTCGTGGGGTCCAGGATTTGTCCCCCCTCTCCCTGGACTCTTTGCGCTGAGCTTCTTCCAGCACAAACTTCTCCTGTGTGGCTTGCACCTGGTCACGCTCTTTGATTGCTCTGGTCACATGCTGCCACAGCCTTCAAGAGAGGAAAACAAAACAAAATACCGAAGAATACATAACTGATTCAGCTTGTTCTCCTGTGACGTTCGTCTCGTTTAGCACGGATGAGGTAAAAATAATAAAGTGATCATCAAAATTTAAACTCGATTACTAAGGCCTTACAACATTGAGAATACGAATGTGACTTTCTTCTTCTTTCAAGATCCACTAAAGAACACGTGATTTACCTTTCAGACTCAAACTCTCCCTGTTGGTCAAATTGGACCACACGTCTCTTGAGACGACTGCTACGGACATCAGGGCTCGGGTTCCACAATGTTGCCTGCTGTCCCGAGCGCTTCTCATGAATAAAAACCTCCCTGTCCTGATTACAAAAAATCAGACAAATTGTCATCAAAGTTAAAAATGACATAAATGATGAAAAACAATTCAGCATTTTCAACTTACTTTAGGGGATGAGCAAGAATGCTTCAAATGTTAGAAGATAAAAAATCTGATTTAACACTGTCGAGATTCTGGGTTTGTGTTAGTTTTGGTAGTTCGAATTTTAATCACGTTTTCTCGCCTTTCGTGTCTGTGTGATTGTGTTCACCTGCGCTTGTCGACTCGTTCACTTGTGTTAACCAATCAACTCACTAAACCAAATGTCTTTTGTCCACCTTTTATCCCGCCAGTTTGGCTTGTAGTTAGTTCTTTTATTTCAGTCTTTGTGGGACCGTTGTCATTTTCACCAGTCTGCCTTTGTAGTTTGTGTGTTGTCCTGTTTTTTTTTCCCACTTTCGTTTTTAGTTTAATTAAATGCACAAAGTCCCTGCCTCTGAGCTTCCCTCTACTTGAATCCAAAATCCCCACATTCACACCGACTTGTGACACAAGAAATAATCCCATTTTTCATCAGCCAGAACGTGATCCAGGGGTCAGCAACGTTTAACACAACTTTTTCTTGGGAACTGATTACAATAAAAGCTAAAATAAATAATAAAAGCTAAAAAGTTACAAATTCGCCCTAAATATATTTTATTAATACACATTTTGTTTTAAACAAACTGTCTTAACAGAAATCTTATGATATTGATCAACAATAATTATAATAATGGGAGTTTAACTGGTGGCTCATGGAACAGCGGTTAGCCTGTCTGCCTAACAGTTCAGGGACCTGAGTTGAAATCCACCTGTCTGGAGTTTGCATGTTCTCCCCGAGCCTGTGTGGGTTCTCCCCGGGCTCTCACTCTGGCTTTCTCCCACACTCCAAAACAATGCACGGCAGGTGAATTGGAAATACTAAATTTTACTCGGATGAGACTGGGTGCGTGAATGGTTGTTCGTCTCTGTGTGCCCTACAGTTGGCTGGCAACCAGTTCAGGGTGTCCCCCGCCTACTGCCCATACACAGCTGGGATAGGCACCAGCAAGCCTGCGACCCTTGTGAGGATAACCGGCTATAGAAGATGGATGGAGGTAGTTTAATTTCACTGCTGAGCTATTTTTAGAACAGGCCCCTCACGCTGCTAACGTAATGCTTGGGGGCAACCTGATGCTCACGGGCACAATTTAGGTGAACCCTGATCTAAGTTATATATATCGTTTTTCCCCTTTTAATGGCATTATACAAAAAAAAATACAAATCAATGAGGCAATCTCATCCCCAGGGAGTTGAAAAACAAGACCAGAAAAGAGCAAAACGAAAGGTTTTTGTACCCAATGTCCATCAACAGTGGCGGCAAGCTCGTCCCCCACAAAGATCTTGCCATTGATCTGATTCACAGAGCAGGAGCCTCCCAGGAAAGGCTGCAGAGAGGAAAATCACATAGTAATTTTTCTTGAAACTAATGCAGACTGCAAGGCTGTCGTTAAACAGCAGATGTTGTCAGTGTACCTGTAACTTGAACTCCAGCTCAGTGAAACATTTGTTTTTCTCACACTCAATGGTGACCTTTCCACCCAGCTCTAGTGTCATAGTGCCATAAAAGATACCTTTCGAAGACAGAAGCATGTTGGAACCACATTTTATGAACTAAAAACACGTTTTCACAGGTAGTGCGTCATATTTTTTCATAGCTCTAAATATTGTGCCGGTTACCTTTACAATGAGCGTAGGGCATTGTGATGACATACTCTTCCTCTCTGCTCAGAAAGAGGAGTCTTGCTTTGCCATCCAAGATAGCAGACAGGGAGTTACCTACACAACAAACTACTTCATTATTGGTGATCTTGAACACTAAACTTCCTTTGCAAAATGTTGGTCAGTCCAATGTAAAGTCGGTTCAAATAAATATGTAATGAATAAAATGTCGATGTATTTAAAAAAAACCATCATGTTTTAATTTTTAAAAAGTGGTAAAGAGCAAAGTTATCAAAATACAAGAGGAATGACATTTAAAAAAAAAAAAAGCTTATATTCTGCTTATGTCTGTCATGTATGACTATCAAAATCATTGAAATGGAAAAGAGCACAAAGTGTACTGTACCATAGAATTTGGACTTTGCCAAGATGCTTCCACTGATAGAAAAGCCATCCTTCCTATTGCAGACATAAAAGGCAGAAATGGGCGGATGGTGCGAAACCTGGAAAAAGAAACATTGTGACTGACATAGTAAGCTAAAGATTAAAAATGGGCCCGTCAAGACTCCATCTGGTATGTATCATTTACAAATTTGTAATATTTATGGGTGTGTGGGTAGTGGGTTTTTATTTCATGTTTTTTGAGTCATGTATGAGAGTCTTGAGATTTTCACCTGTTCAGCTATATAGAAAGTGCAACCTCCACTTTGGGGATGAGGCCAACAGCAGCGAAAGGTTTCTCCCAATATTGGGTTGTAAGGCTTCTTTAGACCCTGGAAAATAAAAAGATACCATAAAGAATCTGACAGTCAATTGATCAATAAATGTATAACTAAATAATGTGTAAATATGTACAGTACATAGTCAATTATACGACTAAATGTATTATCAGGACTGTACATATTAACAATAACTGAATGGAATGTACGGAGCAAGAAAGTATTTCCGAAAACGTAACAGGGCTAGACATAATAACAGTTTATTCTAAAGACTAGAGTGTGTTTATTAATAATTATCAGACTAAAATGACGGAAAGATAATTCATTTCTTATCAATGTCTGACATGCGATCAGGTGCTTCTTTGATTTCTTGTCCATTTTAAAACATTGTATCACTATAACTGCACTACGACAAACATAAGAATGTGGAAAGTATAAAAGCACTTTTTGTTGCTGTGCTCTGCCATAATCAGCTAGAACAGCAAAACAGTGGATAACTGGTTAGCACATCCATCTCACAGAGCAGAGTTGTGGGTTCAAATCGAGGTTCTAGGCTCTCTGTGTGGTTTGCATTTTCTCAGAGCCTGAGTGGCTTTTCTTTAAAAAGGGATAGTGTGTAAGATTTAGGCCGTTTTTCATTCCGGACAGCAGGAGGTGCTGCAGGTGCTGCATTTACCATTTTCCATAGCTATAACAAACACCGCTGCCTCCTGAGCAGTACCAAGCCCCATGTTATGTAATTTCATGATAACTAGACCGATGAGGATTTTTAAAACATTCTGTTGGTCTTTAAGAACACATTCATTTGCAAGTTTTTGAAATTTACAATCATTTAATTCTTTCTTTGAACGAAAATCTTACACACTGCCCCTTTGAGGAGGCTCACTAAAGACTCTTAAATAGTCCATAGGTGTGGGTGTTAAATGTTTGATGCCTATTTGTCTCAAGTGACAACCAGTTAAGGGTGTACACTGGCTCTTGCCCAAAGAATGCTGGGAAAGGCTCCAGTCTGCCTGCGATCCAAGTGAAGATAAGCGGTAGAGTAAACCCGGGTAGATGGCTAGACATCACCTCTCAAATGCTTACAAGGTCATTTTGTTTTCATTATTATATTTGTCCAAAACAATAATATATAGTGTACTCCATCCCTCCATCCCTCCCTAGGGTCGCTGGCTTGTTGGTGCCTATCCCAGCTGTCTGTGCACTAAGGCTTATCCTATATTCACAATGGGGTAAAAATCATTTGACTTGGAACATAGCTCACCTTAGGCTTCTTGTAAAAACCAGACAAGTACCATCTGACAACCTGCTTCATTCGGCCGTATGCACTGTCCTCCAGTGCAGCTCTAAGGGAGGTATTGATGATTAAATAGTGTGAAAACAAAAATGACGTATGTTACAGCTATATTTCAATACTGACTCTGAGAGCAGATCAGCATGATAGTAGTAGTCAGATAGTTTGTCCAGGAAGGAGCGCGGCTCCAGGATGAACGTGGGCAACACAACTTTTGAGAGGTCCATGCCTGGTCGTAGCTGCTTCAAAATACCCCAGATCAGACCTTTGTTTTCCTCTGAAACAGTTTCAACTTGTGACGCCTCCCCAGCCTGAGACACAGAAAACATACACGCATAAGGTCAGAAGTTAACGCTGCAAAGTTGTGAACAAAATGGGATCTCACCTCAGCCATCTCTTCTGTGCCCTGCTCAACATAAACTGTCCCCTGTGCCATGGGAGACAACGGTTCATCTGATTGGTCCACATCACTCTCCTCTGTCAACCTTCCTCCATTATCAATTGCGGAGGCGTCCCAGTCATCATGACCGTCACGCTCTGATTTGTCAGAAAATCCATCATGGTCCATGTGGTGATTGCCCAGTAGCACAGACTCATTTAACCTTATGATAAAAGAGAAAGCGTAACATTGAGATTCAAGTTATGTAAACAATGAACTTTTCAAACACACTAACATGCCAAAGCTTTGCAGACTACTTCAGTGATCTGTTGGCAAACAACCTTTGTTGCGAAGATTACAAAATGAAATGTAAAGAACTATGATCTGTAATCTTATCAGGGACGTTGAAAAACAAACAAAAAAATGTGTATGCACTGCTTGTATGGTATGTTTCAGTGAAAGATCAGAAGATACAGACTTCTTGTAAAGGGAACAGCACAGATTGTTTGAAATAGGCAGGTCACTAGATATTTACTTGCTTGTTTAATTTCACACTTGCTGGGTGTAGAGCAGGTATTCAGACCGTAGTACAGTATATCCTATCCTATCCTATCCTATCCTATCCTAGCCTAGCCTAGCCTAGCCTAGCCTAGCCTAGCCTATCCTATCCTAGCCTAGCCTAGCCGAGCCTAGCCTAGCCTGGCCCTAACCCTTCCTGATGCTAACATTCAACTTCCCGAGAGGCATACCCTATTAGGACAGCTGAGGAGTCAGATTCCCTTATATTTGCAACACTTTTCAGTTCTCCTTCTTAAGATTGCTCTGAATGTAAAATTAATGAATAAAAGCTACATGTCCCATAACACAGTGTGTCTGTTCCCTTTAAGTGTTAGGGGCGTGTTAGGGATTTATTTCTCTATTCTTATAGACCCGTAGACACTAGGTGGCACTGTTGGACCTTAGGCACGCTGCCTAAGTGTTCAAAGAATCTTTTTAAAAACATTTATTAAGTGTTATAATATAAGTAGAAGTAGTTAATAGGTTGTGCAACATAACAAATATTGACATGTATTTGTAAAGCCCAACAAGGGAGAAGAGTAAATCCAAGTAAAAAGCCATTTTACAGACCTGTCGTTGAATGTCAGTACATCTGCTTCACTCATTGAAAACTACGACACCTTTAAAGACTCGTACAAAAATACGCTTATTCTACAAAATTAGTCTTCGTCCACCATGCACTATAATATAATCCAAGACTAAAGAAAGGATAAGGCTATCACAAAATGAAAAGACACCACGATGAGGAACGGCAAAGTTGGCAGACCAGAAAAATCACATTCCAGAACAAAATCCATAAATAATAAAATCTGCAATTAAACGTAGGTAAAATGTCCTGCAGTAGAGGCATCATTTCGTCTCTTAAAACCAAAGTACTCAGCGACATAGACAATATGATTCTACTTAAATCAATATAAATTGTTACCAGTAAATCCAGAAGTACAGTAGATGCGAGCACGTATCCTTCTATTTATTGTATGATTATGTCTTCAATCGTAAAATGGTGAGATTACAGCCCTGTTTTCTTAACTGCTACAGACATATGTGTTTGTGAATGTTTGAGGAAGGCAGCACTTATTCTTTCTGAAAGGTTCACAGCTCACATTTTCTGGGACTTTCCTGCTTCTCAGTCATGTGACCATGTTGACTACTGTCATTGGCTGAAAGAGGCTTGACGATTATGTGGATACAATGTAAAATCATAAAAAAGGAGGTGGAGAAACGGCGAAAGACTAAACAGCAGATCCCCCCCCCCCCTCATTCCCTCCCAAATATTTTTTTTTTACTGATTATAATACACAAGATGAAGCAACAATTTTAAGGCACTTAATGTTCTGAAATAAGGGTTATCTTGTTTTAATATACATGAAATCTGGGTCAGTTTATTGAAGATAAACTTTTGCTATGAATAAATACCGTAATCATTTTCGGACCAACTACCTTCAACCAAAACATTTGGACAATCACCTGATGAGTCACACTAAAGTGGCAGACACAGTGTTTAGTTATCACTGCTGTTCACTGTGCAGAAATATCATTAAGTTATTACTTACTGCAAAAGATCTGTGTCTGCTAGCGTGGTGGAGTGCAGAAGATGGAGGAAGTGGGAAGACTCAGAAGTTGTGCTGTTATCTCCTTCTTTTCCTGACTTGGCCGTTAGCTTGTAGAGGCTGGAGCAACTCAGAGCAAGCTCCAGTGCATCCATCCAGCATCGGCCTGAAGAGGCGTTCAGGTTACAAAAAGTGTGTAAAATACATTAAAGCAGGGCTCAAAGAATGCCCCTAAATAGTGGCATAATATTAATTGCACCCAGACCCGGGAACTTTGTCCAAAAAATATTAATAATATTATTATTCCTGTTGTATAACATAGAAAACCATTATGTCCTCCACTGTGCATTTTAAATACTTAATTTCATTTCTTTTCACGTCTTTGAAAGCATTTGAATTTGAAGGTATTTCCAAACTTTTAAATGGAAGTGTAAATTCATTATTTTTGCAAATATTTATTTTACATTGAATGAAAGGGCCCTTTATTCAGTTGGACAGCTGAGTGCACGATCCAGAAGGAGGAAAAAATGTAGACAAAACAAATGGCCTCTTTGGTTCACATTTTTCAACGGCTGCAGGTGGATCATAAAAATGTGGCTTTAATTTAAAGAGTATAAGGACCGCTTTAACATTTTCAACATATTTTGCTGTTTTTTTTATGCAGCGAGGGCAATGTGAAAAACAAAAACTGTGAACTGACAAATAAACATTCTCACCATCAGACTCAGAGGATGCTCTGAAGATCAAGTAGTTGCTGGGTAAAGGCTGTGTGATGGAACCTACATTCTCTCCTTTGGGACCCTAAACATACAAAAACATCGTGTATCATGCATCAAGAGGCTGAAACATGGAAATCGTAAAAAAATGTAACGTTTCATGTAAAAGCTTTTGGTTTGTTTTATTTTCTCATGATGAGAATTTATTGTATATGATCCATTTTCCCATCAATTTCCTTCAGTTTCTACTAACCTTCCATCTATTGATTTGATACCGTAGTTTATGTAGGAAAGAGGAAGCCATTGACCCAGCAAAAACGATTTACAGCAAACCCAGCCAGCAATTGGTGCTCGATCAATTGAATCACCCAGCCAACAAACATGTCTGACCTTGACAGCCCAAATGGACTTGTCCAGTGGATGGTAAAGCTTGAAACAGAAGCCATCCTTCTTAGAGGGCCTCTCGATGAGCTTGCATGCACTCAGCAAGACGGTGCCAACCCAGTGGTCAGTTTTAGGGGTCTTATAGATCAAAAGAACACCAGGTTTCAGGGCACACCACAGCTTAGTCCAACTCTTCAAAGAACCGCGGATCTTAAAAACAACAAAGGATGATTATTGATAGAAGTGCTCAAGAACACAAATTTAGACATATTTGTGCACGATAAATTAGACCAACCTCACCTTTAGCCAGTTTGACATAATGACAACACTTGGGTCCTTTAGCGCACTGAACAGTTCTCTGGCAGCACGCTTCTTTTCCTGACGGTAATTCTGCTTTTGGACCTGTGCAAAAGCAAAATGATTGATCAATCAATCAAAGCGATGCACTTGGCACATGCACTAAATACGTTACTAGATGGAGGTAGAATCCAATAAAATCTTTAATTCAATTTTTAATATATATATATATATATATATATATATATATATATATATATATATATATATATATATATATATATATATATATATATATATATATATATATATATATGCAACATTTTAAACAACTTCACTATATTCAAATTGAGCTTTTCATTATGTATATAAAGCTATTTGGAAATTTTGTCTGAAAAGGATAAACAGCGAAGATCTCTGTTTTTACTTATGGAATGAGATCTTGCTAACAATGACAAAATACACGTGCATACCTTGAGAGACTCTTTTCGTGCAAGCTTTTCTGTCGGTGAAGGACACTCCTTTTCCAGACCATTAAACATCCTAGACTCAGACTGGAATTTAAAAACAGAAGAGTTTTCACTAATGGTCAAACAGAAATAAACATTCCTCTTAAATATCGGTGCATTTAGGTTGTAAATGCAATACAGCACAATTATGCTTCATGCTGTAGTTTAAAATGAATTTGTAAACTGACTTAATTGTTATTGGGTGTAACGATTCCTGTAAACTATGTAAACAGGGGCAGCCATGTACAATAAAGCAACAAAAAGCGCTAATGTGATTTGAAGGACACGTTGATTATGAATACTTTTAACGCACATAGCGGATCTGGTCTCTCCTGGGCCACCCTAGCACGGTCGATCAGGCAAGACTGCTTTCATATGTCAGTGTGAGTGATTGACTGACTGCCCTACTGCGTCTTTTGACATGTGCTACATTTAATATGTGACAGCGGCGTTCTGCGGTCTAGCTGACAACTGTGGGCCCAGGACATTTTACAAAAGAGATCTTGGGCCTCAACGTCGAAAAAGTTAAGAACCAATGGTTTACCCCAAACTTGGGTGGCAGAACTACAACGTTACGGTAAAACGGTGAACTGGATATAAGTGAATATTTATTAAGTTTTTAATTATGGATGATTAACTGTCATTCATTTTTTAATCCTCCAATTAGAATTTTTTTCATTTTCCTATAATACATAAAAGATCTGATAGCTGTAAAGTTTTTTTGTTGAAAACCACATTGGAAAAAGATGTAAAAAAAAAAAATTAAATCACAAAAAAAAGAAAATTTGACTATTTGCCAAAATCGTTCAGCCCTACTCGTAACAAAGTGAGACAAAGAAGCCGCGTCACAAGGGTCACCATGAGAGTTAAAGGGTCTAGGTCAAAAATAATTTGTCTGTGGTTCCCACATGGCCCTGACAAAAACAATTGCATGGTTAATTTGTTGTTTTTTTTCTCTCACCAATTTGTGCTGCTAATTAATCCTAAACACTTGATCAGATGGTAGTGACATAAAAAAAGGAAAAAATAAAGTTTTGTTGGGAGAGTTGTTATGGAATTGCCCAATCATTTGCGTTCTTACCTTGCTGCCTGGTGATTGGGCAGGGCTAAGTTCATTAGTCATCATGGAGATATCGTGTCTGTCTGTCTCACTGCCTGGTGGGAACCCACAACACACAGTCACACACATATGACACATGAACTAAGGGAGCCAGTCAGATGACAAGACAGTAAAAGCATGACAAGGCTAAAAGTGACAAATGAATAGTTGCTCAGGTCTGTTCATTTGCAGTGGCTTCTTACCTGAACTGAAATTGTAGAGGTCGTTGTCTCCTCCATAAGAAAGGTTTCTTGTGAGTGTGCGGGGGTCAATTTTGGGTGGGGTAATGGCATTTGGACACAAAGACAACCTACGGTGGTACAAACTCTCCTCCTTCATCCTAACAATTAGTCCGCCCTCTGTGTGGAAAGGACAATTAAAAATGATAAAAAAGGAAAATTTGAAGAAAAAAACAACAACATACAGTTGATGGTGATATTTCTCCTGTCACACGTACAGTACATTATGCGAACTCAAACCGGCTCCCACCCTGTTGCGTCTGTCTAGGCCCCGACTCCTTGGCGTATCAACAAAGACATATTGTACAGTAAATTGTCATTCTCACGACATGACACAAAGATTGCTAGTGACAAGCTGCTTAGGCTGCTTAGACTGAAGACAGAGTGTTACCCATCCCACGATTAGTTCATCTTCAGCCCCCTCATCACAGTGAGCAGCCCCTAGCAAATGATACTCCGCCAGGCTTCCCAATGTTCTGCATAAACACTTCTGATTCTCCAGCACTTGCTACACATTCACGTTATAGAGGTGTGGACTTGAAGTGGCTCAACTAAGGGGAGGCATATCCTCAAATTTGGGGGACGCAAAAGATTTGAGAACAAATCAATAAACATTCTCCCGTTATTTAATTTTTTAAAATATAATTGTATTAATTTATTGATAATTACCATTGGTTTTGTTAAGAATTGAGAATCATTAAGGACCAGAATCAAATTGTGAAACAGGAATGTCCAAATTCAATTGATGCTCAACCTTAATAATGACTGAGTAGTACACATACTGAATTAAAAGGCCCGCGTCATGGTAATTCAACATTTTGGAGATTTTAACAAAGTTACAATGTTAAGTTCTCACCCTAACCACCCCCAAAGTATAATTTTCCTTCACTGATGCTTTTTTTCAAAGACTCCCTTGTTTATTCTGCGCTTTCAGCACCAGCCCCACCCGAATAGATAATAAGGATTAGGCCTACTTGGCACGTCACAGGTAGGAGGAACACCTTCGTACTGCCTGTGCTAGCATAAATACCTGGCCACTTAAAACCAAAACAAACAAACAAAAACACTGAAAAACACTGCTGTTCAAATGTCGATGCAGACATCACCACCTCCTTCCTCCAGGTTCTACCCTTCCTCTTGACTCACTGCACTGTTTTTTCTTTCTAAAAATCCAATGAATCCTGTTTTTAGTCCTACATCCTGCTTTGTGCTCATGTTTTAAATATACTCGATGAGTACATTTGCAATAGATGGATGAATTATGCTGACTGTAATGGAAAAAATGCTTTCCAAAGTCAGTCAGAAGACGGGCTTGTCCTTCACTATCTCTGACTGGCAAAGGATATTCTAATTAGCCCCATTAAAACAAAGTAGTTCTTTCCGAAAAAATAAAAATAAAGAGAAAACATAGAAATCATCACACTGGATAGTTTGTGATGTTCTGTAGGAGGATATATTGTAATGTTCTATTCTAGGGTCTGGTCTACAAATAGTGAAGGTATATATTTAGTAAGGGTTTGAATCAAGAGTAAAGCTTCCAGCCGAAGCCGAATTTAAAAAAGGCAAACCACCACCATTGCTGTGTCGGACTATGGCAATCCATAACCATGGTGGACCGTTGCCATTTTTACCCTATTGCTGCTGGTATGCCCTCTCCCTGAAGGTGCATGTGATATGGTTCGGATAGTTATTGTCAAAAAAACAAACAATGATCCATTTTAGACTGGCAGGTGACAGACTGTCTATTTCATAAAAACTGTTTTCTGTCAGGGCATAGGGAAGGAGTGCTAGGAAAACAGCCTCGAAACCCAACAATTACTGCTTGTCTTGTGGAGGACTGCCCAGAGTGGGAACCTCTTCAAGTAAATTCTAGGAGAGGACGCCAATAATGTCACAAGGCGGAAAAGAAAGACTTTTAATTAGAGGCCAACGTGCAAACCTTACAGACATCATCAGAGCTACAAAACCAGAGTTGCCATGGTATAGAAATGTGCTTCAAAAAGAAATGATCAAAAGTTTCATCCTTTTCTAATTCTCAAAGGGAAATGATGGGACTGGGAAGTGAGAGCCTCAGTCCATCATTGCAGGCTACTTTTAGTTTATGTACTAGGAGTGGAAAAGCAAAAACCAAGTAAGATACAGTATGTCGATTTTAAAAATAGTTAAACTAAAAAAAATATATATATCTGCCTTGAAGCTCTGCTGGAACAATGTTTGTGCCGCCTACACGAAACTTTCTTGCGGACGTATACAGTGTTGCAATGAAGGCAAGGGAGAATTACCCTCCCAAGAATTGGATATCACAAATTTGGGATTATTTCTGATTAAGTAAAAAAAGCGACAAAAATCAAGTTCCAATTATTGCAATGTGTCATGATCCTAACAGTAGTCCGGGGAGAAAAACATACCATTAATCTGGGAATATATTTTTACCATGCTGACAAAAGTCAGTGGCTTCCTTTTACTCTTCAACTATAATTTGAATTAGATATGTACGTTCCTCAAACAGACCAATCGAGAGAAGTGTTCTACAAATAAAACAATTGGGGAGGTTGATAACTTATTTTAAGATGGAAATATAGATATAAAAATGTGAACCCTTTCCAGAAAACTCCAATTATTTTGTTTTAAAAATGGCTGCCAAAATGCTTATTTTATTCTTGTTTTAACAATATACATTGAAAATATGGACCTAAATCTCTTTTTGGATTTTTGTTTAAGAAGTAAAAATATAAAATAATGAATGTAAGGTCCACTGACCAACAGGCTTTCAGCTACAATTATTGGTTAAATAAAGGGTATACAGAGGCAATAATACAAAGGACACAGGTACAGTGAAACAACAGTTCCGTGGCTTCAAGGGAAGAAAATACAAATTTGGAAGTGGCCCACAGTGCTGACCTCAACCAAAATTGAGATGTTGCAGCATGATCTAATGAAGACAACCTATTGGACACCTCCAAAATAATGCTGAACTGAAAGTTTTGCCAGATTAATGGTCCTGAAATTCTGACCATTGTACAGGTCTTAATTTACGTTACCAAAGGAGGCACAAACTGTTCTTAGCCAAAGGTTTTCAGTTCCTTCCACTGGTCTCTGTATTGTGGTATTTACATATTTTATCAGAAACATGTAACTTCAGATGTTTGTTCAGTATTCGTTGAAGAAACTCTTCATCTAGTGTTGTGAGTGATGTCTGATCACATTTTTTTTTACAGGTAAATGGGTACAGTAAAATCAACATCGTATATTGATTGGCAAACCTAAAAGAAATAAAAATCTGCCATATTTTTCAAATAACAGTCAGACAAGACTCAACTGACTTGCACTCTTTATAAAACCAAAATAAATAATGTGCACATAATAATTATCGTGTCAGTAGTCACCAAAATACACAGGCTTCTAAAGATAGGGGGCTGAAAAAAGAAGCAGTACCTAGTCATTACACTTTCTAACTACATGCAAGATGAACAAGTACTCTCAGCTAACCTCGTGTCTATCTTTAACAAATCTCTCATATGTATATGCATAGCAAGTCCCCTTGATGCAAAACCTTTATTTCCTGCCCTCCAATACAAAACTAATCACAAATAAATTCTCATTTCCGTGAAATTAATCTTCACCACAAACGTGTATCCTGTATCGGCAGCACTCGTACAAAATGGTTTATTTTTAAATGCCGTAATCATAGCAATGGACATAAAGTAACAGATTCGTATTTCAAAAAAACTTCAGATAGCAAATGCCTGCTAAACCTAAAAGTACAGGCAAAATATAAAGTCTAATATGAACAAAAAGTAGCTGTCATTTCATTGGAGGCGAAATTATGATACTGCTAATTTATCTGAGCTCATTCATTATTAAAAGTTGTGATCAAGTAGGAGAGCGCTCATCTTACCTTTCACCTCAGTCGCAGTACACGCCACATCCAGAGGCCTTTGTCAAAGCCGTCTGTCTCACCTGTAGGGATGCACAAATACAAAAAAGCCATCACTTAGACACACAAAAGCATGACATCCTCAGTTTCTGCTTTCAGTGCGCCCCGCTAAGGAGGGTGGAGACTCAACCCTCTCGGCTCCAAGCTCAGTCCCAAGG
This sequence comes from Hippichthys cyanospilos, assembly GCF_059441005.1. Lineage (NCBI taxonomy): Eukaryota > Metazoa > Chordata > Actinopteri > Syngnathiformes > Syngnathidae > Hippichthys > Hippichthys cyanospilos. Next base: position 8,539,715 of record NC_142374.1, read on the forward strand.
GAGGTGCCTCTTTAGGACTATTTGCCTACTCCACACACACCTCTGGAAGTCAACTGCTGTAAAGCTGCAAATAAAGAACTAGCACACTTGCTCACCCCGTTAAAGAGGGCAACAGTTCGACAACAACACTTTTCAAATTGTGTTACAAACCGTTAACAACGAACAGAGCACAAATATGTACTTATTACATTTAAGGTTATACTAAATACACAATTGGGTGGAGGTCCAGTCAGAGTCCAATATCCCTTTTTTATATCAATATCTTCATAATTTTTTCGAAGTATCAAGTTAGGTTTTAGTAGTCGTAATATTTGGATTTTTATTGATTTATTATACCATCACGTGACTGCACTTTATTTGTTGAAATTATATTAGTGCTATCACAAATTATGCCTGTATTAATGTATGCATGATACAATTATTTTAGTTTAGGAAAAATAATTGTAATCAGCACAGCAACACACAAGTATGATGTCAAATCCAAATAATGATAGCTTATGGTTTTATAGCTTATAGCTTATGATTTCAATTAAATTAAATTAAATTACTTGTACAAAGTTGTGCAACGCATTCTGGGATGCACAAGGATTTGCCCGCATTTAAGTAACAATTGGGCACCCCAACAAGTGACAATCTCACAGTGATTGTTTCTTAGCTGGAATATGCGAAGCCAGCTGGGATAGGCACCAGTAAGCCTGCGACCGTTGTGAGGATAAGCGGCTATCGAAAATGGTTGGATGGATGGAAATTATTTTTTTTGTAATATCTGCACTTCATTTGTAAAATGTTACTCCTTAATTATTATTTTATCCTATTTGGCTTAATTGTTTAAAGTCATGACATTTTGTACGTCAAAGTTCATATTATCAAAAAACAAATGTGGAATTGAAAAAAAAAAATACTGTTAAAAATTTTTGCATTTTCTACCATAAACACCCACACAAAAGTACCAAGTATGGGTATTGTTGAGAACTGAAACCAAGTCACCGTGTACCAGGAAAGGGAATTGAGGTGCTTCTAATATGAAAGGCACCCACGCCTACTCTCAAGCCATATACTAACTGAAGATAATTGGAGGTATGACATTAAAACCAGACTAAAAATACACATGCCACACAACCTGCAGCCTAGGAACAAACCTCGAGGGTCACTAGGTTATTTGCACAGCCTCTGTGTGTGTATGTGTGTGTTTGCACATGCATGTGTAAACCAGTAACATCAGCAATAACTTCTTCATTAGGTTTTCAGCCCATTGAAAAAATAAGAAATATTAAGCCCCTATCCCAAAGACAGGTGAAAATTGTTGACTGTTGGCAAAGGTAGCAAAACATACGTTCGCGTGACTTTGTCAGAAAGCATTCAAGGTTGCCAATGCTCGCAAAACGTTCACCAAATGGTCAACAACAGTTTAGGGTTTTTTCTTGTTGCAAGGGAATTCTGAATTGCAAGGAATTTAGGGATTTAATTATCTCTGGTGCATAATATCCTCATCATTCATGGTTTAGTAGCAATCTTCTAAAATAAAACAATAAAGTGAAATTGTACTTTTAGCTCACAGAGTAGCATTTTTGGCAGGGTTCTTTGCCAAGAAAGCTGTCTTTTTATAAAATATGTTAATAGCACTTGAGTGCTTCTGCTTTTAAAAATGCTATAAAACCCCTGCTTTTGCTTTATTCTTCTTATTGCGTTCTTCATCTTTTTTTAACTGTGCACTCAGAGGATGTTTTTGGCCCAGCCCTGTAGTGTTCCTCTGGGACAATATTGCTTCCTCTTCATGAGAAATCTGGACAAATCAGAGCTGATACTGCTCTATTATGGATATGTCTCACTGTCCCCAAAGATTAAACATAAAACTAGCTTAGCGCTTGACAATGTGGCTAAAAAAAAAATGATCGCAATATATTATACTCTTTGATCTATATCCATAACAATATTTTTATCTGTAAAAAAAATTAACCATTCAAGATTATCAAACATATTTTGTTTGGGAGTCAATATCAAATTTCACACTATACAATTGATTCAAGATAAAAATTAAAGAAAACAATCGTACAGTCAAAATATTTAGCAGAAAACTGTCAAAAACACACACTGCTTTTGTGTAATATGCAATGTTTACATCCGTGCTGTTCCAAAAGTGCACCATAAATGTTTTTTTTCCTCAGAAGACACAACTACAAAACACATTGTTGACATATAAATTTAAATTTTATTATAAATTTCACTGTTCATACAAGGTAAAGCCCCTATTCCACAGAAGAGTGAATGATTGCAGGTGGCAGCAAAGCTTGTTTATTGCAAACATTTCTCAAACGTGCACCTGTACCATTCCCGTCAACAAGGAAAATAAGAACATGTCTGTGCGACCAGAAATCTCATTAAAACTGTTGGTGAACTGTTAGAGAACGTTTGGTGAACTTTTGCAACGGTGAATGACCTCTCTTGGATTGCCTTACAGTTGATCAACCATCTTAAGACAACATTGTCTTTTTAGCAGGCTCATTATTACCACTGCCAATTTACTGCTTTACTTATCTAACGGTGGCGAGTATGATGCTGAGATTCAAAGGTGGCTGACATTCTACATAATGTATGTATGCATGCACAATATCATACTGCAAGAGTTGCAGAGTCGACTAGTCATTTATTTGTACAAAGTTTAGCCGTTTTTTTTTTTTTTTTTATTAATCAAATTGCATACTTTGTTGGTTCAACAACTGCTTTTTCAGCTTTGCAAATGATGGGGGAGCAATCAGTAAACTAGATTCTCAAGAACAATTATTGAGTGTTCAAAACATGATTTTGCACTCAAATGTCCTCTTCAATAATCAAGCAAAAATCGAACACCACGCCTGAGTCTCGGCCGATAACACGCGCAATGCCGGGGGTCGCGCTTGCTTCCTGAGGTTTTCCAATTGAACATTTTATCGAACGCATTTTGATATTGATCAAAAGTCAGTTTGTATAGACGTTATTGAAGGCCAAACTTAGCTATTGAGGTTATGAAAAGATTCCTGCTGCTCTTTTCGGCTATCAAAGTATTTGCTTAAAGTGATTTAACAGCTGTATTTTGTTCATCACAAAAAAGGACCTCTCATTAACACATCACATTTTCTCCACACCAAAGTCATTGTATGGGAAGGAAATATATTGCACACCTGCTTGCTTGGCCAAATTAGAGCGACTCATCTGCAGTGTATGTGGCTACATCATGGATAGAAGGTGGAAAAAAGGGACAGAAGGGGGAACAACGTTTTCTGCGAGAAGGGACTGGGGCTTCAGGCTAGCTTGGCTTCTTTAATACGTCTTGTTGCCCTGGTGTGGAATGCCTGTGACAACCTGGTGCGAAAGATTCCTATCAATGGAGCCTTTTAGGCCCATATAGCTCAAACACCTACTGTCGATATGAGTAGGCATACGAAAAATACTAGATGCAGTAGCAGCTACTTTTTCTATTCATAGAATTGACAGTTAAGTGGGGTGTGTTTCTGCAAATTCAGCAGACAGGGCCCACAGCGTTCAAGAGCGGAGAAATCACATATTAAAGCCTCATTTTTCAGGCTGCAACTAACAATTTCAATACTTGAATAATCTGTTGATTATTGTTTGAATATTTTTGTACACGTCACTATAGTCAAAGACAAGACATTTTTTCAAATTGACAGAGCAACAATTGCACAAACAAATAAAATAATGTTAATGGGTTAGTCTGTCACATGTCAGAAAACAGGCAAAAAGTTGACCATTATTTTCCAGGGTTAAAGCAGGTGTTTTCGAATGTTTTACTTGCAGAAGTTGCTCTCATGGAAATCAGAGTATGTTTACTACTGAGAGGCAAAAGGTCTGAACAAGGTCTTTAAACAAATCATTCATATTATCAAAAATAGTTATCAATTACTTTGTACTTTGGTCAGTTGTTAATCATGACACCTATATTCTTGGCATTTTTTTCTTATCATTAAGACCTAGAATTATGTAAAATCTTGAAACATGGTTATTTTAACTTGACTGTGACTTTCCACTGTATTCCTAAAGTGTATGTTGAAATATTAGTGCGAGGGAGTGACAGAGGGCAAGCGACATAAGTCCCAGCTGGTTTCAAAGCAGGAAGAAGGGCGTATAGGTCAGCTCTACAGTGTCTGCTTTTAAATGGCGTCTTAAGTATTTACCACTACACAGCATGGGTGCTGGGACATCTGTTGTGCCTTGCTGCTCCACTGAGCAGTGATTAAAACACAGCAGATATCGCCCACGGAACGTGACTCAAGCGGCTCTTTGAATTCTCACCAGCTATCATTCTCTTCCATCACTCTCTCCTCATTTTATCAACCGACGGCCGAGCAAAGCCACAGTTCTAGTTGATAGGCTTAGGGAGCAACACCATTAAATATCCCCGTCTGACCAAGGTAGAGCGCTACACATCATGAGCAGACGTTAGCGTTAACAGATCAACGCTGCGAGATGTCAATCAACATTAATGCTATAATGGATAAAAAATATTTTTGTAATGGAGGATTTAGCGTTCAGCAAAAGGACATAAGATGCTTGGAGTAGAAAGAAGCAAGCAGAGAGGATTTTATTGATCATTTGACCTACTTTCTTTGGCCTGTCAGTATTATTAATCAGAATGGCATTCTACCTTTGCAGGGTGTCATTACACAGTCATTCATTACCAGATTATTACACATCCCCCACCAGTTATTAAGCTTTTATAGCGCTTGATAACAAATAGGGTGGAAGAAATTGCAAAAATGTCATTAACTAACTGGTCTATATTGACATGGTGGTTCATTTTTTACTAACAAGATTAGCTATATTTCAAAGCAATCGTTTTCAATATGGCCCAATGTCTTACAGTCAGTGATAGAATATGGCGTTATATTTGTGCCACAATTACGCACGCGCAGAAAAAAAAATTGAGCGGAGAAAATCAAACTGAGCGAGCGAAAACAGATTTTGAGAGCAAGAAAAAAACTGTTGAGCGCGTAATGATAAGAGTTTGAGCGCGCGCCGATGGAGTTTGAACACAGAAAAAGAAATTGCTCGCTCAAAATTCCTTTTTGCTCGCTCGCAATAGCATTCTCCCTCTCAACATCTCGCTCTCGCTCGCGATACTCCTCCCTCCCTCGCTCAACATCGCGTTTGCTCAACATCGAGCTCTCGCTCGCTCGAGTCGTCCTCTGCGCTCGCTCAGTTCTGTTCACGCGTTACGTTTGTGCCACAAAACCAGCCAATCAGAGCTTGTAAAAGCACTTTGATTGACAGCTTGGTATCCAATGAGATTGCTTGTACGCTGTTGAGCAAACGCGATGTTGAGCGAGGGAGAGAGGAGTATCGCGAGCGAGAGCGAGATGTTGAGCGAGAGAGGGCTATCCCGAGCGAGCAAAGAGGAATTTTGAGCGAGCAATTTCTTTTTCTGTGTTCAAACTCCATCGGCGCGCGCTCAAACTCTTATCATTACGCGCTCAATAGTTTTTTTCTTGCTCTCAAAATCTGTTTTCGCTCGCTCAGTTTGATTTTCTCCGCTCATTTTTTTTTTCCGCGCGTGCGTAATTGTGGCACAAATATAACACCATAATAGAACGGCATACCAAATTCGCTGTGAAACGGGATGAAGGCAAAGACAGTAGTAGTACAATATTATACCATGGCAGAAACCCCACCATTAAAATGGTAACTTCACAAAATCGAAATTGTTTTTTAAGTTTTAAATTATGCTGTTTGAGAGTTATCTTCATTACAAACTTTATTGTCATATACAGTTGCAGCACCCAAAAATAATCTATATTAGATTATCATGAAAAAAAAACTACAATTACGCTGTCATTGATGAAAATGATGTTACAGCCAAAGTCATGTGAGCTGTTGCTCACTGGACTGCCACACTAGTGACTGTTGGCACAAAAAAAAATCACAAAGGCGCTCACAGAGTACGTGTATGTCTTATTCCCAAACTCTTTTGGCAGGCGAACAATCATTCACACTCACAATCACACCTAAAAGCAATTTAGAGTCATACAGGCTAAATCAAAAACACTGGAGGCAGCCAAGTGCTGCACTTAATTTTCCTGCTATAATTCAAGTAACCAAATTACATTTCCATCCTCAATAAATACTCTTTTACAGTTATCTGTATTGTGTAGTTAATCTTATAATTTAAGTGCACCGAAGATGTGTTCTCATTTCAAGGTAAGTCCCACAGACCTATAAAATGAACTTCTTATCTATGTCAACATAAATGGGAGAGGCAGAGCAGAGCTGGGACATTTAGTACAGCATGTTTCTTTTCGTGCACATTTTAAAAGATCCCATGATGACACCGTTGTCAAACATAGTCCGATCAAATTGGGATCTGGTTATAGGAAAGAAAGTCGAGATCGTTCCACAAAGACTCAAAAACTGTACTTAATGTAATGTCCCTGTCCTTGATGACGTAAACAGAAAAAAAGGGGGGAGGGGGGCAGACAAGCAATTCCCATTGAGAATTTGCTTGGATTCAGTCAAGCCCCCATAGCAGAAAAACGACAACGCCTACACATTACAGATTACACAATTTTAATGTCTAGCAGCCACTCAGTGATCTTCGGAATTCCTCGCCAAGGCACACCGCTTGATTTCTCACATTACGCTGTCGCATCGTCAGCTCAAGTCGTGCATCACGTTGGAGGATGCATATCCAATTCACATTCATCCTTGTTATTTATCTCGAGGGCTTGCTTTGTCACATGCGCCTTTTTAAAGCTTCATATTTTAGCCTTTCCCTTTGATAAGCCATCATAGAGCAGCCATAGATGGTTCAAGTGGCTAAGAGAAAGGTGCACTGCTTTCCAGTGCGCCTTTCACACCAATTGCAAGTGTTTATGGTTGCCATACAGCCAAGTGGCGGTGTTTCAAAATAAAATTAAAAAAAATAATAGTAATAAAAAAAAAAAAAACCTTGGGCACGAGGCTCAGCTAACTCGCTAACGTGGCGAAGCCTGACTAACGCTAAGCTAGACACGTTAGCCTGCACCCTGCCTCCCAACACACAAAAGTGGGCGAATTCCTACAAACGTCGAACCGTTAAGTACTTCCAAATAACTGTTCCTCCTAAGGACAAAATGTCCCATCGCTTGCCAATCGGTGTGATCTTTCCTAGTAAGCGCGCGGTAAACAATAACACAATCGAAAGGCACGTTACTGGGAGAAATACAAGTAACGTTAGCTAAAAATAGCAAGTTATCTCATCGACGTGATGTAGCGAGAAGGCAACCAAAAATGCAAACTTACTGTTGTCCACCCTGTTTCTGGGTTCATGCGATCGTCTCCGAGCTCCCGTCCTAGTTCGGTCTCATATCCACAAGGATCAAGAGGGAAGCACGCAGCAAGGCTGCGCCGCTAGACTGGAGGAGTGTTCTGCTGTGGTGAAGTTGCTGGGTCTCAACATGGAGCGAGTTGGAGGGAGCCTCCGGAGCTGGAGGCCACTCTGCTCTGCCAGCCTGCTTGCTTGGACCGCCGCGCGACACGACGGCGACACTGGGAGCATTGGCGCCACCCTGTGGCCCAGACAGTGTACAACATTCTTCTTTAGGCACTACAATACTATCGGATAGAAATCATGTCACTATAAACATTATGTGTTCAAATGTATGAATTTTTAATTACAATAATACGAAACGCGTTTTATTTAAATAGGTCTAATGTCTTCCAATGTCTTCCGTGGACCCCCTCCATTTGCATATCGACAGAAACGGTCCACGGATGATGCAGTCAACACCGCCATTCGCACAGCGCTCACGCACTTGGAGGGCAAGGAGTCCAAGGACACATACACTATTTAAGAATGCTCTTCGTTGATTACAGCTCAGCGTTTAACACAGTCATCCCTGACAAACTGACGGACAAGCTCCTTGCACTTGGTCTGGCACCCCGACTCTGCAAATGGATGCTGAACTTCCTCACCAGCAGACCCCAATCAGTCAGAGTCCTCAAACGCAAATCCAGCACCAGGACTTCAAGCACAGGGACACCCCAGGGCTGTATGCTGAGCCCCCTGCTTTACATACTCTTCACATATGACTGTTTAGCCCCCCAAAACAACGACAGCATAATTAAGTAAGCTGACGACACTACAGTCATTCGGCTGATCACTGGTGGGGTTGAGACAAACATCTTTCAAAAATTTATTGAGGACTAGAAAATGCCAAATAAATGATAAATATTCTTATGAAGTCTATCACAAAAACAGCAATTATTTATATATTTTTTAAATTGTTGTAGAAATGATTGACATTGTTTTTAAATATACAGTACTTCTTTCATGTTATAATTCAACAAATAGTTTTGCAGATAAAAGTCCACGAAACTGGTGTGTAATGAGATGCAATACAATAAAAAATGCAAACAAATTCTGCCTTTACATGGACAATAGTGACCTACATAAATAACTCCTTGACCAAATTTTCTGCAGGGCTTATCTGATGTAGGTACCAATGTTGAGGCACATTAACAGCACCCTTCAATATACTGTATATATGAAGTGCTCAGAGCTGCATTTTTATACATACAGTACACACACACACACACACACACACACGCACGCCCACACACACACACGCATATATATATATATATATATATATATATATATATATATATATATATATATATATATATATATATATATATATATTTGTAAAAATGAGACATACACTTATAAATTATGAAGACATTCACACATTGGTTAAAACAAAATATTTAATCTGAATAGAAATAATGATGCAATCATAGAAATGGGACATTTTAGCTTGTACAGTATTAACATGTGTGCAACAAATTATCCATAATTTCACTGATCGAGGTGCAATTCGTAGTTATTTTCTAATAATTTTCATTCATTTATTCTTTTACAACTCGGGATGAGATTACAAAATGATGTCCAGGTCATAGTATCAGCAAAGTAAAAAAATAAAAATAAAGAAAATAAAAATCATACACGCATTTTTTTTTCATGTAAAGGGAGGGGAGAGTGCATTTTGTCATAAACGTTCATTGTTTATAACAGAACATACTGTATGAAGTGAGCGCCCTCTGGTGGCAATAACTACAGCAATATATAATTCCAGCGTAATGACGTTCATCCCCATTTTGCTTTGACGTCTCACGAATCATAAATGAGGGTCATTAACACTTTACGTCCCACAGATCATAAATGGGGGCTAATTACACGTTTGCATTGTACCAGTAAGCATTACAACAAACTTGAAGACAGACACGTTTGTTTTTTGAGTATGCACTTGCCGTTTTTCTGAAAGTGCTTAATGACAACAACAGACTGGTCAGCTAGCCAGTTGAACGTTTTATCAAATGTAAACAAAACAGATCCATATATGGATGTTTAACAATATATCCAACAGGAAGTGACGTAAGAAAGCACGCGAAAGATTTAATCCAAAAAGTGTGGCCCCATGGTACAGTGATAAATGTTCCAATCCGACCAAACGATACATCTGATAAAAACATTTTAAAAATGCTTCTTTACTTACACATGAATAGAGGAGAAAATAAATGCATCCAGTGCATTGTTGGCATTAGTTCATAAAAACACACTAACATAACATGTAATATATATACATACCAAATCAAAGTACACAAAAAAATACTCATTGCACAGTTCAAAGTATCATAGGATGTGCAAAGCTATAATAATCGTATTTTTTTCCCCCTCACTTCTATTTACGCTGGTCAATTTAGGTGTCATTTGAGTCCCCACTGCCAGTTTCACAGATGCCAGTTTCACAGACCAACAGATGATGACCATTTCTCTCTGTCAGTCATGCTACCTAATAAAACCTGAGCTGTCATATACAGTATTTGGCCAGCATAAGTACAGTATATAGCTAACACAATTCATACATGTTATAGTCAATTATCCCGCAAGCTAAATGATGGTTAAGAGTTTACATGATGAAACACATTTTTTTGATTCAGAGAACCAGAAAATTTCCAAACAAGTATGTGACACGTGGCATTGAAGAAAAACACTCCCTTGTCCTTCCTATATGATTTTTATCCTGGTAGTAGAAGAGTACTTCAACTGGTCTTATGCATTGTGGTAGCCATGTTTATAATAACCTTTTCTGGGTTCCACATTCTCATAAATGGATAGCGCGTTGGCATTTTGGTAGATTAGATCCACATTGGTTCCAGTTCTTGATCGGATGATATCCATTGCGCATTGGTTTAAAATCACATACTGGTCCTGCACAGACAGAAAATGCAGATGTTAACCACAATGACACAAAGAAGGTAACATTTTATAATACTGTACCTCTGTCTGCACCATGAGCGGGCGGTGCATGCGCAGGTCATAGACAACGCCATATACATCCACAACATTTTCCCTCTCAATTAGGAAGATGAGTCGATCAATGGCTATGAAGGTGCCAGTGCGGCCCACTCCAGCACTATGAAGAAAAAAGACCCAATGACAGGTGAAAAAAGCATGGAAAAGGTGCATGCTGTTATTGTGCCTTAACATCGGTACCTACATTGGATAAGCGCTGCATTAAATTTGGTCAAGGAGTTATTATTTAGGTCACGATTGTCCACGTAAAGGCAGAATTTGTTTACATATTTGAGTGTATTGCATCTCATTACACATCAAATTTGTGTACTTTTATCTGCAAAACTATTCGTTGAATTATAACATGAAATTAGTATATTTAAAAACCATAAAAAAAAAAAAATCCACATTATACCAATATCAATCATTTCAACAACAATATTAAAAAGATATAAATAATTGCGGTTTTTGTGAAGTACTTCATGAGGATATTTATCATTTATTTGGCATTTTCCAGTCTTCAACAAATTTTGGAACGATGTTTGGAACATTTATCAGAAATATTAAAAAAAAAAAAATCCCATATTCACAAATAAATAAATCAATAACCAAAATCCTCTTGTTTTCTGTTTTTTTTGTTTATATTTCTTTCACTTGAATGTATGTCCTTGACACATCTGTTTTTTACTTTACAAAATATTAGTTTTCAATTAATTATTCTCTATGATAATAATGTTATTCCTATCATAGTATGTAATTATTACTGGCGGTATTTTTAATTTACACTTCAAGGGTTCAAGGCAAGCTGGGCTTGCCCTGCAGTCTTAGACTAACCACCACTGACATAGGTGTTTTCTATCTTCCATGGGAGCTAGTGCCACTCAATACAGTATGACAGAATGTCGTCAGCTGAGGTTAGATTGTTTAGTTTTACTGTGTGTCCAGATTATCTGTAGTATGTCAGTGAATAACGGAAATGTTCCAAAAATGTCCCTGTTTGTTCTGACGAACCTGCAGTGGACCACAGTGGGGGAGTTGGTGGAATATTGGTCCATGTGTTCTCTGACCAGGTGCCTGAAGCTGATAAGAAGCTCAGTGCTTTCTGGTACTCCGTGGTCGGGCCAGGCTGTGAAATGGAATTGGCGAACTGATCGAGTCTCTGCTGTTTTCACCTATGAGCATACGTCTATATTGATGAGCATGAACAGATATGACAAGTAACTTCAATTTAAAGTTCCAAACTCCAACATAATTTGAGCATGTCTTTTTTTCCAGGAACATTTTCATATACTGTAACAGGTTGCGCAACATTATAGTTCTAGGATATGAATTTACTGTATGTACGAGGATAGTCTTTGTTCATTGTTCAACGCCATTTTAAGCAAGTAGTAACGAGTTGGTCAACTATAACTTAAGAACTTGACCACAGGTACCAAAGTGTGGGCCACAACAATTTGATGTCTCCATAAGATCTTACTTGTACATACCAAATATGAAATAGTGTTGAAAATTGAAAATCACAATTACCATTTAGAATGACAAATGACAAAAGTGTTGCATGAGTTTCCTTACATTTTTAATTTCAAAGTCCCTAATGGTCCAGTCATCAAGTGGTATTTCAGAGGTTGTTGTTACACGGATATACTCATAGTGCTTGGTGCTTGAATGCCAATATTGCTCACATTTGACCTGGAGAAAGAAAACAATGAATATTTTCAATCAAAAACACATTACTTTTGTGACAAGCCTGTTGTCACAAAATCCGCCTGCAGTCCAATGATCTCTTACGAACTCATCTCAAAACCTGGCTCACTAACTCTGCCTTCTGGACCCCAGCCCTGTCTGCCCCTGGATATTCGAACGCCTGTTGTCTAAAGCCAGCTACTGTTGCAAAATAACACTAGGTCCACTGACAATGTATTCACGGAAATGTTGTTGTCCAGCATTATTTAAGGTTTGTGTGTTTTGTGAGTGCACTCACTCGGCCCTGCTCATTACAGCGTGTAAGCATGACCAGGGTATGCACATTCTTCTCCCATATCATCCTCCAGAAATCCTTGACGGTGTTGGGCAAAGGACCCTGAGCTGCAATGAACTCCTTTTTGGAGTTGTAACCCTACCAAACGACACAGCAGTCCATACACAAATGTCATCCCTGTTCACATTCCTACAGATTGTCACATAACAATATGAATAAGGGGTGAAAATAGTGTGAAATGATGAGGCAATGACTTAGGCAGAGGGAGTCAGTACGCACCGGCATGTAGTTAGCATTGATGTAGTCATCAAATGGACTTCCATGAATAATAGAAAGTTTCACTCTAGAAGAATCATCTAAGGAGGTATCAGAAGTGGGAGCATTAAACAAGTGAGTTATGATGAAAATGAGTGTTCTATGCAAGCGCTTGTTTTAAAGTTTCATTACTCCAATTCAGCATCGCGACACTCCATGAAGTACACTCTTACAATATGACAACACCTAATATTAGAGCTGTATCCAAATTTTGCTCTCGCAATGTTATGCTTAAGTTTTGAGTGTCAGTATATAAATAATTAATTCCCAAAATTGGTGTGAAGCCTTTCATAAACTGTACGATGGTCCCTACTTTGGAGTAAAAATAGATGTATGTTCCATATAAAAAGGGAGCAAATACATTGTCAGACTCAGGAGTATTTTTTTTCTTTTTACAAAGCAACAGGGATGAATGTAATAATCAAGGAATACAATTACTGTGTATGAAACATACACAAACATACCTGAGCATTAGACTTTACATGACCAGGATATTTGGGGCCAATCTCAATCCCAATCAATGACTTCGCAATAATTGATCACCGCACCGATCCAATCACAAGATGTCTACTTAAGTTTCTTTGTTTAGTGAAAAAAACGTGTGTATTGTTTATCGAGCATCAATAAAAAACATTTCCATGACCATAAAATGCATAAAAGCTAAGGAAATTATGACATGACAGTCAATTTCCAAATTTGCATCAAATTCCAAATATTTTCCAATCACGATCCAGTCTAACATTTACTGAGGATTGTTTTCTTTTATGGTACAGTGATCCCTCCTACTTTGCGGTCTCAGATATCGCGGTCTCAGTACTTCGCGTTTTTTTCCAGGATAAATAAAAAAATATTTCAAAATAAAAAATCATTTAAAAAATGTGCAAATATGTACAAAAATTGAAAAAACCAAAAAAGTACATTATACAGTACTGTATTAATCAAATAACGAAGTGATGTTAGTTAATAACTATGTTAAGAATTCTTCAAGCGTTAGCATTCGTGACGTTTTTTTTTATCTTTTCATTTTGAAATGCATGCTTTTAATTTGCGGGGTCGCGTTGCATTTCTGTTTCCTGTTTTAAGTTCTCTGTGCGTCATTCGGCTCGTTACGGTGACGTAGTGAATGAAACCGTAAGATCGTATTTAGAGTTTATCATTTATGTTGATAACGCACGCTACTGCCTATATTTAGTAAGCGATGAGTGTTTATTCTGTTTATGTGTTCGTTTGTGTAGGGGTTGCACTTTACAGTTAGTAGTTGTTGTTAGTTGTTGCTAACCCGCTAACGTCGGCTAAAAATACAGTAAATTCATAGATTAAGTGTGATTGTTGTTGATTTACTATTCAACAGATACTACATGATACACCATACATGAGCCAAAATAAATGTGAAGTTCAACGTGATGACTTGCGTACTCTTTCACTGTAGTCTTGGTGCAGATAACCAGTCCTGAGAACAAATTCTCAACAAACTAAGTAATATTAGTTATTTAATGAATATACAATATGGTTAATAAGGGTAATGTAATGTTAAATAAAAGGAGAAAGGAAATAAAATAGGAAAAAAAAAGGATTGTTAATGGTTACTGCGGCTGTATTGGGGGCGTACATAGAAATCTAGGAACTGATACCCTACTTCGCGGGTTTCAGACTTCGCGGGGGGTTGACAGCCCCCATTATCCGCAAAGTAGGGGGGGATCACTGTATTTGAAAATTTCATGCAGCTCTTGTACTGAATCTCCTGATATTATGCAGTTGTATCTAATTTGATGGTGTGCAGTATTGATTGTTGTATATGGCAGAGACATGAATAGTTTTTCTGGTTACATACAACAAACACAATGTATACTAGTTTATAGACGGACAAGCAATATTGTTGATTAGGATCAACATGATGTAGGTGACTCACAGGGAAGCACGTTGTTGTAGCGATTCTTGGCCTTGTTCTCTGGAATCAGAGCACATGCTTTTGACTGCGATGTACCAGCCGGTCTAAGCTCCTTTAGAAAAAAAAGTAAAACCATAACAAATCGTTAGTATACTGTACACGTAGTCCAATAGCCCTTTTATTCTCGGATTTTTTTCGTTTTGTGGTGGGGATCGGCCCATACGAACAAGGGCGTCAGATTTTTTCTTTTTGTTTTCATTGAAAAATTATTCTGAACATTAAATAGACTGACCTGAGTGAGATGTTTAAAAAAACGTTTCACCTCAAACTCCTCTGCAAAGCCACAATTAGAGTCAGCCTTCTGCTTCTTGTAATAAGCTTCGTAGTCCTCCACCCTCACTGCAGCACTTCTGCTCAGAGGATAAGAATACACATATGAAAACTATTGGGAAGACAAGTCATTGCGTTTTACTTTAGTTTGTGCATTAATATTAATGCTTTGTTTCATATATACAAAACATCACATATACAAAAAAAACTGTATTTTTGTTGATCTCTCTCTCTCTCTCTCTCTCTCTCTCTCTCTCTCTCTCTCTCTCTCTATATATATATATATATATATATATATATATATATATATATATATACAGCATATATATACAGTATATATATATATATATAAATATATATATATATATATATATATATATATATATATATATATATATATATATATATATACTGTATATATATGCTGTATATATATATATATATATATATATATATATATATATATATATATATATATATATATATATATATATATATATACATATATATTTATATACATGTATATTTATATACATGTATATTCTCATTTACTATGATTTAAATGGATTTAAATCGATTTTGAAAATAAAAATAAATCAATGCGCTTTCTGTTGGCACGTTGAGCAACGATGTCACCACACCGCCCCTACTGAAGAGTCAAGCGTGAGCTGCATGACGCGCAAAAACAAACAATGGAGGAAATTCCACCAGCCTTTCCTCATTGAAAGCAGTCTTGTCAGATTTTGCAAATTTGTGTCACGCGAGAAAGCCACTCAGCCAAAAATGCGTAACATTTCACCTTGCCGAATGGAGTTTAAGCGTCACGGATCTGGTGATTGTGCAAGGAGGAAAAGTGGCGGGTCCCAATCACGTTAAAGCTGTGAAACATATTTCTGCCGCCTTCCTACTGAATAGATTCTATTTGCTGGTTATCAACAATGACACCATGACTATCCCCACTTTCTTGCGCGTGCATTTGCATTAAATGAGGACAAATATTCATAGAGAACAGAAAGCAAATGGGCCATAATCAACACAAAACTTCACCGTGTTCACAAAATAAAAACAAAACAAGATCAAATATAAAACATTCTATGTAAACGCCAAATGAATTCATGAACACATTACTCGCTTCATATGTTTCATGCTTTGCATATACTTTCAATTTAGCTGCCCACTTGAAAAACTTTATTTTCATATCTTGTCATAAATTTACTGAGAAATACTAACTATTTTTGTTAGTGCAACCGTTTTTCATATACTATTTTGGTGCTGCAATTTGCTGTGAAATGACAATGTATCTTGTTCTAACATTTTTATTTTTGTTTCATCTTTCTTCAAACTATAAAAGCTATGCAATTTATAGCTAACTTCAAAGAGTATCAATTTCCTAAATGTTATTTTTGGGGGGGAAAGACATGTTCCTTACAAATCAAAACTTTGTAAATGTAAATTAGAAGATTGAAGCAGAAATCAGTTTTGATTGAATCGAGTCATTTTGAATCGATAATCACTTTGAATTGAAAATTGATTCTGAATCAAATCTGAGACCCCAAATTCGGAATCGAATCATGAGACAGTCGAAGGCTCCCTGCCCTAATATTTATATGAAATGAAAATGTTTACCTCAAGGAATGAATCCGGATGTCTGAGGACTCTTTGTGGGATAACCTACATCATATAAACAATGAATGAAAACTGTGCCGCACATACAAATGTGACTTGACATGACTTCTTGAGTGAGACGAACCTTTTCCAGTAAACAATGAAGCCAATGAGAATGATGAAGAGAATGCTGAAAATCCCTAGTGTTGCTCCAACAGCAACACTGATTACAACTGTGACAGTGACAAAGATTATGGCTTGAGATTAAAGAAGAAGAAAGCAAGCTCATGATATGAGTATTTTATATTGATTCTGCGTTGTACCTGGGTCTTGTGGGAGTTTTATCATTGGATAGAAATTTGTGATTGAGGCTTTTGACGCTTGAGGGCCCAACTTAATAAGGCTCTCTTCCAGAGTCACTCTAGTGAACAATACAATGGCAAACCTGCAGGATAAAAAAATTAATGCAAAATAAAACGTAAGTTGTGCCGAATAGTGTAATGAATATTTCATAACGATGGCATTGGACAGAAGAAGCCCATTCTCTTGGGTTTTCCATTTTTATTTTTGTCAGGAAGGTATTGTTTTCATGTAGCTAGTGCATTGGATCTCACATGTCCAAGCATGCCAAATGAGTTATCCGACAGATATAAAGCAGATTTTTTTTTTTTTTAAATAAGTCTTACTGGTATCTCCGATTGCCAAAAAGAGCTCCATTGATGTAGCCCTCCCATTCCGAACCATCTCCAATGTCGACAGAAAAGATGTTCTCCCCACTGCGTGAGTTAATGTTTCTCTTCTTGACAGTTGCCAGGTATGCTGGAGACCTTGTGACAGTCCACTGTTGATAAGTTTCCCGCAAGTACTCACTCATATTAGCCATGCCAACATCTGATGGTACGGACATAGGAGGTATTAATTTTCTTTGAGATATAAGACAAAAGTAATAGAAAATTATACAAACCTTTAAGATTTTCTGTCACCAGGACACCAACATGTGTGATTGGTCCACTAATGTCATTTATCAGGCTGGAATTGATCTGAATGGTGAATCTGTTGTATACTTTCTCATTTACAGTGGCCAGCGACTCATAATTGGGCGGTATTGGTGGGTCTGTCAAAATCAGACAACAACATGATCAATTTTGTCATAGAAAAGAAAATTCCACCTAAAACATTGCCAACCTGTGATGCCAGTTCTGCAGTGGAGAGACACTGGAGTAGCAGGTTGTCCACAACTCAGTGTCTCCAGCATTATGTTGTATGAAGTGTAGTGGCTTAGGTTGGAGATGGTCTGGGCACAGCTTTGGTTACAGGTACTTGTCTCATTGATTATTTCCACATTATTAAGAGTGATGCGAAATGTATTAAATCGGCCCCTGGGCTTAGACCAGGACAAGACAATTTCTGCATTTGGATTGTCTGGACCTTCACATGTGGCATTTCTCACTTGGCTTGCATCTGGAGTAGAAATGTAAGAATAACAGTTTTTAAATATTTATTAGGCACACAATGTTATGGAAGAATTGACAACTTGCTCAGTTTAAACAGTTGATCCATTTGGGCAGCCTGTTTTTTGCCTTTAAAAATAATGTCCCATTTGTGAGGGGCATGTATTGTGTAATGAATAGAAAAACGTGTCCATATAAAATGTGCTAAATGTTAAACCATTAATTCTGCAGCCACCAATGACTGTGTGTATTGCTTTAACAAATAGCGTGGGGCCCCTGAAGCCTTTGGAAGAATCCGAGTTTGTGAAATGCACGTATCCAGTCCCCATTAGCAGTGAAAAAACAAGCAAACTATAAAGTTAGGGAAAAAAAAGTCAAATGGAGAGCTACCTTGACACATCCTCAATATTTTTAGTAAACACAACAAAAACAGGTCACACTGGTGCATTGTGTGAAAATCACGATGTTGTGACCATACCTGTGCAGGCGGAAATGTTTTTAGAAGCACCCTTAGTTCCATCCTGAGTCTCGGAGATGACAGTAAAGTTATACCTGCTGCCTGGGACCAAGTTTTTGAGAGTATACAATGGTTGGTCAGTCAAAGCAGTCCCATTGAGAAGCCAA
Organism: Hippichthys cyanospilos; assembly: GCF_059441005.1. Classification (NCBI taxonomy): domain Eukaryota; kingdom Metazoa; phylum Chordata; class Actinopteri; order Syngnathiformes; family Syngnathidae; genus Hippichthys; species Hippichthys cyanospilos. The sequence goes on from NC_142374.1 coordinate 8,558,230, forward strand.
TCTGAGCTTTGCCAGGTCAAATTGTAACGATAGCTTTCCTTGTATTCATCAGGTTGAGACCATGTAACCGTGATGTTTTCCTCCTCTGAAGAAGTCTTGAGAAACTTCACAGGCAAGGGTTCTAAGGGGATTTGAGAGGTGTGAGAATTAACCCAGAGATCATGCTCATAAAAGGGTAAAAAATAAATAAAAGATGCTTACTGGTGGTGACCAAATAGACATGAATCATTTCGCTCCTAAAACCCAAGACCCCAATTGTTGCAATGGAAATGTTGTAGGGTGTCCCAGAGAGCAAAGGGTGAAAAGTATGACTGGTGTTGGTGGTATTGACATATCCACTTTCTTCAGATGGTGCAATTGTTAGCTGGTAGAAGTAGGACGTACTATCCATCAGGGGAGCTTCTTTCCACATTGCTTTTATTGAGTTGGTTGACTTTATGACATTGTCAACAGGCCCAGGTGGGTTTGGAACTTTGGGAATTGATAAATGCAGTATGTTAACATCAACAAGCAAACTCCTGTAAATTAACGTAATGTTATGCACATTTCTTAAAGTCAAATGACAGGTGACTTGCGAAAATTACAGTAGCTCAAATCAAAAATCCAACATTAGATAAACCCGGTTATACAGGCAATCCATCCATCCTTTTTCTATGGCCACTTATCCTCACTAGGATTGCTGTTGATTAAGTTAATTAATCGATGAATAACATTACGAGAATAATGATACGCGGAATATTGTAAGTATATACGGTACAGTATATAAACATATGCTTGTGTTATTTGACTACTTAAGTACTTAATTTAGTAGCAGTCATTCTTCCAGCGTCCTTCTGCCAAACACTTGAAAATCTTTGAAAAAAAAAATATATACCTGGAATTGAATGTCCAGACTCATTAAAAAAAAAAAAATAGAGAGAAAAAATATGACTTGGGATGGAATGAGACAATATGTGTAATGGAAAGCAGATGGTCTCAGACTGAATCGTTTTGGTTTGTGTGATAGGTATTATGATACTTTCATAACTTTGTAATTTTGTTTTTGGTTTTTTTTGCATTTGATTGATCCTAGTGCACTTTTGTACTTTTGTCTGGGTGATGTTTGTCATAGTTTGAACTGAAAACTCAGTTTTCTCTCAGCGACATCTAAACCTAAATCGAAACCTGAGAAAACCCCATTATTGTATTATATTTACGTGAAATACAAGGCAGGGGTACTAATTGTGCCTCATTAAGATACCAGGTGAGTTCACCATATTAGATCTGATGTCCTGCTCATGTGGCTAAATGAGGTCACCAGAATATGACTTTAGAACAAAAAAAAGTGGAGGCAACTTTTTCATGAAATGTTGTGCTGGTGTACCTAATGATCTGGCTGATAAGTGGGTACATGAAAGTGTTACCAATGCATGAATGTGTACTTACAGGTAGCGTTTGTAACAAATTCAGACGACACATTGAATGGTCCACTATGAGATATGACTTTGGCGCTGTACAGCCTTCCAGCAGATAGCCCCTTCAAAAGCACCGAGTTGTTGGTAGACTCCACTTGATATGACTCAACTGTAGATGAGCTGTTGAGGTGAACACTATAAAACTCTACATTCCCTGGTGGTACAAGCCATGACACCAGGACTGACATATTTGAGCCTTGGCTGGAGATCCTGAGTTGTACTTTCTCAGGCACTGTTAAGAAAAAGACCATTTCTGGAGTCAGAGGAATTAAGGGGAACCATTAAGTCCACTCATCCAAATGGCGAATTAAAATCGTACTCGTGTACTGAGAAATGCAGTGTTCTTCCCCTTCTATGCCATCCCCTGCTTGGACAAAAACACAGAAAGTGCAGAGTGTCCCAGGATTGAGTTCTGAAATCACTGCAACTTCCCCTGTCACAGTTTTGTTTTGGAAGCCACAGCCTGTTTCAACTCGATAGGTATACTCAGACTTGTGCTCCAACGGTTTCATCCAGATCAGTTGTATTGCAGTTGAGTTTAAATTGTGCACCTCTAGTTTATTAATCCCATATGGTCCTAGAATACAAAATCACAATATTTTAATTGGTCTCAAAGTAATACAAAAAATAATCATGGTTATTGTTACCAAAATCTCTTTAGATGAGGCTCACAAAAGAACCTACGTGTAAAGTAGGACTTGCTCTGAAGAGCTGCCAGAGTGCCATCTGGTGTTTGTGTGGAGACAGTGAAGGTGTAGTTGCTTCCAGTGAGCAGGCCAGAAATATTGGCGGACAAGTTTCTGTAGATCATTTCAAATAGTGGAAACGATCCATTGCTGACATGTACCAGGTATGAGTAACTAAGCTTCATTTCTGGTTGCTCCCACTCCAACATGACAGCATTTGTGGTAATTTCTGACGCTTCCAGCATAGTCACTGAATACGGTCCTGAGAAAAATATAACGAAAAACAAGATAAGCTATATGGACTTACAGTGACCGCCCAATTTTCACTCACTTACTTGTATAATGATTTGCTGTTACCGCAGCGCTTTTATAACCCATCACGCCAATAGTTTCAACAGCAATGGAGTATTGGCTTCCAGACTTGAGATTGTCCAAAAGAAACCAGTTTTGGGTTATGGGGCGGCCGTTGACACTAAAATTGTATTGATTTTGATCCATATCATCTGGGCGGTCCCAGGTGAAATTAATGGAGCTGACAGTCTTCAACGCAACTCTTATGGGTCCCGGAGGGTTCGGAACTTATGAAGAGATAAATAACACTCTATTAGTTAAACGCAGAATACAAATTACATTCACACCATGATGCATTTACTCACAAGTTGCGTTACAGTAAGTTGAACTGTCACTCTTTAAAGGTCCACTATTGCTAATCAGCACTACGCAGTAAAGCGTCCCTGGCTTCAGGTCTGTAAATAACGTGCTAAGAGTTGTGTTACTCAGATTCTCCTTGGAACTTTCAGATTTAGATTCTCTCTTCAACAGAACAGTGTAGGAGACCATATGTCCCATTGGAGCACTCCAGGAGACAGAAATATTAGTCGTTGTCCCTATGACACTGACGTCTGTAACTACCCCAGGCCCTGAAAACAGAAGACAAACGGAAAATGTATACGAATAGCAACTGAGATGCATATTGCATATTCACTCTACTGCAAAGAATGTGAGGCAGTTATGAGGGGCAATTTGGTGAGCAAACTTTATTTGTAAAACTACAAATTTTATACATTACTTACCATCAACAATTTACCAATAGTAATGATCTTTGGGGCGAGTATTGTTTTGTATTGTAATATGCTGTGTATTATTTATCCACTCAATCAACACCATTTGTCCAAATTAAAGTTATTGATGCCTATTCTGGTTGTCTTTGAGCAGAAGCCAGGTTAAACCCTTGACTGGGCCACTGTCTATCAGAGGAATTATGTACAGTAGATAAACAACTATCCACACATTCTCAGCTGCAACTGTTAAAGTCTGTTTCAGACAATAAATGACTGAAGTCTTTGTGTGTTTCTGTATATCAGTCTTTGGATATGCCATAAAAATACAATGTATCTAAACTGAAATTAAAAAAAATGTGGATCTCAGAAATGTTTAGGTGAGATTAAAATAATATCAGTTAGATTAGTTATGTATCTATTTTAATTATTTAATCTATCAATATTTTTTTATTTCATCATAGCACATATTTTGATTGATTTTCAAAGTACCTTTAATATACGGTACATGATTATTCATTTGTTTCAAAATGGACTATTTAAAATCATGATTTTAATTAACGACCAGCCTCCCTGGGCGACAGAATGGTTGAGGTCGAGGGTACGCTTCTTGTATGGGGTTTTCATGTTCTCCCTATGCCCACGTGCGTTTTCTCCATGTGTACCAATTTCTTCCCACCTTCCAAAACCATGCAGGATAGGTACAGTGGGCAATCTAAATTGTCCTTAGGTGTGTTTGTGAGCCCTAATAGCAGATTGGTATAACATTATGTTCACTTATAATTGATACACGACTGCTGGACTAATCAATTTATTGTTGTGACTAAAAAATGCGGTAAAGTGATGAGTTGATGCATCTCTTCTTAATTTTGAGCAAGTATTCATAATGCCGTGAATGTTGAGTGTATCTTTACGAGAGGCTGTCATCAAACGTGAAAGAATCACATAAATCTAACAGCTCACCATTTATTGCTTGCTTCTCCCTAAGAGACATGCATTGTCTTTATTAGTCAACATATGATCATTTGTTTGTTTTTTTCCACTCCTTAATTCTGTTTCGTTTGTGTATGTGCATTTTACAATAAGTCGGAAGGTGGTGGGGAGAGAGCAAATAGATCAAGCCCTATTTATTTATTTATTTGTGTGAGCCTTAATGAGTAAAGTCGTACTTGTGTATTGTGATATTTGTTCCATGGTAGACACCAGTCCTTCTACAACTGTGAACACATCAAAACTGTAGATCGTTCCAGGGGTCAGATTGAAGAAGGTGTACATTTCTGTTTTGGTTGTCCCATTCTGAACCAACATGCCCTCCTGGAATGCATTTAGCAGATAGCTGTACGTGTCCTTGTAGTCACTTGCTCTCAACCATTTTAACTGGATGGCTGTTGTATTATAATCATTAACTTTGAGTTCGGTCACAGCTTTAGGCACTACATAAAACAGAGAAGAGGTTTTTGTCAGAACGGCACAAGACACATATTTTTGGAATAGTCAATATGACCATGTGAAGAAAATATACAGTATACAGTATGCGCCAGCGAATTTCGAAACAAAGAATGTCTTACTTGTGTAGGTGAACGTCTGCTCTTTTGTGGATTCACTTTCTACTGCTAATGTGGTGACACTAACATTGTACTTAGTTCCTGGTTCCAGGTCATGTACATCAGTGTTATTATCACTGACTGTTTGTTCATTCACAAGTATTCCTGTAGAGTTGCAGGTTTGAACCAAGTATTTGTAATATATTTGCACTCCGTGCGGGTAGGACCATGACACATTTATTGAGGTTGTATTGAAAGGCCTGGCCTCAAGGTTTAACACGGGGTTGGGCACTAGGAAATAAAATTAAAAAAAAAAAAAAACACAGTACACAGTGCCATTACAAATAAAGAACGTTGGACTTAATGCACTTTTACAGAAAATATATGTTAACTACAGATCTGTTCTAGAGGTCCTCTTTTGTAAACAATGGATAAAGAGGTTTACATGGATGCAAATGATAAGATTTCATTGGTTGGCCATGCAGGTCTATTTTGAATTTGGCCTCCAAATTATTGGAGATGTTTACAATATGTAGCAAAAGTTAGGAACCTTTGCCTTAGTGGTGAAAATGCTGTATGACCTTGATTGGTCAAATGATTTTTGACCTTCTCTAAACCTTCGAAAGCACAAGTCTAACTTCTCAGTGTTTTGGTATGCTTTGCAAAATAGTAAAATTCAAACATCACTTGAGGCTGAGGTTACTATTTCTCACAAGAATGTTTACAATGCTAACATGTTAACAGTTGATATGCTAACATATTGCAAAAAAGCAAAAGGAATACACAAAGGGTTAAGGGAAATATTTAAGGCGTACTCACAAGTGTATGCTGATTCATGAACAGCAGTGCTCCTCAGATTTTGGGGTCCGATTGTCTCTATGGATATGTTGTACAATGTTCCAGAAGAGAGCGGGGACAGCACCATGCTTTTATTGGTCGTGTTGGTGGTTTGGATTTGATCTCCTGAGTTTTGGTAGGTGATGTGGTAACTGATAAGGGGAGCGCCCTCCATATTTATTGGAGTCTCCCATTGAAGATGAAGTGAAGTAGTTGTGCTTTCAGTAATAGTAATTGAACCAGGTGGTGTCGGAACTGATCATTTGTAAAAAGAAAAAAAAATAGCTGTTTCAGATGTTCACTTATTTAGAGCATGTCACAACAATAAACATGAGCTGTAAGAAGCCATCTTTAAACAATAAAGATCTTACAAGTAGCAAATGAGTTCTCGTCGGACGTATTGCGTTGGTTTCCAGCGACAGCAGTAACTGTGATAAGAAAAATTCTCCCAGGATATAAATCGTCAAAACGGGCTCTGGTTTCTGTTGTCTTGCTGATAGTGGAATATAACACATCTGTATTGGAGACGTTCACTTCATAGAAATCCGCTTCCCCTTGGACTAAGCTCCACTCAATGTTCAGGTTGTCAGTTTCAGAAGTAACCTTTATATTTTCAGGCCGCTCAGGCCCTGAAAAATAAGAAAGTCCAATGTTAGACTATTTTTTTACTGCACATTTTATTCAACAGTATTATACTGTGGGCACAGTACTCTTATGAATCATAGTGTCGAACTGTCGCTGTCTATTTATCGGCCTGTCTACCGTCATTCTTTTGGAAGAATCTTTTTGTCTCACAGTTTTCTGAGTTGTCAAAATAGATTTTGGCAAAAAGTCTAATATTTTTTCAAGCCATGTTAGATACTACAGAGACAGTGAGTTTACTTTATTTAACAGAGAACCAGCAATAAGCAATAGCGATAGTCAAACAGGTCTTGTCTAGCAACTGAGGAATCTTATTGCATATTTTAGACTCATTCATCCTACTTGCATGAACAAAGACTTTAATAAAAACAGTGTAAATGGCTCTGTTCTAAAAGATCCATGTGCCCATTGTGCTGGAACGTTTAGTAAATGAATCTACAGGAATGCCTGAAATGTGTTTTGAGCAACAAACGTCGTAAAGGCAGACAAGATAATAAAGGAAGACATTAGACACTGTATTTTTTCAACTTTGTGGGAACACTGATGACTTTGTGTAACAATGAGCTACTAAGAGTTTTCCGATATTTTGTAAAACACAATCAAAGATTTACTTACTCGTGTACTGAGACACAATTGTAGCATTGCTTTCAGTCACTCCATCCTCTGAAAGTGTAGTCACACTTATATTGTACATGGTCCCAGCAGTCAAGCCAGTGATTTTTTTTGATGTTATATTCACATTGTCTTTCTGGGTGATCTTTCCATCAGTCCACTGTACCACGTACAACAAGATGTTTCCTTCTGGTTTGGACCACTTTACCATTATCGAAGATGTTGTGATATTGCTGACTTCAAGACTGGTGACTTTTTGAGGTTGTGAGCATAAGGGGTTGGAGCTTGTTGGTTTGCCAGTCAGAGAAACATTTCTCGAGACACTATCAACAGATGAATTGCAACTGGAAGGTGAGGCAAGTGTGACCGTTTCTGTTGTCGTTGTTAAATTTTGTGTTTCGTTGTGGTCGCATAACTTATCTGTGAGAAAAAGGAACAGAAACAATTGGAATGATTTAGAAATGCAAGTTTCGAAATAATTTTTATTATTTGAAAGTGCAACACAAAAGAAAGACAAAACATTCAGAAAGAGACTTTTTTTTTTCTGAAAAATATGCTTCAATGAATGCACCATGCCAATAAAAAGTGAATACTCACCGTCACAGTTTGCCTGGGAGTGCTGTAACAAAACAAACAACATCAGAGGGACATGTTAGAGGTTTTGTAGATAAAGTCAAAAAGAGCAAATTTAGATGTTTTGGACATGTCCGGAGGAGAGATAGTGAATCTATAAGTAAGAGGATGCTGAAATTTGAAGCCCGAAGAGGAGGTTTATAGATGTAATGGAGGACTCTAAGGTAGTTGGAGTGAGAGACGAGCATGCAAGAGACAGACTTAGATGGAGACAATTGATTTGCTATGACACCATCTGTAGGGAATCGCTGAAAGGAGAAGAAGAACTCTATTACAGACCATACACATCGAAAAGCAAGGATGTTCAATGTGTGTCGTTGGGACTACACTGCAAACAATAATCACATCCACTAGGGAGCACCATCGTGCTTCAAATAGTTTTTAGCCTCTGCAGTCCACCAAACCATCCATTCACTTAACCGCTTGAAAAAACATTTGAAAGGATGTCTACATAAAACAAAATTCAAATTTGACATGTCGTCCGTCACGTACAATTCAAATAAAAAGTAAGCTTTTGCTGTGTTTAATTTACTTTTTTTGGGAATTTAAAAACGTCTAGCTTATATTTCCTGGGTAAGAGTCAATCAGAGTGAGAATGTCAGATTGATGTGCCCATTGTTTACTTGAACGAAAATTCATCCCAGATTGCTTTGCTCAACCATATGCAAGCAATGTATTCATTCAAATCATATTTAAAAAGAAGAGTAACAGAAAAATCTCTCAATACTTAATTCTAAAGATGTATTTTTACTTTTGGTCTATGCAGTGAATGTGCTGAGCAAGATTGTGTGCAGTGTGCAGTTCAGTTCACCAAATCATGACTGTGAAACGTAGTGCAAACAATGACTAACCAGCCTTATGTTGGTCACATTCAATGAGAAGAAAGTGTTAATTACTACAAAACATTAATGATGATACTTACTCTTTTAACAGTGATTGCTGTATACTAATGCTGTAATACTCAGCCAGATATTTCTGAGTGCATGTATGAGCGCCTGCTGCCGATTTATTTTGTGTGTTTCCAAATATATGGCAAGGTAAACATTTCACTGAAATCTGGAAAAATTTACTGGGTAAAGTCATTACCAACAGTGAAAGGTGGCATCGATGGTAACGATTACAATGACAGATTAAAATAACGGACAAAATCTACTATCGTTCAGCTGTCCTTCAGCAAAGCGTCAGTCCGTCGGTGACGAACAGTATCGATGAACTGCCCAATGCAGAAAACTAAGCACGGGGTCACTAGTCATCCATGCGTGGAAAAAGTACATGATAATATCCATCCATCCATCCATCCATCCATCCATTCTTCATGGATCACAAGTGTGCTGGAGCCAATCCCAGCTGCCTATGAGCAATAGGTGGAATAGGTCAGTTCTGCTGAGGTCAGGTTGGTGCTTTTACAAATATATTAGAAGATCATAATAACAATAACACATTTGATGAACTGATTTCTAAAATGATCCAGAGGATTTGATGGCCCTCAGTTGTTATATTTATGAATAACCACACACACCTCGAGTCTACTTTCTGTCACCAAATTGTCAGTTGCACCTGGGGCAATTTAAGTAGAACGTGAGTAGAAAGCACAGCCTGTCACATTCCTGAACATGTTAAAATAAACTAGTCACAGCATAAAAATGAATTTGTGCGATATTCACACTAAGCACAATTGTGCCTGTCTTGTCTACCGAAATGGGACCCTGTGTCAGACGTTAGTTAACTATTACACATGTGATAAAGTGTAACTTATTGAATGACATCTAAAATAAACAGGGAAGTAAATCTTGTTTAAAATTTCTTGATTTCATTTCTTTGGAATTTGATCCCAACCTGATAGTTCACCTAACATGGATCTCAATGACTCAACCTCTTTAGATCCTTATACTACTCTAAACGTGCTTTATAAATAAATACAATTCTGCCCACTAATAATTGATTAGCCGGGATAACTTGGATGTTTCCTTTCAGTATTTTTATTACAAGAGCAAACCATTTTAACATGCTTCACCTCCCCAAAACATGAAGTCCCAATAGTCCCAAGTAACCGATTATTAACTTTGTCTCCCAGAGAGAGAACAGCACATCACAGATCCAACTTTGTCATGCTTCATTCATCACACATACTTGATAGAATGTTGCGTACTTTGGTCAAATTTGTTTTACAATGACTATAACTGAGCTTCTGCTTTGAGAAGCTGATCAAGCTATTGTTTACTCTATGTAAATAATAGTACAGTCGGCCCCCGGTTTACGAACACCCTCTTTTACGAACATTTCGACTTACGAGCGTGGTCCGCGGAGTTTTTTGTCCCCCACTTATGCACAGACCATTCGCCTTACGAGCAATCTGACATGCCGGCTATTGTATTTGTTCATATATTTTCGCTTTGCCACGTCATCAAAATCAGTAGTTAGAGCTTGTCACGGCAACGTGAAACCATATTGCTCTTACAATGTCACAGTCACTCACTGTTTCAGTCACGGTGTCAGTCACGGTCTCACTCACGGAGATGCTATTGGCCAGTGTCACGTCAAACACAGAAATGCCGATATGCTATTGGCCGAAGGCCTTTATCTAGCTTGATGGCACAGCTGGTTGGGACGGAAGGAAGGAGAGAAAATGAGTGAAAAACGGAAGGAAGGAATGTTGTTAAGACTTTGCAAACTTTATCTGTTAGACACGGCTTCTAAAATTGCTAGTGGCGGTAAAGGAAGAAGTAAGAGGATGATGACAATAGAAACCAAGCAGGAGATAATAAAAAAAAAAAAAGATACGAAGGAGGCGCACGCATGGCTCGTGAGTGTGGCCGTAACCGCTCGGCAATCTTCCAAGGGCAAGACTTTCCTTGCCGGGGGACGGGCAAAAATTGAGAGGCTTCTTCTATTATGGATTAAAGAGAAGGAAATCGCCTGGGATATGTTCTAGTTTGAGAAAAGTTCCCGTTTAAGAAAATAAATAAATAAATTCTGCGGGTGAGTCTCTGCTCCCCTCCGCCTCCACCCAGCTCAAGTCACGTCGCCCCAAAGGTAAATGTCATTTTTCCTTTGTATATGTTATTTAATTTAACTGTACAGTAGATTATGTTACTCATTTTTAATATGTGTATAAAGTCGTGATGTTTTTACCTAAGGTTTTTGCACGCGTTGCACACATTCACTAATTAACATAGGTTTGGATTGCCCGTCATACGAGCAGTTCGAGTTACGAGCGTAGCTGCTGAACGGATTAAGTTCTTAACACGGGGGCCCACTGTAAATGATAAAAAAAAGAATATATTCATTCATAAAACCAGGTATGCAATTTTCAAGTAAGTTTTTTTTTTACATTACGATTACATCATATTTTTGTTCTTCTTTTAACATTTGTCAAGAGTAACACTGATCCATCCTTTGGCATGTGCCACAAAAAAAGAGAAAAAAACTGCAAAACGTATTTTTAATACTGCCTGAAATGAGCTTTTGTGAGGTTTCAATTATTTTGCTGGTGTCTTCTGTTACATTTTGGAATGGTTGTGGGGGTTGAGGACCCAAATGCAGGGAAGTTAGGAGTCAGGGAGTTCCTCGAAAATGACCAAGACCACAAAGTAACAAACCAAAACTGGAATCAACTTTTCGCCAATGAAATTAAACAGGACTCAGGAAAGCCAGGAAAGCAAGAAATGACAAATAAAACAGGTGACAACAATCCGAAAAAGACAAGTCAAAATGACGAGAACACAAGGATCTATTAGACGAGAGATAATTGGCTGGTAAACAGGTTGACAAGCACAGATGGACACAATCAAACTAAACAAGAAACTGACACAAGGACAAAATTAATATGACTGGAGTAGAATCTAAACAAAAAGCAACTCAACCTCAAAACATGACATATTCAACATGCGTTGAGAAATATCACCACTCTCAATAACTAATTACTTTGATTGAGGGCGCAGTGTGATATTGGTTTGTAGACTACGTCAACTAAAAACATATTATGGCAACTAAAAATATTCTTTTTGGATTAATTATATATTAATGTATAGCTCACAGCTAAAAGATTAGGAAATTTGTTCTTGTAACTGTCCTTTTAATGTGAAAGTGAATATCAAACTGGGACCAAGGTCAGTTTTCTCGGCTTTCACACTGCAAATGAAAGCAACAAGCATTCTCATTGTGCTGCACTGACGTCAGTCTGGGGAAGGACAAAATGATACAGTCAATACTATGACGGAGAACACAACTGGAACCAACCGAGATGTCTTTTTTCTGACATCATGAAAATGGATGAACCTGTCAGTTTCCTAATGTGAATTGGAAATCAACATTATTTTCTGCAAAGATTTAACCGATCCAAATACCTATGATCCTTTGTCATCCCTGCAAGGCGCATGAGGGTGGGCTGTGGACTATGGAGCGTCCAAGAAACGGTTCTGAAAGGAACAACAGGCCTCTAAGGAAACATGAGAGATGATGGTCCAGAGGGATGACCTGCTTAATAAATGCCTCAGACAACAGAAGCCCAGTAAGGAGAAGGTGCCAGATATATTGACAGAATAAACCCCTTAATGGCAATTACCACCATCAAATTGAAGGAGTGGCTGACATCAAGAAAACATTCCTATGGCTTGAGGAGGCTGGACTGAGAATAACAGGGATGCGCTAATTATAGCAATGCAAGATCAGATCCTTAACAAAAGATAAACAAAGGAGGGGGGTCTTCCACATCAGAGAGGATCCAATGTGTAGGCTTGATCCAGACTGACATAATGCTGATAGCCAGCAGCCTGAGATCATAGCTATATATATATATATATATATATATATATATATATATATATGTATGTATGAGGCTAAGTAGCTATAGAAAATGGATTGGTGATTTTTTTTTCTTGCAGGCTAAAAGAAATTAATAGTGAAAGATCAGCCATAATACTTCAACATACTGTGGTTTATCTATTTATATATTTATTCATGTTAAACTGTCTCCAAGCAAATGGACTTATCTGTTTTTTACACTTTAATGGTGTTCCAATGGTGTTCGTCTGCCAAAATAAACAAAACAATGTTTCAAGACATTACGCCACGGAAATGACTCAGAGAGAAGATGTAAACCATACTCTAAAGTCCCAAGAGGAAAGGATGTCCATGAAAAAAATTCATGTTTCAATGCAAGAATTCTTGGTGAATGGTCAAACATATCTTGGCTGGGACTTAGCCCGTGACCCTCTGGTTCTGTGTCCTCAGTCTGTGCCCTTTGACTAAGTCTGGGGAAAAGGAGGAGAAGGAAGTCACTCCACTGACTGTTACATAAACATTACATCAACCCTAAAGGCAGCCAGCCTGCCTGCCGATCGCGGTCCAGTTCAGCCCATCTTTGCTGCGTGCCTTCTGATAACACCCAAGTTCCTTCCTCTGGAACAAGACTCAGACCTCAGCACAATCAAGACATCACCCTCAACTCTATTACGCAAGGGCGGGCCTCGTTGACCTTAGCTTCTTATAATCTGATGCTTTGGAATAAAAACAAGAACAAATAAGTAAAACTGCAACTTCAGTGATCTAGATGTACACGGTTGCATGGATGATTTTCTTTTTAAGATAAATGCAATGAGATTTCAAAAATAACAGGCAGGACTCAACCAAGTGTTTTCTAGAGTGGGTAAAATGGTAGCAATGTAATCCAGCAACAAAACAAATTCCTTTGTTTTTATCTGTATTTACAGGCAATATGGGTACTCCAATGCCAGCCTTCTGTAAAGCTATTGGGTACTGATGAGGACCACCGATATTTATGGTAAAAAAAATCATTCTGATGTCAAGTCCTCCTTTCCAGTGTTTGCAATTTACCAGCAATTGTGGCTACATTGCGACAGTTTGGCACATCACTGATTCAACATTTGTGTCAGAGGAAAAGTTTTTGGTTACAATCATTTCAATTCTCATCATGTTGAATAGAATTTTGTCCCATCAAAGCAATAGTGAAATAAGTGCTCAAGTAATCACGCCAAAGGTGAGTATGAGAGTTAATAATCATACTGGTATCACTCCGAAAAAAACGAGTGACATTGATCATCCCTAGTAGAGTTTTTGCAAATTTCAGGTAAGAAAAACAAATGGCAAAAAAAACTATATCTTGTTTTCACTGTCTGAATATTCTCAGTGAGTAGTTGATATCTCAACGAATAAGTATATATTGCACACTATGTAATGCAAATGTCTAACCTATTTGATTTTTACGTGTGATTGGAAGTGGTCCAATGAATTTTGGAGGAAATCCAATTCCATTTTCTTTAGTCATTGCCATGACATATACCCAAGCGCCATAGGAAAAAAAATGCAATGTTGTCATCCGCACTTATATCCTTGCATCCATTTTCTCAACGGTTTACCCTTTTGAGGAGCGGAGGCATGCCAAAGTCTTCCCCAGCTGACTTCGGCTAGGAGGCAGGGTACGCCCTGAGCTGGTTGCCAGCCAATCCCAGGGCACAGCCTGAACTGGTTGTCAACCGACCACAAGGCACACAAAGACGAACAAGCATCCATTACCACAAACGTATACAGGCACAAATTTAGAGTGTCCAATATACTTAACATACATGTTTTTGCAATGTGTGTAAGAAAGCCGGAGAAAAAAATATGCAAGCATGGGGAGAACATGCGAACCCACAACCTCTGCACAATGAGGCAGATGTTGAGGCAAAGTTGCAGCAAAATACACCTCAGTTTTTATTCACAAAATCAAAGATGCTTATTGTTAGATCTAGTGTCACGGTTGTTTTTTTAGGATCAGTGGGCCCCATTCATTTAAAAATGCATGAACATATTTCTGGTTCTGTGCACAATTTGAGGAATTTATATAATTATGCATAGCAAAAAAAATATAGCTAAGTGAAAAGAAGATATCTATTGTCCAAATACATAGGGATGAGTACAGCAGAGGAAAAAATGTCTTTTGTCAATAAAATTGAGGAATTTAAAAGCTACAGAAAATATGGCATGAGCCATATGAATCGGAACCTATCAGTTTTTTTTTGTTTTTAAAAAAAAGAGCTGTTGTACTTGGTCAACATGATAACTTTGAAGCCTTGGAACTACATTATGTGAGCCATTGTGTCAGTTAAAAAAAAAGCCTGAAAAAGGGCATCCTGGGCCATTCTAATACAAATGATCTGGCATAGCCTTTCAAAAAATAGTGGCATGGGACCTTCAAGCATAGTACCCATATATTTCACTTTGGAGTGTGTTTAAAGATGGATTGGCAGGCCTTTTCACTGTTCTTGTTTCATGTCACATAATGGAACAATGTGCACATTTATCACTGCAGCAACTTGACTAAATCTCACAATTCACTAATTCAGTTTTAAGGTCAGAGTCAGCCTTTGTAAATAAAGTACATTGGCTCAGATGTTTCTCCTGAGAAATATATTCATTGTTTCAGTGTTAACATAACTTCCCGTACCCACCCAGAGACCCCAGATAACGGATCAACATAAATGGCTTTTAAGGTAAATATTGTGCTGTAGTTCAAGCCTTTTTAAGGTCAGATACAAGAACAAACAGTACCACAAGACATTGAATAACACCATATCTTTCGCCAGTCTAGGAGGGGTACAGTGCCCTATGGCCCACCCGTGCTAACAAGTGTCGATACCACATTCTTGTCACATTTCCATAGCTTTACGGACAAGAGACAAAAGATCTTCAGGATATCATGGATAATCATTTTAAATGTAGTAAATATCACAAACGGTGCTGAAGAATTATTTTGTTAAGTTTGTTAATTCAAATGGGCCAATCGCAATTCCATACACCGCCCCCCCCCCCCACACACACACACACTCACACGCATATATATATATATATATATATATATATATATATATATATATATATATATATATATATATATATATATATATATATATATATATTAATTAAGCTGATCCTCAGCGATTTTAACATTTAAAAAGCAAGCACTTTGTCATCCTACCACTAGAAGGCAATGTTTCCAACATGTTTGCATGATAACAGCCCCTTGCTTTACTCAACCTAATACATTATTTACTTGTGTGAAATAGCGTTGAGTTTTCTCACCTGATTTCTAATATACAATTCAATTGAGACCCATTTGGAAAAATCCGATTGGCAAAAAATTGGAATAAATTCAGTTTGAAATGACCAAAAATTACATTTTGACTGCTAATTGATTAAAATTTGCATTATAATAATGTGCTTGGTTCTAAGAAGGCTTTATTGGTTTGCACTTCTAAGGAGGCTTCATTTTTTTCATTGGTTTGCACTCATCAAGCACATTAGCTGTGTTCCCCTGTGTGTTTTTCCCATTATTATTATTTACTTTATTCATTTATTTAGTTTAATGTTATTATTTGTAATAGTCTCTCTCTCTCTCTCTCTCTCTCTCTCTCTCTCTCTCTCTCTCTCTCTCTCTCTCTCTCTCTCTCTCTCTCTGTAAATATATATGTACATATATACACTTCCAGGCAAAAACAAAACAGAATGCACTGTTCTTCCTTACAATTGGAACTGGACAACAGTCCAAAACAGATAACAATCGGTTTTGTGCATTGCAAATCAGATTGTCAATGTATGATAGCACTTCTGAGAAAGAAACATGTGCATTTACTACAAGCGTTCAGCAGGAGTCTACTGCAGAAACAATCTATTGTAAATGTGTGAGACAGGCTATTGCATATATCTCTTACCCTAGGATTAAGTTGTGTGCGTGCCCGTCCATGTACATGTATGTGTATATATCTCCAGGTATCCACCTCCCACAGTGCAGTCTTGACTCCCCTTAACATTGTGCCCGACCAGAGGACACAGGAATATGGGATGTAGTGTCCCCACTACCATACCCAGTAAGCCAGATAGCCATCGGAACACATTGTCAAGAAAATGTCCTTCAATAACCATGGCAATGCTATCACAAGGAGGAAAACATGCATAAAGCAAGCATACCCACAGAACCTAGATTTGGTTAACCTTCAAAGCAAAACTCTATTAGACCTGAAAACTTTCAAAATTACTTCTACCAATGTTCCGCGCAGTTAGCTCAATGATGTCATCTGAGTCATGTGCACTTTTGAAAATTCTTTCACTAGTTGGCTGCAAGAGTTTGTCGAAAAGGGTTGCATGTATGTAAAAACACAGTATTTCAGAGCAAAGTTGCAAAATGTGGGAATAACACATTTTTCAAGCAAGTCACAAGTCTCATTTCATCTTCATTTCTTCTTCTTCAAGTCTTAAGGAAGTCCCTAATCATTCGAAAAAAACAATCAAGCAAGTCAACTCGTGTCATCCCCAAATGTCAAGTCATAACTTAAGTCAAGCAAGTCATAAGTCAAAATCTTGCTCAGTCAGTGATAAAATAGTTTTTTATCAATCCAGCATCGCCCAGTGGCAGATTCCAGCAATGCGGCTTAGCCAGAACCACTGCAAGCTTTTAGAAATTCATCACATGCAAAGCAGGCGCTCCATCCTATTGTTGTCAACGCCGGTGAAAAACTCAGATTTGCAATGGATGCTGACTGGGTTGGCAGATTGGCATGAATGAAACAAAAACATTATTTTTTTCCATCATTTTTGCAGTGTTATAGACAGTGCTAAAATGGGAGAGCCCAGACACCCTGTGGAGGAAACCTATTACTACCCATATAATGTATATTTCAAATAAGTGAGTTGAATTTTCAAGTCACATATTTCAAGACCAAGTCTTGAACTACAGTATATATAAGACCTTCTCCTCCTTTTCCCCAGACTCAGTCACTGGCTTTTGGGCAAGACGTCACCAGCCAAGGGCAAATCTTTAGAAACAAACAAGCCTTTGCAATCACGTTGCCACCTATGAACCATGCACGTTTTTGGAACGTGGTGAAATCAAAATTCAAATTCGAACCTCCTAAATCCTACTCTTAGGTAAGTCAAGCTTTTTGGTAGACGATAAAGAATAAAACATGGGAAATCTTCTCTACCGGGCTGCCTCATTTGGCCCTGACCTGCGCAGAGGTGACAGATAATATTATCTGCTATGCTCTGACAATAAGGCCATTGAGTTCCAGGGTGGAGCCTGTGGCTCATTTACATGCACTGGGGGAACTGTGACTCTTTGTAATTCATCTTGTACATTCTCAGCCTCAAGTAGCTTCTGGTTATAGGCAACTATGTTAATTTAAAACTGGACTGTCCTCATTCAGTTTCAAGTGTTTTGTGAGTGGGTGGGGGCGGTGGCATTCCACAGAGAAAGGCTCGATTTGTGACTTTGCTGTCGCAGATCATTGAGTGGCACAATTTCTCATTTATGGTAAATACAGTAAGAAGAATTCATGCTGGCGGGCATGGCATGTGTTTTATTAATTGTACTATACATCATACGTCATTCAATCTTTGGCTGATCAATAGCATGTTCGAGATGAGTGAGGTCTGTGTGTATGTACACACACACACACACACACACGCACACACGCACACACACACACACGCGTATTAGTGTCAATCACACGGTGGTCAGTCACGCCAAACAACTTCTTGTGAAATTTACCAAACGTCCCATTTCCTTGTTCCAAGATGTTTCCCACTGATAGCAGAGTCACCACCTTTTCATTTCTCATAGAGTAAGTGGGCCCGTCAGAAAGAGAATGTAACCATATAAAGGCATGACCAGTCGTTCCATACCATGATAAACTCATGCAAAGCGTTCGAGATTTCCTGGGTCACTTGTGGCTGAGGAGCAAATGGGTTCGTTCACATGTGCTCCCTCGCTGTTTCATATTAATTTTCAAAGCACTTATGTAAACATCCAGCAAGCATGGGGCTTTTCATTTCATGTCATAGTCCATCACAGTACATGATATGACTTTACAAATATTGTATGTCAATGCTGCGTGGTATATTTTAGTACGTTTTCCACTTGGAAAGAAAAGACCAGATTCTCTGCTAAGCCTAATTCTGTTCTGATGAAACAATCTGTCTGACCTCTCAAAAGTTCACAGGCCTGGTAACTAATTGATCAGATGAAAGGGCACAAGGAAGCATTGTGCTTATTCAGTTCTGGTCTGAGCGGGTATGTTTGTGCAACACTAACCACAATTGGTTCAACTGGACAGGAAGAATAAAAATAAACGTCAGACAACAGAGAATAACTAGTGCTCTGTTGTTGTACTCTTTTTGCACACTGAAAAGTTGACTTCATATCTATTTGTTCATGGTGACTCTGGAAATGAATTCATTCATTCCAATGTTACCATGCTAAAATCTCAAACAGTTAGCTGCTTTAAGATATGGAAAATGTACTTTTCAATTCCTTGCACAAATAGGTCCCCGAAGCGCTTGCTCATTATTCAAGTGTAAAATTAAACAAGTAAGTGTAATGATTTCTATGTCAATTCGTAAAAACGTCTGTGAGCAAGTCATTCTGGCCTTTCTGAACATTGTGGAAAATCTCACAATAACCAACACAACACAGGTTTTTCAGCCAATGACATGACCGGCTGAAGTTCTAGACCCAGTCAATTTATATGGTTCACTTAAATGACTAAAATAAAAATGAAAAATAAAATCATTTCAGCAAACCGAAAAAGTGACGTGTAAAGTGTTCGATATACGTTAGCTTTTGGGTATTCAGGGGAAAGCTTGTAACAGACATGTGCGGTGTGTAAGGCGCATGGGAATTGCTTTAACCCTCACATGCTCTGACAATCTGATGTCTTCTTTCTACTCCTGAACTTGCCCCCACCCCCAACATGATCATATTGTGTAATCCTAAACACAATCCCCACTTCAGGGTTTAATTGACATTTGTTTTCCAATCCCCAACAACTCACATTCAAGAATACCAATCCAATCAGCATACATAGAAACGTTAAGTTTGAGATATAAAATTTGATGTCAGGTTAAGTGTGCGGTTCTATTTTTACTTGACTGTGAGAGATGAAGAAACATAGGGGTAGTATCAGTATGCAAAAAAAAAGAGGAAGTTTAAAATTCCCCCTTTTCAGGCTGCACTTCCCTTGTTGCACATGTTTTTCTGACTAAATGTTTTATGCTTTTGTCAAATTGTTTCTGTAGATGACAGCTGAGGTTTGCAATGACCTAATGAGGTACATAACCATTTAACCACACAATTTATGATGAGAAAATACTGTACATCCAATGTGTCTTGAAAATGTTACATTATGAGATCATGGGAATGCAAATCATCATTTAAGCATGTTGTTGCTTCACCATTCTTCATTTCTTACAGACAAACGTGATTAGAAATTCAATATCGATTCAATCCCCTCCATGAGCCATCATTTTACCGTGGTGATCCTAGGAGCTAAGTTGTCTGGTGGCTTATGCGCCTGTTAGGGTTCACTCATGACAAATAGGTCCTAGGTGAGGGACCATACAAAGCATGGCTTATTGACCACAGGCATGTCCAAACCCAGTCCTCGAGGGCCGCCTATCCGGCATGTTTTGGAGGCTTCTGTCCTCCTACCACACCTGATTCAAATGATCAGCTCATCATCAGCAAGCTCGCCGGAAGCCGAACAACAAACCTGATCATTTGAATCAGCTGCATTGGATGACGGAAACATAAAAAACAAAATGAACTTCCTCCACAGGATACCCAGGCTCTCACTTGGAGATAAGGTGAGAAGCTCAGTCGTTCAGGAGGGACTCGGAATAGAGCCGTTGCTCCTCCACCTCAAGAGAAGCCAGCTGAGGCGGCTCGGGTATCTGGTCAGAATGCCTCCCTGGACGCATCATTTGTGAGGTATTTCGGGCATTTCCCACCAGAGTAGATCCCAGGTACGACTCAGGGCATGCCGGAGAGACCGTGTCTCTCAGCTGGCCAGGCAACACCTGGGGTTCCTCTGGGAGGAGCTGGACAAAGTGGCTGGGGAAAGGGAAGTCTGGGCTTCTCTGCTGAAGTTGCTGCCCCCACGACCCGACCTCGGATGAAGTGGTGGATAACAGATGGTAGGATTAACAATTCAGTATTAGAACATTTTGAATGTTCACCCCAACCTCCTCATTTTAAAGTACTACACTATAAAAATAAGACATCACATCAGCAGAGTGCACACAGCCATGACCATTTGATTGGTGAAAACAAATGGCCTTTAACACAAGCAGGAAATGAAAAAAAAGAAAACTGTACAGGATGTCATATCAGCCACAGTGTGGTTTCTTATGTAAGACTAAATACACTGTGTCTATCGAGAGACAATGGACACTTGTAACTACTGTGTCATACTGTATGTAAAATCAGCCCACTGACAGATATTGGGGCGTATAGTATGACTGGGAACAATTAGAATTACACTTCACCAGATAGGATAGCAGTACCTAATAAATTGGTTGTGGTGCGAAGGTTTGTTTTGGCCAAAAAGGTGACAGAGACATTGAACTGGATGTCATTCCAATCCTGACCCCACATAAATGGTCACACACTTTTTCTGTCCAGAAAGACCAGCGCAGCAGGGATACACACACGCACGCGCACACACACAAATATGTAATTACACTTGACTGATGTATTCTTAAGACAGTTCACTCTACAGTTTGTATCACTGGTTTATTATGGTTATAAGCACAATATATCCTAAACCCAGCAAAGATAAGCCTGTTACAGATGAATTTAATGATGTGATTATCATGGAACCATTTTTTTAAAAGTTCCTTCACTTATTTTGTGTAACAGTACAATTTGTCTCTTGGATCAAAATATCACTTTCTTTTAATTTTTGTGACATTTTGCAATAGTTTCGATGTCAATTAACGTGACGATTATTAAAACGTGATTGGTTTTTAGGGTGGACCAGATGGGACACGTTTTAGTCATATTTAGACATTTGGATTTTATTTTATTTTATTTGATATGTAAGCCAGATTTTGGATCCGACTTCTTGTGGATTTTTTTCATTCTTATCTTTCTATAATAACTTGTTTTAAATCACTGAATGAATTTCATAACATTTTAATTTCCTTTTTTGATTATTAAGTGGATTCATTTCTTAAAAATGTAATGTTCATTGGTTGTAGATTTTTGAATTCAAATTGAACCTCGTTGGAACGTGCTAACATAGCCAATATTGAGTCCAATGGGTTTTATAGACTCCATTAATACACTCACACTCACTAAATGTCTAGTCTTCTGCTAAACAATCAAGCATTGTTAATCAGCTTGAATTCAAGTAAAGGTCAGTGTATTTATTACAATCTGACGTGAATTTCTCTCAGATTTAGGGTAGGCACATTCATATTATAACAAACCACCATACCAGGCATTGTAACAAAAGGATAACACTTCATCGCAAACTTTGCACCAGATGCGGAGCAGAGTAGCCCCGTTGCGCAACAGGTGCACTCATCCACGCGTGAGCGCTCTCAAGTCAAGCAAGCGACACTTTTTAAGAAGCGAATATACTTTCCCGGTGCAACTCTAAAGGGGGTAATGAAATGATGTTTACCTTTATGAGCATGCCGAAGGGAAGAAAAATCCACAGAAAAGAGATCAAAAGCAACGGCGACGTCTTCATGACTGCTGCTGCTTCTGCCACTACTCAAATGAAATTCACGTAGAAACTTTTTCTACAGACTTGACATACCTAAAAACGTCTTTGTTTCTACTACCGCTGTCAAAATGTCACGATGTAAGAAAAGGGCAAAGTGAGATGAGGAAACCTTGTCCTCTGTGGGAACAGGGAGGAGCGCGTTGCTTCGGAGAAAGTTGCATGAAGCAGATTACACTCCTCCTCCTCCTCGTCGGCCTCCTCCTCCTCCCCCTCCTCCTCCTCATCATCATCACCGAGGGCAAGTTGGTCAAGCAGAATTGAAGGAGTCATCCCGCATTCCGACCATAACTTGGCCACAATGAGTGAAGGAATGCATCGTCCCCTTTAGAGGGCACTAAACAGAGCAGCCAAGGCAAACATTTTCAGGAAACCTCCCTTTCAGAAATCGTGATTTATTTATTTATTTTACAGTGGACAAAAATGATCATTATTACTGTGTGTAAAGTATGAGTAGGGTTAAAAGATACCTGTATGTCCACAGAGTCTAATGAGGTGAGGAGGACATTTGATTGACTGATTTGTTTCAAACATTCCATGAAACTAATGCACCTAAAAATAATCCACCATGGTCAAATTGTCATCATAAAATCTTTATTTAGTCGCCACTGTAAAAACGTTGACCTTTGCCAAACAAAGTACAATTGCAGATATTTTCTTTTTTGTGACAAAGGCATAAAGCAAGGGTGATGTTGTATGAGTGTACATTTCATTTTCTAATGTGAGTGCAAAATAAAGTTTCAAAGTAACTTGATAATAATATTTAATTTAGTTTATTTTATTTTTAGTTTATTTTTTATTATCATGGCTATATTTATAGTTTATTCTTACAGAGCTTGCTGGAATAAGTCAGAAAAAATAGATTTGAGATTCCCACAATGTCTGCTACATGTACTGTATGTTAGGACATGGTTAGACAGCAGCCAAAACAGGATCAAAACACGGGAGTTACGTAATGAAGTGACTGGTGAGTGAATATTTAATATAATGGTTAAAAGTTAATAGGTGTCATCAACTGCTGGAAGACCATAAGGCTGGTTGACCAAAGGCAGTGGCAGGTCCAGTTTAAAAGGCACCCTGTGTAGCATTCTCTCAACATCATTGCTTTTTCCGCCATCTGTTGACATACAGGTGATCACGAAGTACATTGAAGTGCATTGAGGAGTTTCATTTAGACAAATATAGGGCTTTGCAACCACCTTGTGGCATCTAGAAACAAATACAAATCTACAAAAATAAAAGTACATCTACAATGGTAACATAAGTTCCGGTGATTGATTTGCCAACCACTCCCGGATGTTAACTGCCTCTCACCCCGAGTCAGCTGCGATTGGCCCCGTTTGCCCTCGAACCTACTTAGTGTAAGGGGGCCGTATGAACATGGATGGAAACACATATTAGAAGACTGTAAATCCACTTTTGCCATGCTACAACGCACAGCAACACTGATGAGCTCATGCAAAGTTTATTTATAGGATTCTGTTTTTATCAGCTTTCTCCCAGAGCATTGTGCAGGAAATGCCAGTTAACACCCATATAATACGCTGTGCATTGCCCTTGCAGACATTTAGAAAAAGATGACATTTACAAATAAAACTATGTGAGGGAGAAACCCTGCCAATTAAATGTCTTTATTTCTTGTAAATGATTAATATGCATCACTTCTTTCCTTAAGGTCTGAATGTGTCAACATGACTTGGGATTGGCACTTCCACACTTGTTTGATGGTCAAGCAAAGCAGGCTGAACCTGTCTGTTTTCCTCACTGTGATCAGTTCGTGGACAGTCCAAGGTTGATCCTGTCTCTTTTTACTTGATTTTTCTTGACTTGTGTGTCACAACTTTGTGACGATGGAAAAAGGTAGGGTGACATCAGTCGATAACCACTGGCCTGGACTGTTTCATACATTTCTTTCATTTTTTTGTTCAAACAATAAATCTTTTTTTATTTTCTATTTATTTCATGTATTTATTAGTTTTGTATAAATCGGTACTGCTTGCTTAAACAACTTCTGTGACAAAAAAGTTGAAATGTGTCTAGTTTACAGAATTTGAAAAGTGCTAGTTTTGTTATGTAATCCTAAGTGCCCCCCCTCAAAGGAGAAACTGTCCCATGTTTTATCAATGTGGTTTGAAAAATCTTCAAAGAGGTTCACAGCACAATGACCTTATTAGCGTTCCAACATCAGACTGATAAGCTGAGTGTTTTCCCTCCTTCAAAGATGTTATAAGTAGGAAATAAACCAAAGATAAACCAACGTTCCAAATAAAATAAAGAAGACAATGGAAGAATGCACTAATTGTATGTATTGGCTGTCAGCCACCATCTCATAATGGATGTTTTATCAAAGATAATGAGGTGTTCCTGGGAGGATTGTATATACTAACCAATGCCACAGAGTGGTAAGACGTTGCCACATGGGAAGAAGGCAAGTTTCCCTCAGTTTCCACCATCCGATGTGTTAAGTTGATGGAACAATGTGGGAGGATGCCTTTGAAGCTTTTAAATAAACACTACCTTTTCCGTGGCAAGATAACATATGTGCAGCCCTACTTGCATGAAGGGAGCAGAAATGATATGCAGTAGAGTTCACTGACGGGTAATTCGGGTCATCAAACGAGAAATAAAATCACACAATAGCAACTGATGGCTACAATGGATGGCTCAATCAATGGCTTGATGTCACATCCGGTCCTAACATGACACAGTGCATTGGAATTGACCACAGGGATTGTTTTGGCAAATACAAAACTAGACAGAAAATGGGAAAAGAAGATATTAACCCCATAAATACATCAAAGTGGGAGGCTAAAGGTACGCTTTAATATGGTGGGCCTTCAGAGTCATTAGTTCTGGCCGTGTTAATGTATACTATATATTATGCGCATCAAGTTGTCCTAGGAGGTTTGGGCACAAGAGATTAAAAAAACAAACATCAAGGGTTGAGATTAACGTCCAATGGCCCGCTATTGAGGAGCTTGGCGAAGGAATAACCCGGCAGTGCTTTCCTCTGGTTGCTGGCCTTAAAAAGCCCTTGACGGAAAATGAGCCACAGGTACGCGGCCGTCAGCCCCGCCCCCTCGATGCCGCAGGAGAGCTCTGCCTAGGACCAAAAAATGCAAACAGGTGAGCTGGGACATGACAGGTGGCTCGACTTGACAAATACGTACATTATGTGAAATACATGAATATAAAATGAATTATAAATTGGATGATCACGATGTGATCGGGAGAAGAACCACAATAAAGAAATAAAATCTTTATATGTAATTACAGTAATTAATCTTTATTTGTTAATAGGATTTGTTTCTGCCGGGAACGGTCCTTAGCTGTCATAGGAGCTTCCCAAAAAGAAGCCATTTTCCAAGCAAATGGCCAGAAATGTCCAAAAATGCCCACAAAAGCGTCATATTGGCATCACTAAAAATGTGCATATATTATCCTTAAAATTGAAGTGTGGTGAGCTATTTAAATCTCTGTATTTTGCCTGGTAGCTTGGCGTGACAACATCTTAATTTGTACATTCAACATGATGCTTAAAACTTTTCATACACCCATAACATTTATTCCATAACATATATATATATACATATATATATATATATATATATATATATATATATATATATATATATATATATATATATATATATATATATATATATATATGTGTGTGTGTGTGTTTGTGTGTTGTACCTTGGATCAAAGTAGTGACAACATTTCTCCCAATTGAGGTTTTCTGCAAGACCAGCTGTAAACCAAGTACAACATCCTTTAGAACTTGTGTTGAGGTTGAAATAATCATGCTTGACTAAAGCTATCATAGCATACCTTATCCTTACAGCCTGCTCTGCTGTCTTATCTCTCCATCTGTATAATTGTCTCAATTGTTTGTTTATGTCAAGCAAATTATTGAAATTTCCCCTATTCCAATCGAGCATGTGTTTACATATGTATTGTATTGGTGCGCTGTTAGGATTTAACAGTCAGGATAAACAAGTTGCATATTTGAAGTGTTGTTGTTTCCATGGATGGATGGGTCACAGCCTGAGGGGAGGGTGGTGACCTTTTTGACTTCCTAATTACGATTTGTACTTTTTTTATTTCATAGGAAATACCACCCCCCCCCACACTCACAGACACATAGGAATAACAGTCACCACATCAAAATGGGAATACATCCTCAAAATGTCACACTTCTGCTTCACACTAGTAGTTTACAAACACTTTTCTGAGAGTGAGACCGAAGGAACCAAAAGAGTCATCTTTCCTGTCAAAGTCACACCCAGACAAAGCTGTAGTTACAGTTTTTATTCTCACACTTAATCTGCTCATGTGCCCACGCTTTGTCTAGTTTTTATGTGCCAACAATTTGCTGATTGTTTTTCCCTTTATTTCTGAGACAGTATACAGTGTAAATCACCCTGTGACTTTGTACACTAAATCAAGTATTCTGGCATTATCTATTGCTGAACATATGACAGTGGAGAACTAATGATAAAGCCTGAATTGGAATGTGTGTTATGCCAGTTTAGTTTCCAAGAAATTTCCTCAGAAAATAATTCATTTTTTTTCATTTTGGCATAAGATTCATTCACACAGATATTAACCAATACAACAAGCCAAGACAAAGTAGATGCTGTTTTGCTTTATATTTGATGCAGCGCAGATAACAAAAACATTAAACAAGTGTGACAGTCATTTCTTCCTTTAGACGTTGCTTGACTGCTTAGAAAGCCGAGCTGAGAAAAGCAAAGAAACCGTGTTAAAATAAAAAGTAAATATCATGTCAATAATTAATATGATAACTAAGTTAGGACATGCAATGTCACCTCATTCAATACCTTTATGGATAGAATCTTTATGCACAGCCGAAGTGTTGAGTGGGTCCGGTTTGGGAGTCTCAGAATTGCATCTCTGCTATTTGTGGATGATCTAGTGCTTGACCTCCAACTTTCACTGGAGCGGTTCACAGCAGAGTGTGAAGCAGCTGGGATGAAGATCCACACCTCCAAAACTGAGATTATGCTCCTTAGTCGGAAAAGCGTGGAATGCTCTCTCCGGGTCGGGGAGGAGGTCCTACTCCAAGTGGAGGAGTTCAAGTATCTTGGGTCTTGTTCACCAGCGAGGGTAGAATGGAACGGGAGCTCGACAGGCGCTTCTGCAGTGATGCGGACGCTGTACCTTTCTGTCAAAGTGAAGAGAGAGCTGAGCTGAAAGGCAAAATTATTTATTTTTTGGTCGATCTACGTTCCTGCCCTCACCTACGGTCAGGAGCTGTGGGTCGTGACTGAAAGAACGAGATTCCGGATGCAAGCGGTCGAAATGAGTTTCATCCGCAGGGTGTCTGGGCTCTCCCTCAGAGATAGGGTGAAAAGCTCGGGACTCAGTGTCGAGCCACTGCTCCTCTGCGTTGAGAGGAGCTAGTTGAGGTGGTTTGGCCATCTGGTTAGGATGCCTCCTGGATGCCCCTTTGGGGGAGGTGTTCTGGGCATGTCCCACTGGGAGGAGGCCCCGAGGTCAACCCTGGACAGCTGGAGTGACTATGTCTCTCGGCTGGCCCAGGAAGAATTCGGGATCCTCTCTGAGAAGCTGGATGAAGAGGCCGGGAAGAGCGAAACCTGGACTTCCCTGCTCAAGCTGCAAGCCCCGACCCTGACCCTGGATAAAGCCGTAGCTAATGGATGGATGGATGGATGGATGGATGGATGGATGGATGGATGGATGGATGGATGGATAGACAGAAAATGACATCATATGTGCTCAACACCTAGGTAAAAACCAAACAGATAGGTTTCTGGTTTTGGTCCTGTGACATTCACAAGTTGGGCTGTGATTGTAGTAATAAGTAAACAGATATTAAAAATAATTTGTTCATCAAAAACAACAAAATCAACATAATTTCCAAAATATTTACTATTTACTGCTGCAAATGGCTCAATAAGATAGTAACACTTCATCATAAAAAAGTAAATCCATAAGTGAACACTAGAGGGCTCTCTTTGTTGCCTCATGCAGTAAACAGCAGTCACACAAACCTTCCCGAGTCAACCTTCTTTAGTTCATATATTGACAAAAATGAAATTCCTTATCATTTACCTCATTATACATTCATGTCTTATTCTTAGTAATAAGATTTTAATATCTGGACGCCATGTCCATTTGTCTTTTAAAAATTGAGCATGTGTGTGTATGTGTACGTGTGTGTGTGTGTGTGTGTGTGTGTGTGTGTGTGTGTGTGTGTGTGTGTGTGTGTGTGTGTGTGTGTGTGCCTGGACAGAACAAAAAAAGTAGATGAGGTCACGTTAAAAGAAATGAGGAGGATGCGCAAAAAGAAGAAAGAAGAGGTCATTTGGCTGATTGGACCTCTGGAGGATGGTGACATGTGGGAGAGATAAATGGTTGGATGGTGAGTGAAGTGGCTCATAAATAGTGTGAAGATGAAAGAAACCTAGAAAGAGCTTCTCTCTCTTTTTTTTGTTCACATCACATTTATGTATGTAAAAACTGGGGGAAATTATTGTAAATGTCATAGAATGTGTGATAGAATGTTTGAATACATTTAAATGGTTACATTGACAGTAGTTACAATAGCTAAATGTAAAATCTTATGATACATTGTCTGCATTGTGGTTACATTTTGATTCACAGTGAGTAAATTCCATTCCAAAAATATGAAATAACTACAATAATTCTGTTGCATAGAGTTATTCATATAATTCATATTACAAATAATGTGTCCATATATTCTCTTTATAATGAAGGCAATTAAGATATTTATTTCAGTTTTTATTTTTTTACCCTTCATTGATGGCTGTCTTTTTTTTTTTAAACTTCATTCATGACACCTCTATATGGACACCATTAATGTGTTGCACAAAGCACACGAGGAAAGTAGTCAACTTCTTGTCTTGTTTGCTGCAGCATAGCCTCATCAATTCTAGCAATGGCATTAGAATGTCCCGTATTAATTATTAATTTATTTGTTGGGGGGGGATACAAAATATTTTAAACAGAATATCTTAACAAAATGATCATGATAAAAATAATAATAGATGGAACAGTGTTTAGCACGTATGCCTCATAGTTCGGGGACCGGAGTTCAAATCCACTTTCCTCCAGCCTTCCTGTGTGAGTGCTGCATGTTTTCCCCAAGCCCACGTGGGATAGGCACCATCAAGCCTGCAACCCTTGTGAGGATAGGCGGCTACAAAAAAAAAAAAAATGGATAGATGGATAATAATAAGACCTGTAGAAGTCCAATGGAGTGAACTGGTTCATTCCTACCCTTCTACCAGTTTAGATATCCATCAATCCACCCAATTTCTATAGCCGTTTATCGTCTTTAGGGTCGCTGGTGCTCATCTCAGCTGTCTTGGGATGTAGGCGTTAGAAATCCTAAACTGGTTGCCAACCAATTGCAGGCCACACAAAGGCGAACAACATTTCACACATACAATCACACCAAATGACAATTTAGTGTGTCTGATACACAAGTCCAAAAATACATGCATGTTTTTGGAATGTGTTAGGAAGCCAGAGTGTCTGGAAGAAACCCATGCAAGCTCGGAGAAAACACAGGACTGTCGGAGCGAGATCGAATTGAACTCCATCATGCCGCCCCTGGTCTAGAAATGGCCATATTTATTTTTCCATTTTACAGTACTTTTCAGAAACAGGATATCTGAAACATTCAATGTCCATTTGAATATACTGTACAGTGATTACAAAAGAACAAATATGTTTAAGATATCAACTGCCTTTGTAATTAATTCTTCAAATTTTAAAGTGGTGTCTTGGACACCCCATGTTTAATTTTTAATGGTTATGAAGATTATATATATAATATATATATATATATATATATATATATATATATATATATATATATATATATATATATATATATATATATATATATATATATATATATATATATATATATATATATATATATATATACTTGTTAAAAATGTACAAAACACAGAATGCAAAAAAACAAACAAACAAAGAAAACTGACAGATGATGAATTGGGATTTGTTTAGTTTAAATTTCTGCACCTACTGTAAAAATTCCCAATTGAATTGATGTGATAATGTTAGTGCAGTCACAGCATAGTGATTCATTTGCTTAACTTCCACGCAGGAAGCTAAATTCCCACTCAGCGATGGTGTGAATTCAAGTGCAAATGGTTGTCTGTCTCTATATGGGCCTTGCTGTGAGTAACTGCCGACAGGATACCTGGCATAGAAAATGGATGGCGAATGTGAATGCAGGCTGTTAACTCATTTTAACAGCCTGCATTTTAAACAGGTGTGAAATGTCCTAATTTGGTGAACAATCAATAAATAATAGGTACTGTGTAATCAAATGTAAAAGGATGTTTTTTCATTTATGGAAACGTTTTTCTCTTGAGCTGTTCTCTGTGGTTTCTTTCAGAGCATAGCCATTTGGCTGTATGGGAGTGTGACACATGGAAGAGGGGGAGACAAGAAATGACAAAAATACATTAAATGAGTGGGGAGATACCTGGAGTGAGTGGAGATAGAAAGCAGCGGGAGAGTGAGCAAGAGGGTAACCCCCCCCCCAATCCCCCCAGACACATACACGAACCACACATGCATATATTATAAAGGAAAAATATGACAATCTCTTACAAATGAACGTCAAATCTTTTTTTTTTCCAGTGAGTCAGCATGTAAGCAACTAACAATCTTTAGAAGGGCCAACTATGTAACATTATCTAAACATAAACAGCTAAATAGAGGTGAGCACATTATAGTAACCAAATAATCTCTCTCTCTCTCTCTCTCTCTCTCTCTCTCTCTCTCTCTCTCTCTCTCTCTCTGTGGCTCTTTCACCCAACCACACTCCTTCTTTCTGGCTCTGTTGCCAAGGCTACCGCACAGCCTCTTGCTGCATATACCTAGATGAAGCTGCCGCCTGTGGATTTCACTCTGCTCCGGGATAGAAGCAATAGCGAAGACATCACAGTCGTCTAGCGCTCTTTTTCACGCGCAAACACTCACCACATAAGTCCCCTCAGCCTCCACTAACCACACGCATCTTTCACCCCGTCACCGTCAGCTTGTCTCCTCCTCACATGCAAGCACGCCTCATCTTCAGCAGGCAGCGGAGCAGCAAAGACATTGGTGTTTGGCTGCTGCGCTTTGGCTCAGCGAGAGAAGAGCGGCAGATGGCCATTTGAAGGAAATCTCAGTCAGGTAAGAGGACTTATCTTAACCAGACTTAAGACTGGGGATGAGCGTGTCGGCCTTCCCTCTCGTCCCCCGGTCTCTCCCCCTCTGTGGTTGTGCGACATGAGGTGAATACCAATAGCATGATGAAAGCCTGTGGTTCATGTGGCTGCTGTGCTCTCCTGGCTGTGAAAAGGCACCGTCATGTAGCGTGCATGAACAACAGGTTGGTTCTTTTTCCGCCTTATGTGTTCACATTCCTTCATTATCGTTTCAAGCTTGATTCATGTATGTGTGTGTGTGTGTGTGTGTGTGTGTGAGAGAGAGAGAGAGAGAGAGAGACAATCAGGGAATTACCAGCAAGAGTTGCAACAGTCAACCTCCCTGGGTGATTCATTACTAATCCTTCCCCCTCTGCTCTGTGTGGTTGCTCGAGCACATCGTAGATGCAGTACAAACGTGATATGAATGGCCTTTTGTCTAAGTATGAATGACTGTTGATGTTATGATGCAGCGCACTCATGTCATACAATTTCCTGTCGCCGTGAATCCAGATTTAGCTCCTTCAAGCTTGTAAATCCATTTGCTAGGCAACATATTTGAATTATTCGTGCTGTACAGCTTAGGCTGAATTGTATGTTTACATACTGTATGACACGGAGGAGAATTTTATTTAGAATTCCCACAAGTTGCAAAAAGTAGCTGTCGGGGTTGAGTAAAAGTAATGAATGTGATTGATAATCTCCGCCGTGACGCACGGGAGGATGCCACGTTTCAACTTGAAGGGGATTCCTTGCAAACTGGTTTTTATTTGTGATCATCAGTCAGAGGTCGATGAGGTAGGTCTTGGCACTGGTGACTCAATCTCATCTTTCCGTTCTATCATCACTTTCAGTGAGGGCTTCCTGTTTAGCCCATCTCACTGCCACATAAGCACTTCGGCACCACACTTGATATTCAGCTTTGAGTCAGCGTGAAAAAGGGAACATTGCGGTTCCTGTACATTGTATCGCTGAAACTATACAGGCTTGTCAGCAGTGAGTGACTTCTCGTTTGGGGCCAGAGTAGCAATGCCCAATTAGAACCACTAGATGCAGCTGTTTTCCCTTCAACATGATGTACAGTCAACCCTTTAAAGAGACACTGTGTAAGATTTAGACCGTTTTTTTATTAAAAGGGATTAAATTACCAGTAAATGATTGTAAATTTTAAAAACGTGCAAACGTGTTCTTACTGACCAACAGTATGATTTAAATCTAATCACAGGTCTAGTTATCGTTTAATTTTATTACATGGGGGTGGCACGTCTTCGGAGGCGGCCATTTTTGTTATAGCTATGTCCAATGGTAAATGCAGCACCTGCAGCATCTCCTGCTGTCCGGTATGAAAAACAGTCTAATTCACGCAGTATCCCTTTAAAGGACTATGCATATAAAATGATGAAATATTGCCTTCGGTGCATTGGAAATTCTATTGCTTATGAAATATGATTGTTTTTGATGGCTGGATTCCTAACACGGAAGTGAAACGGCTTAGTCGCTAAACCCCACCTCACACCTTGAGGCTGCCACGCACCCGTCATGACATCGTTTCAAAGCCCAATCACCACCACCACAAAATGACAAAAACTTCTGTAAAAAGCTAAGGTTGTCATGTTCATTAATGGGAGTCAGAGGCAGGGTGAATGAAAGAGCCCAAAACAGGAATTTTATTGATATTGAAATGACCTGGAGATGCAATTATGTGACAATAGTCTCCTTATTTTACTTTACTTTAACTATTTCGACAAATGTAGATTAATTTAAAAGGAAACTGTCTCGTACAACAGTTGGCCAAGCAGTTATAAAGGAGAACCGACATCCAGTGATTGAATATCATGTAAAGCATACAATGCCTCCCAGTGGACATGATTGCCAATTGCATTCCCACGTAAATACACTCAAATGCAGTTTGACCACATCTTAGGGTTAACAGGCATAGTTTAGTTCATAGGTGTCAATATCCAGTCCTCGAGGCCCAGTATTCTGCATGTTTTCCGGTTGTCTCTCCCCAGCACATCTGATTGATATGATTAGCTTCTTAGCAAGCTCTGCAGGATCTTGAAAGTGATGCTGATCATTTGAATCAGGTGTGTTTGAGAGAGAAGGTTAGAAACCATGCCGGCCCTCGAGGACTGGAGTTTGACACCTGTGTTTTAGTTTGCCTTCTTGTTGCACTTACATTACTAGTTTGTGTTTCAAGTGTAGTACAGTGTAGGTACAGACACTGGGTAAAGTGAGTACAAGCACAAACTGAAAAAAAATAAAATAAAAAAAAATGTTTGAGTGCATGTGACTTACAATTAAAAGGAGAAAGAGGGAGAGAGAGGGTTGAAGATGGAAGTTGGTGGTGGGGCGAGCGAGGGGTGGTTGAAGACAGAAGTTTATTTTGGGGGGTGGGCGAGCGAGGGGAGGGGGTTGACGACAAAAGTTGGCTGTCGGGCCAGCTGTCGTCTGACGGACGGACAACTACAATTTTCAGTGTGAACAAAATGGTGGCCTGATGATGACGTAAGGGGGTGGAGTTCCGACGACTGACGAATGTTGGACCAGCAAAAAAATTTAAGTTGCGCTCCTCTGGTAGTAGTAGTAATAGTAGTAGTAGTAGATGTTGTAGTAGCAGTAGCAGAAGGAGAAAACAAATGAAGTAATGCTGACTTTGAATTTGCCTGGTCATCTTATTTATTTTGTGTGAATGATTTGATGCAAGCACTAAACACAATGAGTTACTGCTGTTTGTATCCGGCAACTATGTGAGATTCTGCAAGATTTGTAAATCGCTATTGGTGTTTATTTCCTCACAGTCAAGAAGTCAATTTCTTGAACACAGACAAGAACTTGCAAGTGGAAATTATGAACAGATTTATTTGTCAACTAAGAGATTTTTGAGCACATCATGGAGGAAAATGCATTCCTAAAATACCTGTAACAGCAACGTCAGAGAATCAGGCCTTTCCTGCTCACTACCTTCACTAACTTTGATCGCAGAGGGACCCCAATGTTGGAATATGTGTGTCTAATTTCCTCTTCCCGTTCAATGATTATGACAGATACCATTTTTTATACCGACATTTAACATTGAGCTTGATTAGCTCTGCATTGCAACAAGTAGAAAATGCATGTCTTCACCAGGAACTGGCGTGTTTACAGTGCTGTATCTGAGAGCAGTTGAAGAGTCATTATAAATCTTGTATAGTCTGTGTGGTTTAGTACAATATTATTGGAAAAGTAAAAAGAAAATAGCATACTGTCATTATCTTGCTACTACTGTATGCAGCCTGCCAGTGGTTGGTGTCCCAGTCTGATTTTTTGTTGTTGTTGTTTTTTTCAGTTGGGAAGAAAGTCCCTCGGAATTGTTAGTAAAATCTGCACACCGGCGCTTCGGAAAGCGGTGCACCAATGTAAAAATAGAATGGGCACACGGTGACATGCTGTTATGCCTCCATTATTTTCCAGACAGAGGAAGAAGGATCATCAGGAACATCCATTAAAACATGAGCCATCTGTCACCCAAGAGAAAAATAATGACAGTAATTCCCCTTGTTCACGAAATGCCTGGCCGAAGACAAGGAGCCTGCTAACTGAATGGTTTCGTTCACACTCACTTTGATGTGGTAATGAGTGCATATCAATAGAATGTAAATGATCTATATGAAGACAAAGAGGGTGGGGTTTGTATCGATGCGAAGACAGAGCACACTCATTGAGGAATAAGACTAAATCGGTTCTTAGGTTCGAAACAGCATAAATCCCCTTTATGTGTGTCTGGATTTTGACCACTTTCTAAGTTAACCTGTTGAGCACATTGTCTTGCAAAATTCATATTCGTATCATGGAGATTTTGGTTTTGAACATTATTTTTCCATTTGTTGGATTAAATTGTATATTTTCTATGCACGCCTATGACAGCAAAAGATGTTAAATCAAAGTTGTTTTTTTCTTTTGATCCATGAATGTAGATTCAACATTTTTTTCACATTGAAGATGTTTGAAATATGCCATCAAATCTTCATTGTATTTTGGTTTCATTCAAACCTTTGAAAAGTGTTTATTTAATGAATGTCGAGTCTATGTTCGTCCTTGTGTTTGTTTCTCCTTCAATGAAAAGGCAGGATGAGATTGCGGGAGGTTTCTGAGTGGGACAGGCCTGTCATAATTATCCAATCACAATCACCTTTGTTTAAAGCAAAACATTTTTTAATGTATGGTTGAAAAGCGAACATTAATTCAACATTTTATCCACTTTGCTTTTCTGTGTGTGCATCTATCTATCTATCTATCTATCTATCTATCTATCTATCTATCTATCTATCTATCTATCTATCTATCTATCTATCTATCTATCCATCCATCCATCCATCCATCCATCCATCCATCCATCCATCATCCATCCATCCATCCATCCATCCATCCATCCATCCATCTATCTATCTATCTATCTATCTATCTATCTATCTATCTATCTATCTATCTATCTATCTATCTATCTATCTATCTATCTATCTATCTATTTGTGCTCAACTGTTAACATTAGCAAAGCCATTTTCAAAACTTTTGATAATTTGTAAAACTAAGAACCACATCTGTGGCTTGACCAATTTTTTTTCTGAAAAAAAAAGTGAATTTCATTCAATTGTGAATACAGTTTAGACCCACCACCAAGGATATATTAGTAGCTCTTGCCTATTTTCAAACACTTGTCCACCCTGAAGACCAAAAGTTGACTAACTCATTTTGATTTTTAATCATTGTTATAATATTCTGATACACAGGTAATTATAAAAGCCAAACATATACCAAAGGCCAAAGGAACTATCACAAACACAAAGATGCTTACCTTGAATACCAAAAGCAAAGAGAAGCAGTATTGTTTGACAAGCTTGCACGTCGCTTCTCTTCCGCTTAAGCTTGTGTCTGTTTGTGTGTATGGGTGTGTAAGTGCTCCCTATAATATTTGGGTTACCATGGTTACCTAAACGCCAGCCTCACTGCGTCACATTACCTCAGCTTGTTCTCATCTCCCATTCATCCCTGCATCCACTCACCTGTCCATCTGCGCCTTGCAAAATTTCACATTTCCTCCTACTCGCAATGTCCCCTGGCATTTGCTTGCCTCTATACTTTGCATACATGTATGTTGTATGTATGTGTGTTGCTATGGCTACAAGCTGGGCGAACTGGTGTCATCACTTCAAAACCACCTTCACAGTGAGGACAAAGAAAAACACTCAGCGGTACAGCTTCACCGAGTGAATCACCTGTATACTCTCACACGCACGCACGCACTCACTCACACATACACACACACACACACATACACACACACACACACACGCTGACGTGAGCATGGCACTCATGCTATTGGTTCACAGCATGGCACAGAGGGAAAAGAGCGAGATGAGACAAAAGGTAGCTCATGCGTACAGACTGCAACTGAAGCAATGGAAATGTTTTGGGAGGGCGTCCGGCTGCATTCATCTCTGCCTCCTTGGGAAGGAGAGTGAGAACAGCAAGGGGAAGAAAGACCTATTAACAGTTTTCTGTGTCACCTTCATCCCCAGCATGAACGCACAGCTGGCAGCTGACAAGAGTGCTACTCAGATGGAGGATTACTAACCCTGCCTCAGCAGGACTTAATGCTTGAGTCACAACGAGGCTTCAACGTGTATTTCGGGACATTTTCTAAATTCTATTTAGACTAACAATGTCTTTATTCATAAATATGCCACCTATCAAAAGATTGTCTGCCATCATCTGCCTTTCAGATTGCTGCTCAATGGCCAACACTGACTGGTTGCCGCAAGATAGAGGATTTATCTTCGTCATGTGATCTGACTCCCACGCCTTCCTTTACTTCGCTCTACCTTAAGTGAGTGAGCCGTGCAACCAGCTGGCTGCTTTCCAAATATTATCTTTCAAGTGATAATATTTAGTTTGCCTTGTTTGTAGTCATTGACAAACTGAAGGGAAAAAATACTTGTGACAGAAATAGACTTCATCAGGCCAAATAGCGTTAAGTTGGATGTAATAGGTTTCTTACTGTGGTCAAATGATGGAGGAGAGATGGAAGAAGGTGCATCTTTGCCAGATGCCAGTCACCTCATCTGGCTCCGATCAGTGAGGAAGCGGGATGGCAGCTCTGTTCTTCTTTTCACCCCTTGATATTGTCTCAGTCACCTTTATGATGTGGATGATGCTCTGTGACCTGGAATGACTTTCATTTCACATCTGTACATTATTAGGCAAAAAGAGATTTTCTTTTTTACTAACCTCAATGTGTTGGGAGTCCATGTGAATTTGAAGGCTAGCTTGAGTTCCAGTGACTCCATATTCACTTCGCAGAGCTATCAATAGCAACGCACCACCATTAACAATCTCATATTCAATCTCTAATTAAGGATGTTAAGAAATTGGTTATCAAATATGCTGTTATTGATATTGCACAAGTCTCCAGCAATAACATTGGCCACCAGCTTTATATGCAGTGCACATGGTGCATTCAATCACGGTTGGAATTTTCAAAGTCAAGCAGAAAAAACTAAATCAGTCAATGCGTTAAGCAGGTATATATCAACAAATACAAATTACTTTGATGTTTTACTTAATTTTAAAACAAAAGCAATAAATGGTCCATCTTGCTACTTATGACTACAATATCTAAACAAATAACGAGGCTCTCATCGTCCATTCTTGTGGATACAATACGTATCATTGTCTAAATATTGTGTACAACATTTTACTCTATTCTGTACATGTTTTATTTTATTTCTTTTTTTTGTGGATCAAATGCCCTGACATATACGTACCAGAGTGACAAAAAAGTAAAGGTAAAGAAGAATACCAATTAACAAAGAATACAGAAAGACAGACCAAATGAGGTAGGAATAAAAATTCGAAAATGAAGTCACTTAAGACGAAGTACAAGGAGGACAAAAAAAATGTCCAACAAGGAGTCATATGCAATATGGTAACAAAATGGAATATAGAACAGCAAATTATGACTACAAATAAACAAAAAAGCCAAAGACCTATAGCTTACATGCTAACTTCCTCATTACCTCATCCTTGTGTCCCTAAGGAAAACAAAAACAAACAAACAAAAACAATGGGGAGTTAACTGACATGAAAAAAATAAAACTCAGATTGAATCATGACAAGAAAAAAATAATAGAGCGTCTTAATGTCTGTGTGTGCGCATGCGTACATGTGTGTGTTTGTGTGTGTATGCATGCATGTGTGTGCGAGTGTCTGTTGTCAGTAGATGGTAATGCTCCGTGCGGATGACTGGGATGAGAGCCACTCTGTTGCCATGGCGACGGACAGGGCTGTAAACACATTACCTCTGACTCATCTCTCCACAATGGAGAATCTCTCACTCACACTCACACATACATACGCACGCAAACGCATACACAGATGGACACACACACACACGCATGCACACACACATTCTCTTTCTCTATCGCTCTCTCAATCGCTCTCTCACACACACACGCAAACACACACACACGCACTCACATAATAGAGTCCAATCTATGGTAGACATCCACAGATGAGATCCACTCCAAGCCACTTAGGTACATCTGAATGGGTGTGGAATAGGCACAACTCTTTCTGTCTCTCACACACACACACACACACACACACACACACACACACACACACACACACACACACACACACACACACGCACGCACTCTTCCTATCGCACTCAATCGGTCGCCCTCATTTCCAATATCACACACATCACACACAGACTGACAAACACAATGAGGCAATGAGGAACCCATAGAACTAGAAACCATTGTATTATGTACAGTATAGTAGTTTAAAATTAACCCCTTTAAAATAAAAGCAGTATATATTAGCAACCACAAGCGTTTCGACAGAAGCTCGAGTGATTATGGTCATTATATTATGATCACAAGCTTTTATTTTTTTAAGCATTTGTAAAGCGATATAATTAATTGACATAGGATGGAATCATTTTAAATTTTTCATAGCTAATTAATAAGAAAAAAATCTATGCACTGCCCTGCGTGCACACAACCATGACCACGAACATTTTGATGATTACCTTTACACACAATTGTTGAGGGTCATCATAAAAATGAACATGCAGATGTTTATTTTTTATTGTTAGATGACATGAAAGGAATTGTCAGCTCTCCAGACTGACAATCGCACCTCCCATTTGTCAACAATGTAACAAACGTATCAAAGTAACCAGCTGACTAAATGTCTTCACGTATCAATAACTTGTCTTGGTTGAAGGTCATTCACAGTACTGTATATTACCATAAAGTTTGGACCTGTTCTCCATTTTCTTAGCTTCATGTGTATGCAGTATTCACATTTCAAATCCCTTCCAATACACAGGAGCCTTCATTCAACAGGAGTATCATGACCCGCCGCCTGAGCAGCTCCACCCGCTCTCACACTGAGGACTCCATCTTCCTAAGGCCCGATGAGGACCCCGTTTGGCTGGATGAGCCCACAAAGACGGGAAAAAAAGTTGATGGAGTCCCTAAGACTGAAGACTTGCGAA
This sequence comes from Hippichthys cyanospilos, assembly GCF_059441005.1. Taxonomy (NCBI): domain Eukaryota; kingdom Metazoa; phylum Chordata; class Actinopteri; order Syngnathiformes; family Syngnathidae; genus Hippichthys; species Hippichthys cyanospilos. The sequence goes on from NC_142374.1 coordinate 8,598,044, forward strand.
ATAGCAGAGACGGCAGCACAGGAGTGCAAAGTTCAAATGGAGAGGAAGTGTTTTTGCACAAAGTATACAACTTGGTGGTTGAGTTCCACTACTGGGTCGCCCTTTTTGTTGCCTCCCAAGTCACGGTATGTGAATGGATCTTAGTTGGTGTGCAGCTAAGATAGGCAGGATGGGCTAATGGGCAGGATTATCATTAATCACATACAGAAAATGTAATTAATTATGCTTGTACATTGCCAAATACTCTTCTTTTCTCCCTGTTCTTTTACTCATACAAAAAAAACTCCTTTTGAACACAGCCCTGTGTACATATTCCTTCCATACACTGAAATAAGACGGACCTTGAAACTGTACCACTGATTAGGACAATGCTTGCATATATTTCAATAGCTGTGTAATTGGCCATTTTTCAGGTGGCAACACCCCTGGTAATGGGTACGTGTGAATGAAAGACAGCTGAGTGACTCTCTGCCTTTCCTCTTTCCTCTCAGGGGTATTGGATGTTCTTTGTGGTGGAAGGAAATGGGCCTTTTGCCTCTATCTATAAAGCCCTCCAAGTCATCGACTTCTATCTTGGGTTTGTCTTACCCTGCCACCCAGTATTTGGAATGGACGTAAGTATGAAAAATGACACAATTTTATCAATGTTATTTTGTGCTCTACCAATTTATTTGTCAGGCTGTAATTATTCTGACATTTTATTTCTTGCTTCGGTACTCCGCAATTTCATTTAGGACAAAACAATCAATATGTGACTTATTACAGACTTCCGGCGGTATCTTACCTGAGTTCATAAAAATATGACATGTACCACCAATAATAAAGATATTCTGTCAGCAAGCAATTTTATGAACAAAGAGTGGCTCTTACCTACAGTACATGAAACCAAAATGCAAAGATGTGATGCTAGTGTTCAATCACTTGCTCTCTATTTCCTCCTCAGTCCATGACGTTGATGAGGGATGTGATAAACTCGACACAGCAAACATGGATCTTCTATGTCACTGCAGGCATTGGAGTAACCATCTGTGTTTTTATGGTATGCACAAACTGTGTCACAAACTTGCATGCCACAAGATATAACTGAGAAGCACTGGACTAACCAAAAATGAGTATGAGTATGAGTATGCATGTTCTTTTCGTGCCTGCATGGGTTTTTTCAGGGTACTTCAGTTACGTCACATATTCCCGAAAATATGCATGGTAGGTATAGTGAACAATCCAAAATTGCACGTGTATTTGTGAGTGTGAATGATCCAGCCTCTCTGTGTGCTCTGCAATTGGCTGACAACGGAAGAAGGGGGCGGGAAAAAGAAGAAGAAAGGTGCAGACAGACCCATTAACTAAATGTTTGCATGTATAAATGTGTATTTAGTCTGGATTTAAAGATTTGTACTGAGGCAGCTGCACGAACTTCCATAGGTAGGGCATTCCAGAGTACTGACGCGCAAATGAAAAAAGCCCTTGATCCCGCGGACTTCTTTTTAGCCCGCGGGGGTGATCACAAACCGACATTTTGTGACCGAAGTTGTCGGGATGGAACATATGGTGATACTAAGTCGACAAGATCGGAAGAAGTGAAACCATGTAAAATATAAAATGTTATGAGTAAATAACAACACCTTAAAATCACATTTCAGTTGTATTGGAAGCCAATGCAGGTATCGGAGTAAAATGATCGAACTTTCTTGTCCTTGTCAAGAGACTCGCTGCTGCATTTTGTACAGACTGCAGACTGTTGATGCAGGACATTACAACAAACATTACAATAGTAAGGGCGTGACGTAAAAATTAAATCACTTGGAGACAGAGTAGGGTAAATTTTAGTTATTTTGCAAGCGGAGAAAACGCTCGTTGTGTTCTTAATATGTGTTTGAAAAGAGAGAGTTGAGTCAAAAGTCACGTCGAGGTTTTCAGCAAATCTACTTTGGGCAATAGTACAGTTATCAAAGTGGTATTCTTAAACAAGTGCTGATGATTAAACGATAATTAAAATCTTTGTTTTACTGGCGTTAAGAAACAGAAAATTGGAAGACATCCATTGTTTAACCTCGGCAAGACAGGCCTCCAAGTTACAGCACTTGCATGGATCTCTTATTTCTAAAGGTATGAACAGTTAGGTCTCATCAGCATAGCAATGAAAACTAATAGCATGTTTACGTATAAAATCGCCAAGAGAGATCGTGTAGATGTTAAACAGTAAAGGATCAAGTACTAACCCCTGCGGGACTCCACATGAAACAGAGAAAGATTCAGAGATCACATTGCCATGAGAGACACTATGTGTCCTTCCCGAGATGTAAGAGCTGAACCAAGAAAATGCTGAGCCTGAGATGCCAACACATGATTCAAGACGTTCTATAGGAATATGATGATCAATAGTGTCAAATGCGGCACTAAGGTCAAGCAATAATAATTTGGATGATGTTGGAATCCAAGGCTGAGAGAAGATCATTCGTCACCTTTACAAGGGCTGTTTCAGTTGAGTGGTTGGCCCTAAATCCTGACTGAAGGAGTTCAAATCTACTGTTATTGACCATGCAATCGCTAAGCTGTTGGACTACAACTTTCTTAAGAATTTTCACAATAAACGGAAGATGTGACACTGGTCTATAATTAGAGAAATTTTCAGGATCTAGGTGAGGTTTCTTAAGTAATGGTTGAATGATGGCAGTCTTAAAAGTTTCTGGTACAATGCTAGAAGAAATTGACGGATTGAAAATTTTCATGGCAGATGATCCTAAGATCTTGAATACGTCTTTAACGAGTTGGCCTGGAAGCAGGTCGAGCATGCCGGATGTCGGCTTTGTGGCTTTAACCAGGTGTGTAAAACACTTCGGGGATACTAAATCAAAGTGGGACAGGGTTATCAGACTTTCATGAACCTGATTGTCCAAACTAGCTTCAGCAATCGCAGAACCCGAGCGGGTAATAGATGGATGGATGGATGGATGGATGGATGGATGGATGGATGGATGGATGAATGGATGGATGGATGGATGGATGGATGGATGGATGGATGGATGGATGGATGGATGGATGGATGGATGGATGGATGGATGAGTTCAGTTTCAGAAGCCAGACCCAAAACCGTAATTGCCACCACCTTTGTTGAGTCAAGAAATCATCCAAATAAAATCTTAGACAAAAAGCAAAGTAGGCTACAAAGTCCCAAGAACCACACGATCCAAAGAAATTGAAAAGAAATGAGAAATTCACAAATGGTGAAAACCAGAAACAGTGACAAACCTTCCCAGAAGTGATCTACAAATGTAGTATTAATCCAAGTACACAAAAGAACCTAGACAGACATCTGACGAACTGCAGGCTTTAGATAAGTTCAGGGTTCATGACCACCATAAGAAAGACACTAGCCCAAAAGGGCATCCATGGAGGTATTCTCAGCAGAAAACCACAAAAGAATGTTAAGGCTTGGCTATCATCAAGATGTTTGGAAAAAAACCTTCTTTGAACTGGTAATTAAAAAAAAAAAACTTTTTGGAAAATGTGCAGCAGCTAATCTGATTAATCTTCACAGTTTTGCTCAGGATGGTCACTTGACACACTGCCATTTCAAAACAGTTGCTGTGACTTACTGTAGATGAAGATCATTGGTTATGCTTAATTTATGTTTCATTTACAGTATTAAATTCTAAAGGTATTCTTGACTTTCTTTTTTTTCCTGAAATGATGTGCTTGAATTACAAATAGCTACATATTGCGTTCTCCTCAATTCATCTCTCTTCAGGTCATCCACATGGTGTGTAGGTGGCGTTATGGCACTAGCTTGTGGTCATCAGGAAGCACTCCACAGGACATTGGAGATAGACGTCAGTCTGTGAGCCGCCAGCCCTCCTTCACCTTGTCAGAGTGGACAGATGCCCAAGAGGACCTGATGGCTCTGGATGCCGTGCCTCAGACTCCAGTCTTTGAAATGGGAACTGACAACAAGCCGGAGGGAGATGCTGCAACTCTCACGGTCACACCAGTGGGGCTTCAGGAAAGGTTAGTTACCGTCCATCCCCAATGTTGTTGTTTAATCAAGGCTTGGATATACTGTATTCTTTTTTCAATTGCTTGTTTGTTTGCAACTCTGAGCGATCAGAAAATCTTTGACACTGCTACTTTTAAATCTGCAGTGCCACACAAAGGTCTTAAGGCAATTAGTATCTTTTCAATTTGGCTTGCCAAGGCCAAACTGTGAATAAAACAGTGCCTCATTTATTCATCAGTTAGTATCATTGTTCATAGAGGATAGCAAAATGATGGGCAGTACCATTATGATTTGAAAGGTAAAGCTTATTCGAGCCCACTGACTGAAATGTTGAAATTAAGTTTTTGTGTAGTATTAATTTCCTCAACAAAATTATTGGGTTCATTTTGATTCCCCTACAATCGGTTGTAGAATGCTTAGCATTTTCAAGTTAATGCCTTTATTTGGTTAGGCAAACCTTACTATTTCTATAGGAGGTATGATGTGATACTTTCACAAGCATGTTGCAGAAGTTAGTTTTGAGTTTTTGTCAAACTTGAGATTTCTCCAAAAATTAAACTTACTTAAGGTCTCTTTTTTAATTTCCCAGCAGCAAAAAAATTGTTGTTGCGGCTTGTGAAATTTATAGACAGTGTTGGTGTTCAAATGTCATTTACAAATAATTTATGAAAATGGGCATAGCGACCAAAAATAGTGGAAAACAAGGTATTGTTGGCGAATAATCTAAGTTTTATTCAGCGTAAATTCTGAGATCCCTTTCCTCAACAAGTCTTTTTCTACTAGTAATTTAAAGATTTGTATTCATGGAATACATGGGGTAAAAATGGTCACATATGGAAGTCAATGTTTTATTTGAACCTACATCTATTACACAGGAGAGGCTCCAATGTTTCTCTGACCTTGGACATGTGTACACCGGGCTGCACCGAGCCTTATGGCTACGGAGCTCAGCTTTCCCCTAGGGACCAGTCAGCCCAGGAGTACCTCCGGCAAGGAACACATACCCTCACCCCGTCCATGCTACACACACGGGCTATGGATGACCAGAGTCTGCAGGCTGAGTTCTATGTGAGTGCAACAAGGGCAGCTCACCCGCCTACACGCTTATCAGATATACACAAAGAATCAAGGACTTACCCGCTTCACCCAACGGAGCGCTGTACACCCAGAAGCTTTGCCTCAGTTTGTTAGTGGGCGAAAGAAGGATAGACACCGGCTTAATTTGCACACAAACACATACACAGATGATTTTACTGTCTGCAAGGCAAACATTACAAATAAGTCACACAACTCTTAGTCATGTCCAGTTGCTACAAGTTGTCTCAAAAACTGAACCTTTGCCACTTGATTATCTTATGGAATAAATTGCCCTTATCACATTGTGGCTGATTGTTGTTGTACGCTGTTTGTTCTCATTTCTTGTTTGCCTATTTACAGGAAACGCCCATGAACTTTGTGGACCCTAAGGAGTACAACTACCCAGGGCTTGTGAGAAAGAACCGTTACAAAACCATCTTACCAAGTCAGTACGGCTATTTCCAACACAATAAAGTAGTTAGAATTTTCATAAGGAAGGATGTTTAAGATTTAATGGAGACAATTTGCTGCACTATTCATATAAATACAGTCCAGAAAAAAGCGATGTCTTTACAAAGATATACATGCCGGTTTTCGATTGACAATGAGCTATGCTTATTGTGGTGGTTGTTTACATGTGTGTAGTACAGGACTGAATTTTCCTAAGCAATCATTTTGGGTACCATTGAAAAAACAGCAACAATAATAACACGTTAATAAATCTTTCTACATTTTAGTTTCAACCAAAATGTTGTTAGATTGGGATTTGAATTTTTTTTTTTTTTTTTTTGGTTTTGTGCAAGATGGGGAAGTAAAACGTGTCTTTTCTCTTTGTCTCGTGTTCATACTGTCTACCTCCAGACACACACAGTCGAGTGATCTTAAAGTCAGAAGACGAAGACGATTTCCTTAGCACTTACATCAATGGCAATTATCTCAAAGTGAGTCAATGTTTGTGAGTAAAATGTTGATTAATCATTGTACGTGGATAATTTCACATATGTTTTTTTTTTTTTTTTTTTTTTTAATGCATGTCCAGGGATATGGTGGCGCAGAGCGTGCATACATTGCCACGCAGGGCCCAACTGTAAACACAGTGGGGGACTTCTGGAGGATGGTGTGGCAGGAGAGGAGCCCCATCATTGTAATGATCACTAACTTGGAAGAAAAAAATGAGGTTTGGCGCTTGTGATATTGTACAAAGCCTGCGATCTCTTGCTGCATGCATCATGTCATTCTTTTTGTGTGTTTTTGTCTGTGTTTTTTTCCAGAAATGTGCCGAGTACTGGCCTGAGGACACTGTGACCCATGAGGGGATTGAAATCACTGTTGTTAGGGTAACGCAGGAGGACGACTACAGTCTGCGGGTGTTTACTTTGAAAGTAAGGCACACAAATGTAAAAACATGGCAAATAAATAAATAAACTTAAAAAAAAAAACATACTGTAGTGCACGTGTCAAACTCCAGTCCTCTTGGGCCGGTATCCAGCATGTTTTCAACATTTCTCCCTCAAATGCACCTGAATCAAATGATTAGCATCATATTCATGCTCCTGCAAAGCTTGCTGATGAGCTAATAATTTGAATAATACAATTGAAAAGGACCTTGAATTTATAGAAGATTCCAAAATCTGAATAGATCCTTTAAAAAGAAAATTCATATTTTCACGGGATCAAATGAAAAATCTCAAATGCGGCCATTTTGATTTCTCTAGTGTCTCCCACAATCCAAAAGTATGTAGGGAATTTAACAGTAGTGACTACATAATATATAATACCTTATTAGTTAATATATAACCACTAATTCATAACTGCTTTGCAGTGACGTGCAAAAATGAATGAAAAAGTGTAATTGTTAGTCATTGTTTGACTCAAGGAAAAGGGAAGTAATAGGGCAGCAAAATCAGTAATGGAGAGGCAGTAATTTGATTTTATTATCTCATTCTGCATGACTGTGCCGTTGCACTGTAGAAAAGTAAACTTCTTTTTAATTTATTGCTAAAACAGTCTAAATTGGAATATCTGCAAAATGTATATGAACAATGTAACTTAGCACCACAAACCAAAACAGTCGTTTGTGCCAAAACAATTTGCTGACATGTTTTTACGTATAGCTTTAAGGTGGGGATTGCAGAAGCAATATAAATACCTGCTGTTCTGTAAACTCGTATTTGTTACAGAACAGCAAAACAGTATTTAGTTGGATCCCAAATTTAAACTTTAGTTGAGTTTGTTGCTTTTTTGAGTTTTTGAGTTTGTTGATTTTTTTTTTTTTTATACACTGTGTCCATATTGCTAAGCAGAAATTTGTTCTTGTGCTCCTTCCTCAGACACAATGAAACGTGATCTTATCTATTTATCTGTATTCCGCATTTGTGTGTTTATGTGTGCACATGTGTGTATGCTTGTGCTAGTGTGGAGATGAGGAGCGGAGTCTGCTGCAGTACTGGTACACATCATGGCCTGACCAGAAGACTCCAGACAAAGCACCACCTCTTTTGGAATTGGTACAGGAAGTGGAAAGAGCCAGAGAGCAGGCCCCACCCACTAGTGGCCCAATAATTGTGCATTGCAGGTATCTATTTAAAATGTTTTTCTCTTTGCGGTATGCTATAGTGAAACATAAAACCATTACAATATCAAATCATTTGATTTTCACCGATTCGCGATTGAAGTATGAGTCACATCGGAGGAATGACAGGTCACCGCTACACACATTCATCCCACTTTGGCATTGTATCTGCAGTGCTGGAATCGGTCGGACTGGCTGCTTCATCGCAACCTCCATCCTGTGTAAGCAGCTCAGGATGGAGGGCGTGGTTGACATCCTGGGAACCACCTGCCAACTGCGTCTGGACAGGTGATATATTCTCCTCCCTTATCTACAGTATGTTAAGCGAAGTTGCGGATGGAGACAGGAAAGTGGCTTTTACCAAATTTTCGGTTGTCAAAACCCTTTTCATCCCTGTAATTAGGGGCGAAGGGGGAGGGATTATAACAGTGAAATACCACGGGTGTATTGGCACGCCAACAGTCACATTCAGTACATGCAGTGGTTTTACTGTCATGGTCCAATTCACATTCACTGTTTATGAACAAAATGCAAAAGCACCGCTGATGTCTATAAACAAGAACAGATGGAGTGACATTTAAAGTTTAACAGAAGCTTCTCCCTCAGTTTTTTTCTTTTTTTTAAAGACAGTGAAAAATACATAAACTAAGTAGTTTGTACTCTGTTTAGGACATGAATGATGCATACAAGTACAACGGGAACAACTTGTGCAGTGTGAAATATTGTGCTACAAAAATCAACCCATGATAGATATTGTTGTACTGTATTGCATTCAATGTTGCATTTTTTCATTTTGCATTGACGTTCACATTTACAAGATGCCCTTTCAAATGAGTTAACAAATGTGACATTTTCGCCAAAAGCCTGCTGCTAGGCATGACATCTGGTTCACAAAGTGATCTGCACAGTTTATGTTTACAGACTAAGCATATAGCAAGAGCAGTTATAGTTTTCCTGCTTTCAAAGAGTAACCATTATTATTATTATTATTATTATTATTATTATTATTATTATTATTATTATTACGTACTTTATGAGATCAAGTGGCTCGAGATCAAAATTCATAATTTCAGAACGTTTTCATCTTCACTGTGAACATGAGCTGTACAGTTTTCTTTTTCATTATCTCCAGCAGGAAATAAAGAAAAACCTGTTGACTGTGCAATGCCCAGATATGAATTTTGCTTGACAAATCATGAGTAGAAGGCAGTTATAGCCCAGCTTGGTCCATGATGAATTAGCATTCTTCATACAAAATACAGCAAATCAACTGAAATTTTTACGTACTCACTACCAACAAATCTTCACTACCAACCTATTTCACTGCACAAATTATATCACGGTTACAACCAAAATAACGCATGATTTGAATTGGAAAAGGTGTTTACCTCTTTCATTGTGTACATATGTTTGTTAGGGGCGGGATGATCCAGACATGTGAGCAGTACCAGTTTGTGCATCACGTCTTGAGCCTGTATGAAAAGCAGCTGTCTCACGCCTCTGAAGAGTAGTGCTTGCACTCCGGCCACGCCCACCCCGAGACACACCACTGTACATTGTACCGCTTCTAGCGGTATGCACCACTGTACCAAGCATCTTGTCATGTGTCGCCCTTTAAAAGACGTCACATCATTATCTTTATCTATGACAAACTTGCTTATTCACATTGCCCTAATGATAAAGTGAGCATGTAAATGGCTACATAATATTCCTACTACCCCAAAATGCTCTTGTTTTCCATACTGAGGTCATCACATGTAAAATGCATGACACATATAGACCAATGAGCAAGTGTCTAGGGCTATTTTGTTAGTTGAAGTTGGAAACTTTATGGAGAAGGGGGAGAGGCTTAAAATCTAGTTAATAGAAGTTCATTTGAAAATTCATAATAAAATGACTAATCCACAGCCAGCTGTTAAATTGGATTTTAAATGAATATAGCTGTCCGCGGCAGTGAATGAGTGAATTAATTCACCACCAGCCCAGTTATAATTCATCGTTGTCATCTGTAGCTTTCAACAGTAGTAAAAAATTCTAACAATAACAATCATAATATTGCTGAATATTACGGTTGATTTTACTTATAGAGAAACTGAAATAGAATTGGATTTTCAAAAACGCAGATTAATGTAGTTTTAAATGAGATTGGATTAAACTATTTGAGTAAAAACTTCACTCTAAAAAAAGTAGGTTAAAAATAACCCAATCGGGAGTCAAAAAAGGACAAATGCAATATTTGGGTCAATTTGAACCACCGTTCTGGATTGTGTTGTACAAAACAACCCCAGAAAATGGGTCGTTTTGGACAGCACAACAGAAAAAATTGGGCTGTTTTTATAAAACAACCCAGAAAGTTGGGTCAAATTGAGCCAAATATTGAGGTCAGTCCTTTTATGACCCACATTTTGGTTATTTTTGACCCAACTGGTTTTAGAGTGTTAAAGACAAACATGTATTTTTTTAAGATTTTCCTTTGCGGCATACAATAACATTTGAAAATGCTTTTATTGTAAAGTGTATAGTTTTTTTAATTGCAGTACTCTGAAAACAACTGCAAATATTATTCTCGTGAAAATAGTCCAAAGGAATATATCTTAGCTATACTTGCTATGGAAGTTGAATTCAATCTTACCTAATTTTTTAGATATCTTTGGCCCTTTTGCAACTTCACCAGCATTTGTCTCAATTTGCTGCTAGTTGCTGGTCAATTCCCCCAAGGGTTTTATTACGTGCATTGCTAACGTATACCACAGCACTTCATTCACATTAAATCTTGGGTGGTTAACATTTTCCATCACATCTTACGATTATGATTTTAACGACACATGCACGCACGCATGCGCGCGCACACACACACGCACACGCACGCACACACACGCACACACGCACACACACACACACACACACACATACACACATACATAAAGCCTGTTTCTGTATTTGATGCATTCACGAGCCAACTCAGCTTCAGGTTGCATGGTGCTAAGTGTTCCTTCAAGGCATGTGCAATGTAATGGAACAAAGGAATGTAAAACAGTTAGGTTATTATTGAAGTAATTAGGATTTTTGTGCAACCTATACAGTACACTAGTTCTACCACGCTGCCTGTGCAGGTTTCATGGTTCATGTTTACAGTAAACACCCTGTGTTAAGGCCACATAAACTATCAGAGACTTCACAGAGCCAACCAAGTTGAGAGAGGGAGCTGCAATTCAACCCATTTGCCGTGTTCAAAAACGCCCGGTGTGCAAGTAAATGTCCCATTTCTATTGTGCTCCTCAGAGCCACTTGCTCTATGATGCCTCTGCTCTCAAACGTAGCTTCAACACATGCGTAATGTAAAATGCCCATGATTGTTGTATAGACAGGTCAAGCCTAAACTGTATGAAGCACAATAGAACAACTATGGTTCTCTCTCTTATGTTCAGCTGTAAAGTCCCCCCCCCCCCCCCCCCCCCCCCCCGTATTGTTTAATGGACTGCATGTGCTGTATGGGACTGTAGGTCCACAATCAACGCGATGTGATTGGTTGTCCTGCTTTTTGTTGTGTACAATGGCGTTAAACTTACTATATTGCTTGCTCTCAGCCAATGCTTTTGATACAGTTTGCTTTTTGTGAAAACCAGAGATATTTTTAGAACATTTTGATACAATCCTTTTGTGTAGATGCCCTGTGTACATTTTCATCTTCACCCTGATGTACATACATAGGTCATACTGTGAATTATAGAAAATACCAATTTTTATTGCAAAATTGAAGACAGAACTAAATGTGACAAGCTATTTGACAGTACACACAAATGTATTATGTTCGGTCTCAGTAGTATTATGTTATGCTTTTAAGCTTTGCTTTAATATGCTTTGCTATATATGTATGTTTTATTGTTTTTGAAGAGAATTTTACCTCAGACTGAATAACACAGTCCCCACTGCAGTTCATCTTTGACTCTCAAACACATCAAAAAACAATGTGCAAGGCAGCTAAGACAGTTCAGACTTACATATTTTTCCATGAAAAAAAATCTCAAACAATTGAAAGTGTAGATCTCAGCATTAAAAAAAGTAAAAAAAAAAAGATTTCTGTCTGTCACTTTACATAATGCTATAATTCTCTTCGTTGAAATTCACACAAATGTTTTGCTTGTTTACAATGCTCACATGATAAAGAGAATAAAGGCAGAAACGAGGAAACAATAGCTAGTCAATACCATCAACCAGCAATCAGTATTCTTTTTCTCTGCAACGGTATTGCTTTACGTTGTGAGTTTTTGCAAATAAAAGTCAGTTTTGATGAAGCTGCGTTTTTCTTCCATTAAATATTCTTCACAGGAAAACATTTATAAAGGCACAATTAGATCCTAATTTCTAAATCCGTCTCCTACGGTAGCACTACTTTGCATTTACATTAACAAGCCGCTAGAGGTCAGTGTATGAAAATAGAAAGGCTTGTGAATCATCACTCCACCATCCATCAGCTCATCACTCAACTAACTATATCTGCGTCCGAAGAAGTGCTAAAATACAAAATAATATTAATTAATTCCCACAAACTCACACCGTGATTCCAGTTGTCTTTAAAATGATAGAGCAGCTTTCTTGTATATGTCCTTATCACATGCAAGTTTCTGGAACGTGGGGAGAATACTCACAGAGAAAAACTACGCAAGCCATTAATGAACATGCTAAACCTGAGCTGAAATTTGAACTAGTTGTTCAGAAAATTTCATTTTAAAAATCTGTAAAAGTATTATTTTAACGTTTAAATATATGTGGGTTTTCTGCATGCATTACCTTAGAGGTTCGTTAGAAAAAAATCAGATACAGTATAATGCACAATAAATACGTCATTGTAAGCATTTTGATTACTTTTTTGTGGGACAAATATTTATTAATAATGAAGTTAGGTTTGTGAATAAATTTCTACTGCAACCCCAAAACAGGACGCTTTATGCTTAATATTTTTTTCTGTGGCTTTTTCCGCCCTCTTTTGAGATTACAGTAGAGAGCTCTTCACAAAAATAAATCATTAACTTAAGTATTAATAAATATACACTCCCCACAAATAATCAACGCCAAGTGTCAGACATGTTCTCAAAAATAAATAATGATGAATAAATATTAATCCACAGAAAAAGATTCAATTTAAAGTGTCTTCTTTTGGGATCATAGTAGAGATGTGTTCACAAAAGTAAATCATTAACTTGACGGGTAACTACAGGTGGCATCTAACAAGTTGGGTCGAACTATTCAAGTTTGGGGGAGAATCGGAGTTTTTACAAAAATGAAATTGACATACTGAGCATAAAATTGGTTTTATGAACTTACATTTTAATGAAATAATTAATTAATTAAACATTTTAAAGGATTTTTGCATGAGATTGTTTTATTTAAAATCTCGAGTACCTCATGAGGTTCCTTCAAGTACCCCCGTTTGAGGACCACCGACCAATGTCATTTGTATTTTAACACTTGAAAAATGTTTAAACACAGTGGTGTATTCATTTATAGTCATTATAACCACTCAATTTATACGGCATTACGAATGATGAAAATTGTATCAGCGTTATAATCTTCATCATTTTTCTTTGGGTCCAAAGAGGGAATGGCGGTGATACCATAAAAATGACAATTAGGTATGCTTTCATTATGTCATGGAATACAGAACCACATGTATGTATATTTTCAATCGCATTAGAATTGTGTTCATCGTGTGTCGACATCGTTTTATCACCGAGCAAATACAGTCGTCACACTTGAGCGTTTGTCTCCTTTAAAAAAAAAAAGTCGGGCAGGCCCTTTAATCCGTGTCTTTGACGTCATTCAGCCCTCGAGCCGCGATCGCCGATTGGTTGGAGGTGACGTAAACCTCATATTTTCCTCTATTTTTTTCACCCTTGCTACTAAACCATGACCTCATCGCGTTAGTTCAAGAAAGTGCTAAAGTGTACCTTTGTAACCACCTCCACACCCCGTTAAATCAACACACACGCACGCCTGGCTATTGACTCGCGGCGAACATATCTTAAGTCATTTGAATCCTTTAGCATTTTGTTTTGTTTGTTTCATTCAATGGTTAGCCGCGCTTTCATATGTGACTCGCTCCTGGCGCTGTCAGCCCGTGTCAGCTGCGCTGTGCCCAGGGACACCCGCGGCCACGAGCGGCCGCGCTCATGACGACCCGGACGCTTCCCCCAGTCGCACGTAGACCATTTAAGAACGGCGGGACACTGACGGCACTTCGAGGTAAGGTGCGCTTGTGTGTGCGTGATGTCGCACGGCACCATGCTAGCGCCATTTAGCTTTCGTTAGCTGGGAGGTTTCACCCCCCCCCCCCCCCCCCCCCCCCCCCCGTCCCCATTTCCCTCCTCCCTCCTAACATCCACTGTCAGTGCGCGCTCCTTCGATGGGAATTAAACACGCTAAAAAATGATCAACTCGTTAATAATTGGACAGAAATTAATCGGTTGACAGACGCCGGTTGCAAGGTAAGAACAAGGGCATTCCTATTTTGGAGCGCACGAATGCTTTGAAGCAGAAGCGAGCTGCAGGATTAATGGCGTGTGTGATTTTTGCATGCGGACATATCCACGCGTCATAACAAACACAAGACAGGTTTTCTCTATGTGAAGCCTTTACAAAGCGGTGGACGTCATAGCAACTGCAATCGCCTCATGTGGATAATGTAAAAGTCAATAATTTATTATGGCTTCCCCCTCATTAGACTCTTGTCAACAGGCCTCTGTATCCGTTTTTTGTATGTTTTCAAATGATGCGAACATGAGGCGAGAGCACGCTTACCGTTGGAAAGCAAACTAGAAGAAATGTCGAACAATGCCATTGTCGTTATCGCCATATAGACGTAGTTACTGCGACAACTACAGCGGTGTCTCCCTAATTCAAATAGATCGTTTAAGGGCCACGCACAGACTGATTTGAAAAATGCACTTGTAACAATGAAATTCCCGTTACAAACACTATAAAATGCTAATTTTCTGCCCCACCTGTATTATTAATACAAACATATTCACCATTAAACATCTTACCAATAAAATCCAAAAGCATAAAAAAAAACTGCTGAATGTATACATACATCCGTCAATCTCGAATATTGTTTGCACTCAATAAGTTTGGTGTGTGTGTATAGCAATTAATTGAAAAATCTATTTTAAAAAAGTCCTTTTAACTAATATCACAGTCAAATGTTTTGATGTTAAGATAATTGTCTGCAGTATTGGAGGACTACGCAATTTAGAGAAAAATAATTATGAATTTTAATTTTGAGGACTTGGAAAACTTTAAATGAATAAATGTCTCTAAATGAATCACCAATTATCAAAGTAATAATAAATTCTTTGATTGAATATTAATCATTGTGCAGTAATCATGCAGTCGACACATGAGTTTAACGAAAATCCATTCATTTGCTACTGCAGTGTTTGATGGAAAGCCAAATGGTGATATACAGTTTCATTCATAATAAATCAACCACCATTGATGATGACTTTCAGTCAGTAAAACTGCTTAGATTTTTAATACTTTGTGCTTCATACTGTTAATCCATTCCAAACTACTATTCTTTTGGCTAAGATCTAATATTATTAACAATCATGGGTCAGCTGCCCTAATTTTGCACATGACTGCGCATGCAACACATTAAAGACGAGTGGACCCTCACTAGTGGTTGTGGTCTTCACCATCAACAAATTGTGAAACAAAGAGGCGGCTTACGTCATCTGACAGACTGGCCACAAGAGATGTTGTCCATGAGTTAATGAATACCTGGATGATGTTACATCAGCGTTGGCTGCCTTCCATTTAATTTCTTTGCAATAACCTGATGCCTGCTATGGTAACATTTCGATTTTACCAACAGTATTTATCGACGTTTCTATTTTTTGTCTTCATTAAGAACAAAAAATAATTAATTTGAAAACAAAATTTGTAATATTTGTTTACCGGTTGAAGAGGTTTAAATGACTTATTGAAGTCATTTTGAGGTTGGAAATTAACAAATGAAATGGATAATCATGTCCTTAGTTCTTTTTCTTCTAGGCATTTGTGTTGCTGCTGAGTTACAATTAGGTCTAAAATGTTTCTACAGACATTGATTTTTGCTTTTATATGCCATTACAATAGATTATAAAGAAAACTGTGACACCTACTTAGACGAGAGATTATAAACATAGCAGACCATTTGCAATCAATTCACTAGCCTGAGAACAGTGTATAAAGGAAAAAAATCAATGGGTCTCAAATGGAGTACGTCAAGGAAGTTAACGAGGTATATGAGATTTTAATAAGTCAGACATGAATGGCACAGCGCTTTTTTTTGTTTTTTTTTAAACACCCAAAATACTTTACGCTGTTTAGGGTGTACTTGGCTGAAAAATGTTGCACAGGGTGTACATCATTGGAAAGTGGTTAAGAAGCACTGACATAGACAAATGAGGAAGTTCATTAGTATTTTGATTGTTTTAGTTTTCATTTCAATTCCATGGTATACACGTGAAAGGTGTCTCTACCTACCTGGGTAGGTTTGTCGCCTATGTGCTTCAGCACTAACGACTGTCATGCTTTTTCTGAAGTAACTCTGCACTACCCGTTCTGTAGGAAAGTTCCAATATGCACAATTGCCAACAAGGACTAATTAAACTAAACAAGGACCAGTTCTTCTGGTTCTTTGGCTTCTTCCTCACTTTGCAACCGTGTCCACCCTGTAACTGTCTGTACCTAGGGCGTAAGCATCTTGGGGGAAGGGAGGCTGAAGTGCCTGCAATAATGGAAATGCTGGATGGTAAAAGTGAACTCTCCTCACACAGCTGGAGAGTCAGTTACAGGCTGCATCTGCTCTTTATCATGAGCTAGCATGATTGTGGTTACCATTCCATCACCATCACCATACCCTCGCCCCTTTCATCACCCCAGCTAGACTGTCTCCATAGCAACAGCAGAATCTGCTCCAGGCCTGCAAACACTGGTTCCACTCCGTCTTACCTCAGCATGTTTTCCTCTACTATCTCCTCTCCCCTTTAGCTTCCTTTAGCCTAAGCAGCACATTTGTTTTTATTAGCAATTTTCCCAAAAAATTTATTATGAAGGAAGACTGATTAGTTCTGTCCCTGTTGTTGTCCGTCATCTTATTTTTCGCTTCCCCTCTCTCGTCCAAACAAGCGAGCTTCTCTGCGCACATAATATTAGCAAGGTTTTAAGATGCAGTGCGCCTTGTGTCAGTCTGCCCACTCCTCCCATCCCTGTTTTCTGCACAAACGACTAGAAGAGAGTGATGGAAGAGGCTGGAGCTCTCTGAGAAAACTTGGTAATGGGAGGGTGTGGAGCAGTCGTCATCAGACTATTACGCAGCATCAAATGTGCACGGCAGTAGGCAAACAGGAAAAACTCACCATTGAAAGCTGTGTTCGTAGCTGCTTTGCTGAGCTCTGCGTCATCTTATCTTATAAGGTATGCTACGGTATATGGCAAGTGATGGGCAGATTGTTATTCAGCAGGACTGTGTTGAGGTTGTACGCTAATTACTTTTCAGAGTTACGCAGTAACCTCAACACACAAAATTAGATACAAAATGAGATGAAATGATTTGGTTTTTATTATTTTTTCTGTTTAATTTGTATAATTTTAACGTGGATTGTACATCATTTGCATGTGATTAAATAGTGTCCAAATAATGTTGTTTTAGTTTTGAATTGAAAAGGTGAAAATGACAACTACCATGCAAACTAGAATGAAGCCCTTATTTTATGTGTTCAATTTGTATTTTGAAGTACCTTTAGTTAGGATTTACAGGTTTTGCCGTCATGCCAGTCTGCAGATGCCATGCCTTTCTCTTGTCTTATACTTGAGCTCACCACTACCTTACCTTAAGCTGGCTTAGTTACTTATGGCTGAAGAAATGAAAAGCATTTTTCTTCAGGCCATGGACTTGATCTTCAGGCCATGGACTTGAAGCTGGTTGCATATCATCTTGGCCACCCGACACTGATTATAAGTCTTTTGTACATTTTCTGGGTCAGTTTCTGTCCATTTTTACAAATATTTTTTCTCGTAGCATTCAATATTCAATATAGTGTTGTAATGAAGGGCCAGAGAGAAGGTTTCGAAAGTGGAAATATATATTAGTACATGATTATTCAAAAGGCATTTCAAAACTATTACTTTTTTTAACTCGTATTCTCTCCGAGGTTGAAGGGGTTGCACTCATAAACAAAACATTGAACGCCGTCGTTATACATCTTGCTTTAATGCCCGTATGAAAGCATTAAATTAAAAGTATGTAGAAATTGACTCGTTAAACAAAGACACCCCAGAACTTACAATTAATTGCATTTGGATTGATCGCTGATATTAAGATGACATGATGATCTGCAACAATGCATAATGCTTCTGTTTGATGTCAAGCTAAAGCATTGGTGTCAAACTCAATTTTATTGTGGGCCACATTGTAGTTACTGTATATTTTCTGAGGGCCGGTATGACTGAAGTCAAGTCAATTTTAAATGGTTTTGTAACACACGTATCTGCTTTTGAAATCAGAGGCTAACGAAAACTGTTCAAAACACAGACAGAAAAAAAAGCTTTTTTTTCCCTCCAAAATTTAGTTCAAGACAACATGCAAGTTTGGTATTTTAACCAGAAGTTTGAAGTCATCATTTTGCGGGCCACATAAAATGATGTGGCGTACTAGATCTGGCCCCTGGGACTTGTGTTCAACACCTCTGCTAAAGGGTCACATTATTGGTGTTTTCCACTGTTATTGGTCGCTATGTCCGTTAATGTTATTACTCTTTCGTTGAATGCCATTTGAGTAGAGGAGCTACGGGTCTTTCGAGGCAGCTTCACAGGGACTACTAATCTCTTATTTTCATGCACTTCAATTACAATTTGAAGTTTTTGGCGGCCGGGAAATGAAAGTCAAGACCTTAAGGAGGTTGTTTTTGTAAAAATCGAAAAATGGGCATGTCTGCTTAAAAATCTTATTTTTGTCAATACTTCAAATCTACTATCCCAAAATATGCCTGCATTTATGGAAAAATAATGTCACACATATACAGTACACACAAAAATAGAAATAATTTTAACGCTTTGAGCATGTGAAATATGGTCATGCATTCCTGCTGTGTGTTGTTTGACTTTAATTTGGAGACTTTACTGAATGCAAATTGTAGTTTTAGTTTTGCATTTGATCTTGACATGAATTCATAATGTGACAAAACATTTGTCACATTATTTCTCTCTGGGTTTTCTTTCATTTTCCAAATTATAGCCATTAGAGAAACCCTTTTCTGTTCTCTTCCTGTTTTGTACTTCTCTGCCTCACTTTACTCTCTCTTTTCACCTGAGGTTTAAACTTCCATTTAGGTTTCAGGAGTAAATGAGAGGGGGCCTATCTATATTTCATGACACCATGTGCCTGTGGATGAATAAAACAGCATTGCATTCACACTGACCTTCTCGCTTTTCGCCTGGCGTGTTGTTGTCAAGGAAGTGCCCATGAACCTATAGAGTATTTTCTGTCAAACAAATGGTACACAAGTTGGTAAAGGCCATGTGCAGCCAAGCGTACTTTCACGTTGTTCCTTCTAACAGTGCCATATTCTTTGCTCCACAAATGCTGAGGTGAACATCAACCAAGAAAAGTGATTAAGCAATGACAGATTGAAAGGCAGTCTATCATTTTCATGCGCAGTTGAACACACGCACACAGGCTTACACGCATGCGGACACACATATCTCACTGGCTATTCTGTCATGTTCAGGCCTGTGCTCCAAATTCCCCTGGCTGAATTTATCTCACTCCCAGTTCCATCGTTTCCTGTTTCATGAGCTGCCGTACCAGAGTCAATCAACATCAGTTCACGTGTGTGCACATTTTTTGTGTGCAGATATAATGTGCTAAAAATGTGGCAACCTAGTTGAGACATTCAGTATTAATCCTTTTGGTTCTTGCTAGTGTTGTGTGAAATATTTTTTCAGCCAAGCAAAAAAAAAAAAAAGATAGATTGTGTAACATCATCAGTTATTTCTGGCTCTGTTGTTGTCACTAATGAGAATGTGAATCTGTATAAAACATACAAAGGCATACATTCTTTTGTAACGGAGTCACTTCAACACAATTTAGCTTTATGTTCCATTGATTTGCTCTTAATTTGAAAATAAAAATATACAGTTTTTGTCATGTCATTGAAAAGAGTCAAATCAGATAGATGTTTTAACAGGATTTCTGTTAGCAGTCATATACCCGTGAAGTGTCTACATGTACCACTATTTGCGAACCGCTAAACGAGCACATTTAAATGTTAGATTCATTTTAATTTCGGGTTTAGACCTCACTCAAGGGTTTTCTTTTCTTTCCACAGGCAGCATGCACCTCTCAACACCTGCCTCAATGATCCCCTTTATCCTTTGACCCAACCTTCATTTGCCCGACTTATCCTCCTGTGCTGCTCCTCATCTACCCCTTCATCTTTGGCCCCAAGGGACCACGGTGCCCCACCGACATTATGGCAGGGGAGAAAGGACCAACCAAGCGAAGCACCATGGACATCAAGCGTCTGGCAAGCCTCATACAGAGAGGAAGCGGGCGCTTGCTGGTGATAGACAGCAGGACATTTTCTGAGTACAATGCATCACACGTGCAAGGAGCCGTCAATGTTTGCTGCTCCAAGCTTGTGAAGAGACGGCTGCAGCAGGATAAGGTGTCTGTCACTGAACTACTGCAGCCCAATGGCAAAATAAAGGTGAGTTTGAAGCTTCGTGAACCCTACAGCTTTTTGTGTTGAGATATGACGCAATTTGCAATTTCATGTATGGCAATGGATAGCATGAAGCTTGTCAGAGGCTTGCAAAATATAGTTGAGAAGCACTCCTTTAAAGCATGGGTGTCTAATTCATTTATATCTGTGGGCCACATTTCAGAGGGCCGGTTATGATTGATTTTAAGTGTTTTTGTCACACTAATTGAAGCTACCTGGCAAAATAGGTATTTTAGCCAAAAACTTGAAATCAAATTAGCATTTCCTGGGCAACACAAAATGATGTGGCGGGCTGGATCTGCCCCCTGGGCCTTGAGTTTGACACCTGTAATTTAAACATTTTGTAATCAGAGGCCACTAAAAACGGTTTAAAACAAGGTATTGATAAAAACAACAAAAAATAATGTACGTAAATTTGAAGACAACTTGAAAATTTGGTATTTTAGCCAGAAACTTTTAAGTTATGATTAACATTTCAGGGGCCACACAAAATGATATGGCAGGCAGGAATGGGCCCCCGGGCCTGGAGTTCGACATCTGTGCCTTAAAGTCTAACACTCTTTCCAAGCCTTCTCATTAACGGCTTCTTGATGTTGTCCACATCTTAAAAATGGGTTCCCTGGATGTCCCCCTTGAACTTAGAAAGTATCTCTCGACCAGGAACTGTGAGATGCTCAGGGCAGTGTGAGCATTTTGGTTGTAATGATTAAGAGACCAGTCACAAAAACTGAACCACACACAACAGTAGCAACTTCACTTTTTCAAATGTGACTAAAGTAAGATGTATTTCCAAGAGCAACACTGTGAAATAATTTCATAATTGTAGGCCCCACATCAGTGTTAGTCAGCGGAGGACAGGTTTGTGCCAACTAGCACACAATAAGTCAGCATGCATCCATGGATGTATCTAACTAATCAAAGGCCCTCCTGTCAACAAATATGTATTTACCCTGCTTAAGGGCCTTCAGGCAAGTCACTGACACAATGACGCTTCTGCAGCA
Source organism: Hippichthys cyanospilos (assembly GCF_059441005.1). Classification (NCBI taxonomy): domain Eukaryota; kingdom Metazoa; phylum Chordata; class Actinopteri; order Syngnathiformes; family Syngnathidae; genus Hippichthys; species Hippichthys cyanospilos. The sequence goes on from NC_142374.1 coordinate 8,619,455, forward strand.
TGTGGATCCCTCTTCTCCAAAGTGCACCAATGCTAGCCCAGTTCTATATTTTTGGACTGGCGGGAATACTGTAGGTTTGTTACTTTTCAGTGGACCTGGAATTGGATCCTCTAGTTTTCCATGACTTCTCCTCTGAATATGACAGCCTTTTTTCCATGTCCTGTCCGGCCGTGGCACGCTGACTCCTGTATTTTTAGTCACTGTGTGAAACTCAAGAAAGTCTGAGAGGGGAAACCTAAGCAGGGAACCGGTGTTGTTGGCTTGTCTTATGTTTGGGATGGTAGAGTATTATATGACTGGACAACAACAAAGCTGGGGGTTTTGACACATTGAACGTAGGTTGCATTGTTTCTCAAAGATCTATTTGTTTATTCCAGGTAATGCAATCAAATACTGGTGCACCATGGCTAATGATAGTTGAGTGAGTAAAGCTCACAGATTTTTTTTTCACTTCCTTGACCCTGCATCTTGTATTATATGAACTTACTTATGCACATACACTGTATAATAGTACTACTGCAATCAGAGTAAAGCATAATGTATTTTTATGTATGTTAATCTAATTTTTAATCTCTAAATTTCTGCTTTCTGCATGCTGATGATGTGTTTTTTTTTTCTTTTTTTATCCATTGGGATTCTTGCACTTGAGTTGTTGGGAGTTGGAGAACAAAGATCAATCGCACCCTAGATTGTACACTGCCTGTCAATATGTTTGGTATAACCTGATACATTCACTTTGTGGGCAGGAGGGCAGTTGGCATTCTGGGGCAGGAGTTTGCTTAACACAAAAGCAGGTCAAGTTTACCCTACCAGATAAATAAAAAGCCCCCGCCCAACTGTGACTGCAGCCGCAGCTCCTGAGTAATAAGGCACAAATGTAGCAAATTGCATGAAAGTTCTTTGTCAAACTAAAGTCGAGAAAACCCAAGTCACACCAGGTCTGTGACGGACAGGATGCATGATAAATTATTTCAGTTTGATTTTCAGTTATTTGGCAATTGACAATGAAAGTAGCACCGTTCCTCCTGGTGGACAAAGTTGCAGCCCGTACTTGGGATTATGAACAAATATAACACAGGGTAAATGGTTACAACTGTATCTGTTAAAAAAAATAAATACATGAACAATAACACTGCATTTGTCTTCAGAAAAATATTAATTTTAGTGTGCATTATCACTTGGCTGGTGTATAAACGGGGAAATGGGGCTGTGACTTCTACAAGGTCCATCTCTACGTGGAGTAATGGATTATTGGATTAATTTTGTATACCACTTCTGACTGTCAAACCCACTCACTGATGGCTTCAAAGTCTTTTCCTTTCCCGCTCCTCTTCCTATCCCTATCTGGAGTTGCCCCGTTGCTGGTTTGTTATTATCCACCCCTCCCACTCGCTCAGTAAAGAGGATAAGGCTTGCGATTAATGCAAGGCTGGATAAAGCTGGAACTAGCCGGGTGAGAGAGGAGGGCCTGACAGACCAAGACTTTTGTTATTGGCTAAGCATGACATCATCCCTTTTGTGTGGCCACTGGCAGACCGCGGGCCGGGCACGTGCAGACTGGCTGTGCGATGTTAATACTGGCTTCCAGCTCATCCCCAACACACACGCGCACACACACACACACACACACATGCACACCCTGCCCCCCACATGGCTCTGAGCAACGCCAAGGGCCGCGTCAACCAGCCAAGACGCAAAGGACACCATTGTGGTTCTTTGTTAGGGAAGTGAATACAGGAAGCCAAGAAGCGGGAGAGCAGCACTGAGGGTATTCATGGTAGGGCTGAAGCCTCCACCGTCTACCTCCCTGACTGCCTCCCACCCACCTCACATCCCATTGAGCTGTAATAGCCTGCTTCCCCCAGGCGCTGCACTCACCCGCTTTCATAAAAGCCCCCAATGCTTCAGTTAACTGAGTTGATTGAACATCCATCCATTGGTCCTCCAGCAAACCAAACCGTGTTCTCTCTATTTCTCTTTACATTTCTCCATAGACACTTCATGAGTATTCACTGTCAGTTGTAGGCCAGAGAAACATTAAAGCAATGGTGGTTGAATTTCAAGCGATGGGATGGCACAGGTCAAGTCAGAAATGGATCTCCTCATGCCTTTTCTGGCACGCTGATTCATTCTCCAGAAGTGGCTGATTTCTTGCCTGAAGTACAGATAATACATTCTGCTGCCATTTTAATGATGCTGCCCCTTATGTTGTCATTCACAAACTAAATATATCAAATACTGCAAAGTAATTTAGCATGGAAGCGTGAAATTGCTGTTGAGGGGTAAACGCTTTTGACCAGTAATACTTGAAAATCCTTGCAGGCGCATGTATTTTCCAATAAATCCAACAGACTAAAAAATATGTTCAAACGTTGTTGGCCTCAAGCCAAGAACATGGCATTTGATCCCATAATGCAGTGATTCTTAACCTTATTGTAGGTATCGAACCCCGCAAATTTCTTGCGCCCAAGAGGCTTCTGCTTGGCTGTTGCTTTTTTTCTGCTTGGGTCTCAGCAGAGGAGGACGCATTTTGCTTCTTACACTTTTTTGCTTGCTGTCCTCATCTTTTTATCTATGATGTTGACAATTTTGAAGGCATTGCACAAGTGACCAATGCTCACTCATGCTACGAGTGACCAGCAAGGGAAACTTGAAGTTCTTAGATCCTCAAGCAGAACAGTTGTCATCGTGGAGAAATTGGAGGCTGGCATCAAAGGATTTATTGCTGATTCAGCTAATTGACATTGCCGCTGGTCCTAATCTCCACCCATGTGTCGTGACTACGCTGTGAAAGCGGTAGGACTACTACTAGTTGCCATCAGCCAGCCACGTCATGGCCCCCAACCTACAGTATCTTCACCGTCCCTATCCCCCCGCCCACATGTTTGTGCGAGATATGTTGTAGTGTCTTTATCTGTTGCCGCATGTGCAAGGATTTGTTTTTCCTGGATTTAACCCCTGCCCTTCATTTGGGGCATGGCCAAAGTCTCTCTTTTTTTTTTTGTATTATCCCCGTTTTTCTGCACAAACGTTTCTCCTCATTTAACAAGTTTCATGCTATTAGCGGAGCAGCCCTCATGAGGAATGCTGTTGGGCCTTGTCGTCTTGTCTTCCCGTCAGTCAACTGTGTTGAATGTTTTTTGGATTGTTCGAGCTTGTTAAGTTTAAATGTTTTTGCCTTGTACTGCAGGCGTAATGATAATAAAGGCTATCTTTCTTTTATGGACACACACTGTGTGGCTTAACCTCTGTCGAACTCCACAGACTGACTCACTGCTCCCCAGGGGTTCGATCAAACTCGGGTGAAGAACCGCTGCCGTAATGTTATGGTGTGTTGATGAGGACACGCCGTAGCATTATGGGGATAAATGCTACGTTTTTAGCAATTATCTCTCAAAGTACATTTGAATGTACTTGAAAACACATTCAAATATATTTAAATGGAGCCTAACTTTGTATACTTTGTACGATCGTCAAAAATGTTTACACTACAGTTTCACGCCTTTGTAATTTAAAAACAGAAGATTAGTTGTAAATGTTGTGATTTGAATAAATATGGATGTAGACTAAGCCCACTTATTCCCTATTAATGAATAGAAAATATCTGATTGTCAAAGACAGCAAAATAAGGAAAATACATATTTTTTTTAAAATGACGACTTGGAGCCAAGACCACAAAGATTCATTGAAATTTTGTTCTAATCTCAATTCTGGTATTCCTGAAAATAATTTGTACATTGTGATCATACTTGTGAGTTCTGTGGGTATGCCAGCTTCCTCCTACATTCCAAAGGTTAGCATCCATCCATTATGTGTAGCTGCTTATCCTCACTAGGGTCACTGGTGCTGGTGCCCATCCCAGCCCTCTTCGAGGAATTAGTGTGGGACACCCTCGACTGGTTGCCAGCCCATTGAAAGGCATCAAAAGCATGCATGTTAGATTAATTTAGCCATGTGCTTGGGAGGAGACATTTTTGAGCCACATAAAATGATGTGTTACTTTCATGAGATCATAAGAGCAGTCATTGTTTAAAAGAATTCCCTTTAAAAAAAAAAAAAAATCATGACATAGCTCACCAGAAAAAGCACAGAGAGAGAAAATGAGTCACTCGTGTGAGAACATGGAGGTTATGGTTTAACCGGATCTACAGCATGCATGTTTGTGTGACGTGTGTTATGTGTGGGCCTGATGTGTACAAAAACCGTCATTCGTTTTTCAAGGAATGTTAAGTAACACGATAAGATGGTTGTCATACCATTGCGACAGCAACGTAACGTAAAGACCAAAGAATTAATGAACGACATCAAAAGTCAAAGGTAATCACACTTTTACAACCCATGACAGTTTAAAGTTGTGTTTTTTTTTTTTTGTTACTGTTTGTAAAAGCTTGTTTATGCAATGTATGCTGGGCTGAGACCTTGGGAGGTCTCGCTATTTTTGCAACTTAGAGGTCCGTGGAGGACACGAGTGCTTTTGGTTTACCATTTGTTTTCTTGTCAGCTACACCTCCATGAATTTTAAATGACTATATCCCGCTTGTATCGATAAAACCAATTAGTAGTTTCTCAATGCGGATGACATTGTCCATCAATACGCACACACTCCCTCATTTTCAAGGGGAGTTTTGCCAGGCAATACAGAGCACACACAATCAACGCTGGTTATCACATCCCCATAAATATAGAAAGAAAACAAAAGCCTCAAGACACATTCATCATTTCAGTTGTGGCAGCTGTCAGTGCCAGTCAATGACATCATCAGGCCTCCGGGTCATTATAGCAGTGAGAGAGATGTGTCACACCCTGTGTGGTGGAGTCTTAAAATGACTGATCTACTGCCAGAGAAGGCAGCTTTGTATTAGCATGCAACATAATGTAGATAATGTTAGCTGCCTGCATGCTTGGTGTTTTGGGATTGCACAAACGTGAAGGTATCATGTTGCGAGACACAAACACATGCGCATATCTCTGGTCAGTAGCCTTTGCTGAGGTCAAGATGTTTCACGTTCTTACAGTGGCACCCCAGTGTTTTTCTGGCGTGCTCCAACAGCTAACAGCTGCCAATACAGTATGCAGCTGAGCTGCATTACAAATCTTGCAAATGTAAACAGGCTTTTTCTTGTATAGGTGAGCATTCTGTCTTCCTTTAAAAAGATATCATCATCATCAGGCATATCATCATACAGCCTTAGTCCGAGCCTATTGCTAGCATTTCCTTGCAAGAAAACAATTATAATATTATGTCACTGTCTGTGTAACTTTTTGTCTTCCCCACTTTCAATATTTACCCTCATGCCCTTCTTTTCTTAGGTTAGGGTTATTCATTTTTTCATTTATTTACACCACCTCTCTACTTCACTTCCACTATGGCCCCTCCTTCATTCTTGCTTCCCACCACAAGCATTGCTTGTTTACCTGCAGTGTTCATGCGTCAAAACGCCCCAGCCAACACTGCAGAGGACCGTTGTAATGCTGCAGTCTGACGGCTCGTATCCCCAAACTGCTAGCTCAATTACTTTTTCTGCACTTTTCTGTTGAGTATATGGACACGTTGGAAAATACTAAAAGGTGTTTCCTTGACACATAAGTTTATTGATTGGACACCACTGTGTGGTTTCGTGCTATACATGTGACGATAATTCTCTACAAACAACAATAAATACATTTTCATTGAGACAGACAAAATGAAAAAGTATCATTGATACAGATCAAAACAATTGAAATGTTCAATATGAGCAGGAAGAAGTAGAAAAACTTAAATGTTCAATAGGTGCAGGAAGAAGTAAAAAAAAACCTATCCAGCCCTACCCCCTGTTCTCTATAAATTATTAAAAAAACATGTTCTCCTGTTGATAATGAAGTGAATCATTCATATAGTCCTATATCCCAAACCAAAAACAACAATTCCCCCTTTTCTATATGTATGTTTGAGTTTGGCATGAAGACCCATCTAAAAAAATACCCATGATTAAAAGTTATGCACCTATATAAATAATCTCAATTAACATAAAGAGCCTAGACTAATGGAGTCAGTGCAGTTTCTCATCTTTATAACTGATAGATATATCTTTGCGATGCTATATTTTTTAACCTCTTTTTGAACCCCTCAAGTGAACATTTCAAATTCTTTCATAATTGTTCCATAAATGCTAAATAGCTGTTGGACACTGAGAAAGGTGATTATTGTATAATTTGTACATCATTTGTGCAGTTTAAAATTCAAATAAACAAATAATGTGACATTGTTTCATTCGATGAGTATTGGATTAGTTGGTTTCAAATTGAACAGTTAATAGTTCATGTAGCTGTTTTTTGTTTGTTTGTTTTTTTTACACTTGAAAAATTAAAAAAATATATATTTTTGTAGGTACTTCCCTATATTGCTACACAATATGTCAGGTATGGTAGAAATAATGAACAATGTAGTTCATCAATTATAGTAACTCAACTGAAATTGTGTTACAGTTAACATTTCTCTTTCAATTGAATTCATGCTCATTCTGACTTTGTTTTTAATTTGTCTTGTACTAAAGTTTCGACACCTCGTTTTCTTTAAATTCACTTATAGTTTATTGCCAAACCTCTTATGACATATGTCTCCAATTTTTCCAATAAAAAATTGTGATGAAAAGTACGCCCCCCCCCAACACACACACACACACACACACAAAAATAAAAACTAAGTCTATGAATATCCCACAATGAATCCTGTTTTATCCACACGAGTCCCAATTGCTTCCACAACTTTCATGACTGCCATGGAGATGGTCCTCTGGTTTTGCTGAAGAGGTTATGTTTCAGGAAAAAAAAAAACATAGAAATGGAAAAAAGTCCTGATTTAGAAGCAGTAGCCTTTCTAGCATGTTTAGTCTCATGATAGTGGTTTGTAATTTTTAAATAAGTATTTTTCTCCACTCATATACATCAGATAACTTTGGCTGTTTTCATTTTCAATATACATGAAAACAAACTTAATTGTATTGCATAAATGCGGTTAAGCACCTGATATATTATTGCCCCGCTGCTTAGCCCTCTTTTTTTTTCCCCCCCCAAAAATAAAATTGTGCACCCTCAGCAGTCTCTGCAGGCATTGAGATCCATCCATTTTCTATAGCCACTTATCCTCACAAGGGTCGCAGGCGCCTTTCTCAGCTGGCTTCAGACAGTAGGGGGGGGAGACCCTGAACTGGTTGCCAGCCAATCGCAGGGCACACAGAGACGAACAATCATTCACGCGCCCAATCACACTTAAGGACAATTTAGTATGTCCAATACACCTGCCTGCATGTTTTTTGGAGTGTGGAAATAAGCCGGAGTGGCCGGAGAGAACCCATGCGGGCTCAGGGAGAACATGCAAAGTCCACTCAGGAAGGCTGGACCCAGGTGATTTCGAACCGGGTCCGAGATGCCCGGCATTGAGATCAAGCTCTTAAATTAGACCTGATCCCTTTGGGATTATCATTCCAAAATGAAAGATGAATTTTATGTATAAAGATATTAAAATATAATGATGTGTTTTACGGGTAGGTAAACAATGAAATAAGAAAATATTGGCTAATGTGAACTTGATGAAGAATGCCGTGCACTTGGAATACTGTCTGTATCATATACATTATTTTAAAAATGGTTGTTGCTGTTTTTGTTTTTATCATATTCAAACAAATTGCAATTATGCTGCTGTGTCCAATCTGTGCTTAGAGCAACCTCTACGTGACCGCATGCTGACCTTGTCCAGTCCAAATCACCTGCATGGCTGTCTGCCAAGGCACTGCTACAGCTGCTATGTTAGCAGAAATATAATCAGCCACCCCCTACACACACACATTTAGACACATGCACGCTCGCATTGAGTGGTGCAGTACAGCTGTGCTCGCCATGGGCCCATCACCAATATGTTTTTAGGATGAACTGGGTGTTTGAAGCGTGCAGTTTTAACCTAGAAGCTGTTTCAGGTGAGGACGATAGACTGTATGTTGCGTTCAACCAAGAAATTGTATTCCTTTCTTTTTTTTCTTGGTATTCCTCTGCGATGCCCCCACCCACCTCATCCCTTTCCCTCACCCCCCCCCCCCCCCCCTCCCTCTTTCCTCGTTCCCATCCAGTGGTAGTTGAGTGATGCAGCGATTCAGAACTGCAGTAGGTGCTTCTTCAGGTCATGTGACCAAAGCCTGCCTGACAACACGGGGAAGAACAACACAGTGGGCACAGATGCGCATGCTCACTTTCACATGGAATCACACTTAGACACGTCCCTCCTTTAAGCTGACATCAGCCGCACCACAGTGATTACTGCACTATGTAGCTGTAGCATAACTGGCCTGTTAAATTTTACTGTTACAAATAACCTTTACACAAAGCACTGGATTATCTTCCTTCATAAATATTTTAGTCACAGATGCAGCCTTTTTGTATTATTCATACTGTAATGCTATATATTTGTAATTTACAACCAAATCTCTGCAGACATTCTAATCACTGAAGCTCATAATGACTGCCATTTATTTATATTATATCTATCTGTAGTATGTTTTTTTTTTAATCTTTCTCTTCCTGCTACATAACAGAGCCAGGCTAATGCAAATCTTGCAAATGATTTTATATACTTGTTAGTTTTACCATTGCATGTGTGGTTGTTCGGGAGGAAAAAAAGCATATAATTTTCTTTGTGGTTAACCCCCTATGTTTCATTCTGTTTTTACTTAATCATCATCTGTCCTGTGTTCTGTGCAGGTGGAGCTGGGCAGGAAGCAGGAAGTGGTGGTTTATGACCAGAGTTCCAAAGAAGCCGCTCATCTGTCCAAAGACGGCTTTGTGCACATTCTCCTAGGGAAGTTGGAGGGCACCTTCCACAAAGTCTCTCTGCTTACTGGTATGAGTCAAAGTGGGAGTGGTTTTGGATGAGGGATCTGTGTACAATGGATATTTGTTTAATGAACTCAATTCTACATTTTACACTTTATTACAATGGAGTACCACTTCCAAATATCTTGCGATGAGCTGTAGCTGTATGACATAGTTTGACCAGTAGATGTCACTATTTTGCACCACATGTCACAGTACCTGTAGGGAGTTTTATTTTGCGTCAAAGCAATCCTTCTTACCGCATGCTCGAACACATTTTAGGATTGGAAGACTGACAACCAGAACTGTACATGTCTGCTGCTAAGCGATTACTGCTTTCTAATAACTCTTTGATGTTTAATCTTCTCAGGGGTTTCTCTCTTACTTGGCATCATTTGGAATAATGCTGAGGTTTAACTTGTGCCCCTAAGTATCACAGTTTTGGTGTCATAGTGTCCACTAAGCACACTGAGGCTTAATTTAGCAGCAGCGAGACTCTTAACAGTCTCATTGAGTTAATCACATCTTATGTTAAGCGTTTGCAAAGATGCTATCTCCCACACATAGGCAGCAGAGGCTTATGAATCCATCCTCAAACATTTCAGCACAGAAACCAAAACATAATCTGCATCAGTCAGGAATGCAAATGTGACAGCAGACACTTGGGGTAAATTTTTTATCACTTTGCATTTGTTCTCTGTTCGTTTCCACCTCTGAAAGATCAGCATTTTTGTATGAGTCATTCCTAGATGCCACGCATTGTCTCAAAGTACCCGAGCTCCTTAATTAGTGCAAGATATGTAATGAAGCATTTTTTTTGTACCTAATCTTATTACACTTTCATAAGATTTGAATTAGAGCAAGAGAAGAGCTTGTCAGCAATTGATCTGTTGTGTAATTCTCCTCAGTATACCGCTTTCATTGCTCTTGCATATTTTCTGCTGTTTCCACGACAACAGTGGCAGAGAATACTCCGCAGAACGACCCAGCCAATAGAAATGTCTGTTGTTTGGGTGCTAGTGAGACTGGGGTTAGTGGTGCTGACAGCCAGTGACTGTGCATACCCACTGCACTGTAGGTGACTAGGCATGTTATGTGGCTGCATGGGCAGAGTGAGTGACGTGTGTACATGTCTGAATTCTAGCAAGCACAATAACACGTGGAGAGCTGGCAGATCTGCTTGCATGTGAATTTCCGCAAAAGATACGGTGACAGATGAGTGTGAACGAATGCTGCAAATAATTTCTTTGATCCAGCGCCCCTTTTTACTCCTAAAATAGCTTAATTTTGACACCTGTAAAAATAAATCAGTTTGAGTGCACAAATGCTTATCGCACATGAATGTGTGTGGGGGGCACTTGTTCTCATACCAGGCATATCAAGAGAAAAGGTGGCCATAAGGCCGATACCTGGCCTTATTTCAAGGTAACAGAATTTGCGATGGCTAGTAATACTAGTATTGGTAGTTCACTGCTAAAGTAGAAAATACAAATCGGATTAGAAGAAAATAAAATTGCCAATAGTTTTAAGGAAAATGCTATACAACTTTTCTAATCCAAACGTTTGGTCATATAAAAGCAAATTTGACTGATTTTTTTCTTACTGAAACTGTCTTTATTAAAAGAAACATTAATTTGTGTTCTGCTTATGTTCAATGTACAATCTTGGTCTTTTGAGGACAGGAACTACTTGTATGCCACATTTAACCCATTCAGTGCCAGACATTTTAGATAATTTATATATTTCCAGTACCCACATGATATTAAGTTTAAAGATTATATGTATACCAAATATACCAAAGGAAAGCATCGACTAGGTTTACAAAAGTCAGCAGTTTTTTCCAGTGGTTTCTCACAACTATGGTTAGCTCATATTTAATATGAGGCATTGTTTTCATCTACTGGTGGTTGTGCATAAGTAAAGTTGTTTCCACGTTAGACATTTACGGTGGAGCAGAATCAGATACTCCCTCATCCATTCCTCAGAAAAAAACTGTAATCAATGGCAATGAAATAGTTAAGCAAAGGTAAACAAACATAGCTAAACTCAGACGCAAAACAGGTCCAGACACTGACTGGAGCAACACTGACTACTTTATTAGGGTGGTGTAACATGAATGTCTTTGATTGACGGTGCAAATTAAAAAACAGAAATAAAATGCATCATGGTTTCGGGGATATCCCAAATGATTCCAATTGCCAAGCACAAAAGAATAACAATTTTCTCACTCATGTAAGCTGCTTATCCAAATGTTTTAGAAACCAGAAATTTGACCTTCATTAGAATGCTGACTTCAAATAAACGGACTCATTGACACCGGTTGAAGAAAATTTTTGCTTGAAATATTCTCAATAATGTCATGGCCTGGAGGATTTGTTTTATGGACATGTACATTCGTGTGTGTTAAATATACCTGTGTGCGTTAGTGTGTTTTCATTCTAACTTCACCGACTGTGAGAAATTGTTTGTGAGAAAAATATTTTTACTACAAATGATCTCACTCAGATGGAGCTTAGCCACCGTTGTTTTGCCTTTTAGAGCCTTGTGACTGTGTGTGTGTGTGTGTGTGTGTGTGTGTGTACGCAAATGTGTGTATGTGTGTCGATGAGGAGAACATGACTTGTTTGGAGCCAGCTGCCTCCCTCGTGGGTCTAAAGTTTGCATGTTTCCCACCAACCTTGCACTGCACAGCCAAGCCAAGGCAGCACTACTACTACCAGTGTGCGACTAGGTACTATGTTAGCTGATCCCATCTGGATCATCGAATCACGCCACATCGGTACCAGTGCTGGCCTCCTGGGTTGAAATATGTTGATGCTGATTGATATAGGTGAAATATGGCAAGATATAGGTTTGCAGCTCATGCTGAAGTCGCAACATTTTTTTGACACTGCATTTTATGTGGCAATTGGGTTCATTGAAGACCCTAAATTCTCAGTAGGTATGAATGTGAATTTCTGTTTCTGTGGCAACTACCTGGATAAGACAGAAACAGCTCTTGAGTAATTTGTGTACCTCAGTTCAAATAATGCTTAGGGCCTTTTTATTTATTTTTGCCCTCGATACTCACCTTTTAGTGTACAGTACATGTCAGGAAAAATGTCAAGCCAGTCGCAGCAACGATTGATGATGGGCGATGACATGGCAGTAAAACACACTGGAAAAACGGTGAGAATGCCTGCTTCAAAATAGTGTACCAAAAAATATATAGGCACAAATGCCCTGTTATGCTGGATATTTAAGAAATATAGGTGGTGATTTGTGTGTGCTGTTCACAAATGTGCACAGCTGCCCTTAATCTTTCTGTGGGGCCATCTGTGTGTGTGTTTTTGCAGTGTTACTTAAGCGGACACCAATAGCTCAAAAGAGAAAAACAAAGAGCAGGGCAAGAGTGGGAGACTTCATGTGGATGGGTGGATTCTTAACACACGACTGAGATGACGTTATTCGACAGAAAAGTCGCCAATAGCAACCGTGATGATTCAATGTTTGTCATTCATGTTGATGAATAGCATTGACCCAGATGCTCACAGCTGGAAAAAATTCCAGCAATGTGAACAAATACTAAAATAGTTTGCTTTGAAGTGGTGTATTTTTGTCATTTTTCTTTGACCATCTTCTTTCTTTTAACTAAATAATATGTCAAGACAGCTGAGAGGCGTCTCAGGTGAGAGAATTGTGGTTCCCACGCTGTCACTTGAACAAATCAAAAGAGCAAGAATAAACAGTAGAAGACCTAGTGATGACATATTGATGATTGGTATTAGCAGATGAAGCTCTTGCTCGCTCGCTATCTCTCGCTGGCTCGTTCTCTCTCTCTTTTTGCTCGCACTTTTTTTTTTCGCTCACGCAGGAGCTGCTGTCTAGCCCAGGGAAAGACATGATGACATCACGTTTGGGTGTGACAGCATAGGTACAAAGGTCAATTCAGTTATGTGTCAATTCTCCGGGGCTGTTATACAATGGGGCGGTGGGGCGGTGGCCCCCCTTTCTCTGTGTGTGTTTATGTGTGTGTTTATGCTCGCGCGTACATGAGAACATCAGAGAAAAGTAGAAGAAGTGAGGTCATGGTGGAAGCCTGAATATATCAATGCGGCCCTTCACAGAGACATTACAATGAGCTACACAAGGAGGTCTGCTTGTGTCAGTGTGTGTTTGTGTGCAAGTTGGATTGAATATGTGCATATGAAGTAGTGTGTGCATGGGGATGAGGCAATGTTTGAGTGTGCATGTGTAAAGGGAGGAAAAAGGAGACAAAACAAAAAAGGCGAGCTATTTAGGAGATGAGGTAATAGTCCTCAATTTATCCAGAATATGTGTATGTGTGTGTTGCTTTACAGCTATACTTATGAGAACCGTTTTGAGTTTTCTACCACATAGTGAGGACATTTATTTCGGTCTTCACTTATACAGACCTCTTTTGGAGTGCCAGGACTTGCTTTTAGAGTATAGGTTTGAATCGGGTCAGGGTCGAGGTTATGGTATGGGTTAGGGTTAAGCAATAATTTCTGATTGTTAAGCGTAGGGTTAATTGATGCATTACGCCAATGAATGTCCTCATAAGTTTAGCCAATCAAACGTGTTTGAGTGCTTGGTCAGCCTCATTTGTGTGTGGTCTTTGAGGTTGTAAAGTGCAACAGACCCCCATGCCGCTCATACCGTCCTTGAAAGTATCCTCAGTTCTCAGTCGTCATGGTTTTATCGCTACTGGAACAGCACACCATACAAAAATGTTTCACGTCTCATTCCGCTTTAAATGAAGCTCTCTGTTAGCTTGGACAAGTGTCAGATTTTCCAGATGTATGGGGATGGATGTGGTTGCTGGGTACAGACCCCGGCAAACATCCAATCATCGTTTTGTAAGCATTCAGAGAAGTAAAAATCGCTACTACAGCTATAGTCACATTGCAGTATCTGTCGAAATAATCTGTTCATTTTGATTTATGGACAACAGTACACGCACAAATCTGGAAAGGAATTCTTGCATGGATGCTGTGAGTCAAACACTCAACTTTTTTTGCACCATCAAACTTTGTCAACCATCCCTAGCAGGCATAAATGCATGCTATCATGTGGGATGATTTGCTGTGTTGCTGTGTTACGCTAACTAGCGCTGTAAATAAGCCCCCATTCCCCATTCATCATATAGGCAATTTCCTTTGAGTCATAGAAACTTGAACTTTGTACTATTAGGGGGGTGCTGGTTGCTCTAAAAACCACATCATCCTCACTATGTATGTAATATCAACAGCAGCCAGAGGCAGTGCCAAAAAAAAACCATAGATCAAGCACAAACGTATGAACTGTTAAACTAAATCATCTCCAAAACATTATTTCGGGTGCAGCCCACGCGGCCCGGTACCAGTTGATCCACGGACCGGTACCAGTCCGCGGACCGGTGGTTGGGGACCGCTGTTTTAGAGTAATTCTGAACTCTGCAATTTAACACACTCAAGAGAATTTAAGTCTTTATTTAGTCCCTCTTATTCGCAGTTGAGCTTGTTGGTGGCTTCTTAACAGTGACGCATTTTCGGAAAAAACTGCAATTTCTGTTTTCATTGCACATTTGGGGGATGGATTGTTCACATAGTTTTTTTTTTATGTGAGACCATCTGGACTTAGTTCTAACAGTGTCCTTTATTAATTGATAAAATGTATATTCGTTTATCAACTAAGCATTGAAATCATCAGTTCAGTGACAATTGTAATTGACCACAACGTGTCATATTCTTGAGGTCGATCCATCATTCACACCCTTCATCTTAAAATCCTAAGTTAACCGTTCTGCACCTCCTTGCCCCTTCATTTCCCCCTTTGGCCCACTCCCACCTGACCTTGCTGCATTACGCCATGTGGAACTGCTGCAGATCAATGATTTCATTGAGAAGGAGCCAGTGGGGCCATTTAAGAGGTGAGCTCACCTTCCCCAGAGATATCTGACCTTATTCTCAGTGACCCGGGCTTCCTCCTCTTCCCTCTCTCTATTTCTCCTTCACAGCCCCTTCATCTCTTCTTCAATTCCTCCCCTCCTCCACCTCGCGTTTATTCTCGCTTCTGTTTCACGGTGCTGAGAACAGAGCTCTATTTTTAGGCCCAGACTCCTGCGGTCATCACATCTGGCGCCAGTGGCCTCTGCTCTCGCTCTGGCCTGTAGATACACAAACACACATTCACCCCACCCCAGTCAGCAGCAGGAGAGCGCAAAGGTCAACGTAAATGGCTTGTGGAAATGTCTATGACATCACCTTCCCCATCTGAAGGTGTGATAGTCTCCAAAGAAGTCTTAAAGCTGCACATTGACATCATCTTCTCTTTTGTGCAGGCGTTTTGCACCTCTGTAATGGGTTCCTTCTTCAAGCCGCCGCCTTAATTGGGTTTTGTGCAAATGCATACCTTGCACACAAAGTAGTCTTAGAAGCAGGAAAATGCATGTTCATATGGATATACATGCATGATTGTAACAGAACTCAGAAAGAGGCCTTTGCAGAGTTTGGTTTATGTAACCATGTTCTTCTGCCAGCGCTCTCACCCCCCTTGTCTTTCTCATTGGCCTCACATGATGTGCTTGATGTCATTTTCCCTTAAAAAATGGGAGGACGAAAACAGGCCAGTGTGTGTGTCTTTATTCATCTGTATGTGTTTTCAGTGTGAGCCACTGCCAAATGTTTCCAGCATGACGTGATCCCCCTCTTCTTCTTCTTCTCC